>NW_027142492.1:600000-1066306 GCF_026170545.1 Melanerpes formicivorus | reverse complement strand
AATGATAAAAGGGAGGAAGGAGGTGGAGGGACAGAATGGGTGGGGAAGAAGGGCTGGGTTGGGCTGAAGAAGAGGTTTGGGGGCCTAGGGGAAAAAAAAAAACAACAAAGGAGGGGGGAATTAAAACCAACATTTAAAAAAAAAGGTGTGGGGGAAATGATCAAAGCAAATTTTGGGGGAGGAGGGGTGGAGGTGAAAGTGAGTAAGGGTGAAGGGATGGATTTGAGCTGAGAGTGAGGATTTTGGGCGGTGCTGGGGTGGAGTGATGGAATGAAGGGGCTGAGCACATGGTGGAAACCAAGGTTGGGGTCTCTGCGAGAGCTGGATAATGCTGGAGAGCCACCAAGTGACTAAACCATGGCACCAAGCACCCCATCAAGTCTCCTCCTGAACACCCCCAATGACGGCGACTCCACCACCTCCCCGGGCAGCCCATTCCAATGGGCAATCACTCTCTCTGGGAAGAACTTCTTCCTAACCTCCAACCTAAACCTCCCCTGGTGCAGCCTGAGACTGTGTCCTCTTGTTCTGGTACTGGCTGCCCGGGAGAAGAGACCAGCCTCCGCCTGGCTACAACCTCCCTTCAGGGAGTTGTAGACAGCAATAAGGTCACCCCTGAGTCTCCTCTTCTCCAGGCTAAGCAACCCCAGCTCCCTCAGCCTCTCCTCATAGGGCTTGTGTTCCAAACCCCTCACCAACTTTGTTGCTCTTCTCTGGACTCGTTCCAGCAGCTCAACATCTTTCCTAAACTGAGGGGCCCAGAACTGGACACAGTACTCGAGGTGCGGCCTAACCAGTGCAGTGTACAGGGGCAGAATGACCTCCCTGCTCCTGCTGGCCACACTGTTCCTGATGCAGGCCAGGGTGCCCTTGGCCCTCTTGGCCGCCTGGGCACACTGCCGGCTCATGTTCAGCCTACCATCGACCAGTACCCCCAGGTCCCTCTCTACCTGGCTGCTCTCCAGCCACTCTGACCCCAGCCTGTAGCTCTGCATGGGGTTGTTGTGGCCGATGTGCAGAACCCGGCACTTGGATGTGTTCAATCTCGTGCCCTTGGACTCTGCCCAGCCTGTCGAGGTCCCTCTGCAGAGCCTCTCTACCCTCCAGCAGACCAACTCCTGCCCCCAGCTTGGTGTCATC
Organism: Melanerpes formicivorus; assembly: GCF_026170545.1. Classification (NCBI taxonomy): domain Eukaryota; kingdom Metazoa; phylum Chordata; class Aves; order Piciformes; family Picidae; genus Melanerpes; species Melanerpes formicivorus. Next base: position 1,065,166 of record NW_027142492.1, on the reverse strand, counting down.
TGCAAACTTACTGCTGATGGACTCAATGCCCTCATCCAGATCATCAATAAAGATGTTAAAGAGCACGGGGCCCAGCACTGATCCTTGGGGCACACCACTAGTGACTGGCCGCCAGCTGGATGTGGCACCATTCACCACCACTCTCTGGGCTCGGTCCTCCAGCCAGTTCCTAACCCAATGCAGTGTGCTCCCGTCCAAGCCATGGGCTGACAGCTTGGCCAGCAGTTTGCTATGGGGGACGGTGTCCAAGGCCTTGCTGAGGTCCAGGTAGACTACATCCACAGGCCTCCCCACATCCACCAGGCGGGTCACCTGATCATAGAAGGAGATCAGGTTGGTCAGGCAGGACCTGCCCTTCCTAAATCCATGCTGGCTGGGCCTGATCCCTCGGCCATCCTGTAAGTGCATCCCTTCCCTCCAGAAGGATCTGCTAAAGATTAGGTGATGAGCAAGCTCCTTGCTGGAGCACCCCCACCCTGGCTTGGCAGGGTCTAGGTGCACACACAGGTGGGGCTGCTATGGGTGGGGTGCCAGTGGGAGGTGTGAGGAGCTGCAGAAGGAATGGAGCATGGCCCCGAGGCAGAAGGGAGGAAAGAGTCAAGATGTAACAGCCACACGGGGCACAAACAGCCATTGTGAGGCCCCACGTGGCTGTGGGAGGTGGCAAGGGCCAGGCTGCAGCTGGCACTGGGATGGGTGACACCCCACAGGGTTGGGAGGTCTGGATACTCTGCTCAAATGCTGCTTTGAGGTCCTCATAATCCAGGCTCAGGGCACAAACCCCTCCCTGCCACCCTGTGTTGGTGGTCACAGTTCAGCTCATGGCTGCCTGTGGTGGTTGGGACCAGGGAGATGCTGGAGGGGGGTCACATCCACAAGCGCCTTCTTGTCCCCCAGCTCCACAGGAGCTGCATTCAAGGGGATGGATCTTGTTTGCAGAGATGTTTTGGATGCCCCATCCCTGGAAGTATTCAAGGCCAAGTTGGATGGGACTTTGAACAACCTGTTCAAAGGATTCAGCTCCTGAAGCCCACCTATGAGGCTACAGCTCTGGAAAAACTTGGTGGTCACCATCCCTAAGGGTCGTCACCTTCCACCCCACAAAGTCTTCTGGCTCCAAGGCAAAATCATAGACTCTAACACCACAGAATCCTTTTGATTGGAGAGACCTTTATGGTTGTGAAGTCCAACCATTAACCCAGCACTGGCAGGCCACCACTAAACCATGTCCCTCAGCACCACAGCTACACAGCTTTCAAACCTCTCCAGGAATGGGGACTCCATCACTGCCCTGGGCAGCCTGGTCCAGGCCTTGACAACCCTTTTGGAGATGAAATTGTTCCTCATGTCCATCCCAAACTCCCCCCCAGCACAATCTGAGGCCCTGCCCTTATCACTTGTTACTTGGTAGAAGAAAAGGGATTATCTCTAGCATAGGTGGCTGGAGAGAAGGTTGCATGTGGAGCCAGGGGGAAAGAATCCAGCAGTGAGAGGGTGCCACAGAAGTTCTGAGCAAGGGGTTTGCAGCTTCTTCTGGGCTGGACCACAATGGAGACCATGTGGGAAGGTTCATTTGTCCCAGGATGCCTCAGCTGAGAGCAGCCAACCAGAGGAACCCATAGAGCTGGGGTGAGCATACCCACGAGTTTCCCCCAGAGCCCTTTCCCATCCTCCAGCCTTGCTACAGAGGGTTGCAGGGGTGGATGTCAGTTCTGCGTTCCCCCTCCCTCGCTTCCTCTCCTCGGACACCTCCACCCTCTCCTCCAAGAGGTTCAATATTCACAGATGCTCCAGCAAGAAGCCCCTCAGGTTTGGCTCCTCCACGTCCCAGGAGATTTCTGGCCTCGGGAAGGAGCAGCCAGTAAATCCCAGCCATCCAGGGCACAGGTTTAGACCCCATCCCACCTGCCCCAGCGCTGAGGACCCAGGTGCAGGATCCATCACCACGACTCTGCCTCCAAGAGCTAGGCGCATCCTAGGAAACCTCCATTGTTGGGTGGGATGGGGGAGGGGGGGAGGGTGTCCCGAATTGCTCCCCCCCCCCCCGCATCCCTCCGGAATGCTACAACCCCAGCGCCGACTGGTACCCGAGGGGAGGGGTTGGGTGGGAAGGGGGTGGGGGAAAGGTGCTGTCCTCCCTCGGATTGGGCAGAAATGACATCATCACCGGTCTGCGAACCAATGGGAAAGCCGCCTGAGGCTCGGAAAGATCGTCCGTCCCTTTACATGGGGGGGGGATATGGGGGCGCTGAGGTGGGGGTGGGCTCAGTTGGGGTGGGGGACTTAATTGCATTCAGCTCAGTTGCATCCACACCCCCTTCCCCATCTATCACTCCCTTCCCCATCCATCACTCCCAACCCTGGCATGAGCAGCCAGGAACAATGTTAGAAGGAAATTAATAGTGAAATAATGATACAAAAAGATCTAATAACACAAAAAATGTAACAATGCAAACATTATAATAATACAAACAATATATTAGGATAGGATAGGATAGGATAGGATAGGATAGGATAGGATAGGATAGGATAGGATAGGATAGGATAGAATAGAATTAACCGGGTTGGAAGAGACCTTTGAGATCAAGGAGTCCAACCTATCACCCAACACCATCTAATCAAGTAAACCATGGCACCAAGCACCCCAGCCAATCTCTTCCTAAACACCTCCAGTGATGGTGACTCCACCACCTCCCTGGGCAGCACATTCCAATGGCCAATCTCTCTTTCTGGGAAGAACTTCTTCCTACCATCCTGTTGGGGTTTGTTTTGAGCAAGAGGGGACTTGGGTCCCAGGAACACCTGTGCAATTCAGGCCTTGAAGAATTCTCTGTTGATAATATAGTGGTGGAGTAGGAGCTGTGAGAAAGTGCTGATTGCTTGGTATGCTGAAGTCCAGCTGCCCCTGAGAAGGGAGGCAAGCAAGATAAGGAGGAGGCGAGATCTGGGAAAGAGAGCAATTAGGCCGGATAGAAGAATTCCACAGAGTTGTGAAAACAATGATGTAACCTTTTAGAGAGAAACCAATAGTATGTTGCCAAGTGGGCATAATTATAGCAAACTGTATATAAGATGTGTCTGATGCTCAATAAAGTTGGATTCCGCTGATCACATTGATTGTATAGCGGCCCCTTCTTGCAACACCATCCAGCCTGAAACTCCCCTGGCGCAGCTTGAGACTGTGTCCTCTTGTTCTGGTGCTGGTCACCCGGGAGAAGAGACCAACCCCCACCTGGCTACAACCTCCCTTCAGGCAGTTGTAGACAGCAAGAAGGTCTCCCCTGAGCCTCCTCTTCTCCAGGCTAAGCAACTCCAGCTCCCTCAGCCTCTCCTCATAGGGCTGTGCTCCAAACCCCTCCCCAGCTTTGTTGCCCTTCTCTGGACACCTTCCAGCAGCTCAACATCTTTCCTAAACTGCGGGGCCCAGAACTGGACACAGGACTCAAGGTGTGGCAGTGATGATGATATACTGATGATGGTATACTAATAATATAAATAATACTGATGCTAATACTGAACTAATATTATATCCTTCCAATAGCTGTAAGGATCACAGGATGTTAGGGGTTGGAAGGGACCTCTGGAGATCTTCAAGTCCGACCCCCCCTGCCAGAGCAGGACCATAGAATCCAGCACAGGTCACACAGGAATGCATCCAGACAGGGCTGGAAAGTCTCTAGAGAAGGAGACTCCACAACCTCTCTGGGCAGCCTGTTCCTGTGCTCTGTCACCCTCACAGTAAAGAAGTTCCTCCTCATGGTGAGGTGGAACCTCCTGTGCTGTAGTTTCCATCCTTGTCCTGTCACAGGGCACAAGTGAGCAGAGGCTGTCCCTGTCCCTTCTTTCCTGACACCCAACCCTCAGATATTTATAGACATTGATTAGATGCCCTCTCAGTCTTCTCTCTAGCTTGGAGAAGGTCCTGCCAGCAGTACCCACCATATCCCAGGTTGGTTCTCAGGGTCAGGGAAGGCTGTGTTGGCTACTAAGGAGGCTCCCACACAAACCCCACCTGTGCCTTATCAGAGCTCCCCTCAACTTCATCCTTCAGTGAATCCTGGGTTCAGTTTTGGGCTCCTCACAACAAGAAGGACTTTGAGGGGCTGGAGCATGTCCAACAAAGAGCAAGAAAGCTGGTGAAGGGTTTGGAGCACGTGTCTTGCGAGGAGAGGCTGAGAGAACTGGGGTCGTTCAGAGGAAAGGAGGCTCAAGGGAGAATTCACTCTCTACAGCTCCCTGAAAGCACGTTGGAGTGAGGTGGGGCTCAGTCTCTTCCCAAGGAACAAGTGACAGGGCACAAGGAAACTGCCTTAAGTTCTGCCAGGGAAGGTTTAGGTTGGACATGAGGAACAATTTCTTCCTCAGAAGGGTTGCCAAGCCCTGGGACAGGCTGCCCAGGGCAGTGATGGAGTCCCCATCCCTGGAGGGGTTTAAAAGCTCAGCCCCAGGGAGACATCACCCACTGCTGCAGGCTGGGTGATGAATGTCCTCCGGAGGAGAGGTCCATGCTGGTGGGAGGAGCAGCTTCAGTGCCTTGGTTTCCACGTCAAGGCATTTCTTTGTGTCTGGGGCAATGGAAATAATCTCAGCAAAGATGCAGGTACCATTTATTGCACAAACCCCCAGTTTTAGGTTCCCTCTTCTGGGGGGAGTGGTGGTGACAGCACCAGGGGACAGCACAGGGATGGCAATTGGATGCTCACACTCACGTTGGAGTGAGGTGGGGCTCAGTCTCTTCCCAAGGAACAAGTGACAGGGCACAAGGAAACTGCCTTAAGTTCTGCCAGGGAAGGTTTAGGTTGGACATGAGGAACAATTTCTTCCTCAGAAGGGTTGCCAAGCCCTGGGACAGGCTGCCCAGGGCAGTGATGGAGTCCCCATCCCTGGAGGGGTTTAAAAGCTGTGTAGCTGTGGTGCTGGTTTAGTAGTGACCTGGCAGTGCTGGGTTAATGACTGGACTTGATGATCTTAAAGGTCTTTTGCAGCCTAAACGATTCCAGCTGTGAATAAATGCTCAGCCCCAGGGAGACATCACCCACTGCTGCAGGCTGGGTGATGAATGTCCTCCGGAGGAGAGGTCCATGCTGGTGGGAGGAGCAGCTTCACTGCCTTGGTTTCCACGTCAAGGCACTTCTTTGTGTCTGGGGCATGTGGTGAAGAGGTTATTAAATTTATTAATATGAAATATGAATTATGAAAATATAAATTTATTAATTATCAAACTATTAATAACCGATGAATCACCAACTTATATACATGTTCTAGTGCACGTTCGTGAAATAGATTCCACAACTGGCTTAGTGTTATGATTATAACGTAATTGAACTATCTATAAACCCTTTCTGTATTTATATAACGAAGGGTGCAGTTCCGCCGCTTGGCCACTAGATGGAGACTCGGCGGGACGCGGGCGGCTTCTGGCTATACACAGCAATATTATAATCTTTCTGTGCGTCAGCGCTTACTCTGCTAGACGCGGATACTTTGAACTGAGTGCTAGTGGGTGGAAAGCACGTGGACGATATTCAATTCCCTTCAGATAACAGGGATCGGTCCTGGACAGGGTCGGTCCGTGGGATCGGCCCTCAGAAGTCGGCTCGCACGGCAGGGTGGGACAACGGTGGCCGGTAGGCGGGCTCGAACGACGGAAGCAGGCGAAGCTACGGGGGTCGGCCCAACCACGGCGGTTCTCGGGGCTGATGCAAACAGCCTCGGGGAGAGAATGCGGCTGCGTTAGGCGGCGGATTCTCTTTACCGAGCTTAAAGGAACAACAGGACTCTCGTAGTGGTCCCGGGTCCGGTGCAGTATAAGCACGAACAATGCTTTGGTTTTCCCTGGGATTCACAGGGCTCAGAGCGGCACTCGGCGGCTCCTCAGAGCGGCACTCGGCGGCTCCTCTCCCGCTACGGCGGGGCTAAGCATACGTGGACTCGGTATGGATCAAGTCCCTTCTCCCCGGCAACTGGGCAGATCTTACCCTCGGGGGTTTGGTCCAGTCCTCCGGTGGCACGATGGGCTCTCCCGATCGGCACGGCCGGCTGCAGCAACGCTGAACTCCTCAGGCTCAGCGAAGGTCCTCCCTCTGGGCTTCTTCAACGATGCAGAGGCTTCCAGTATGCGTGCATGTATAACAGAAGCTAACAACAATAAGCTCAATGGCAAAGGCTGCAGCTCGAGAGTTACTCTCTCGAGCAAGCATAGAGACAAAGTAAATGAGGGGGCAACGTGTTTACCAACTGGGGTAATACTTATAGATTCCTCGAGGCTGGGCTTGACCAATGGGCACTCTCATAAGCAACTGGCTTCAGCCTATAGAAAGTGTGAAGCTAGAATTATGCCCATACGTGGTGTCAGCACGAGCGCTGCATGCGCTGGGTGCGTGCAAGCCTGGCTAATGCCTTGGCTTTTGTCTTCCTCCAGGAGGAGGGGGAACTTGCCCACATGCTGGGACAAGATTCAGTATCGGGGCATAATGTGCCTTCACCACAGGGCAATGGAATTAATCTCAGCAAAGATGCAGGTACCATTTATTGCACAAACCCCCAGTTTTAGGTTCCCTCTTTTGAGGGGGAGTGGTGGTGACAGCACCAGGGGACAGCACAGGGATGGCAATTGGATGCTCACACCGATTTTCCTCCTCTCCCCATATCCAGGGATGCTCATCTGGGCATGGATAACATCAGCTGACGTAATGAAGTTGGACACCCCACACCGCACGCCTCAGCATCTCCCTTTTGTTTTCTGCCTGCCTGCTCTTGTTACAGTATCACACAGTATCACAGTATAACTTAGGTTGGAAAGGACCTCGAGGATCATCGAGTCCAACCTATCAACACAGACCCCATGACTAGACCATGGCACCAAGTGCCACGTCCAATGTCCCCTTGAACGCCTCCAGGGTCGATGACTCAACCACCTCCCTGGGCAACCCGTTCCAATGACGAATGACTCGCTTGGTGAAGAACTTCCTCCTCGCCTCGAGTCTGAACCTCCCCTGGCGCAGCTTGAGACTGTGTCCCCTTGTTCTGGTGCTGGTTGCCTGGGAGAAGAGGCCAACCCCTTCCTGGCTACAACCACCTTTCAGGTAGTTGTAGAGGGCAATGAGATCACCCCTGAGTCTCCTCTTCTCCAGGCTAAACAATCCCAGCTCCCTCAGCCTCTCCTCATAGGGCTTGTGTTCAAGGCCCCTCCCCAGCCTTGTTGCCCTTCGCTGGACACATTTGAGTGTTTCGATGTCCTTCTTAAACTGAGGGGCCCAGACCTGGACACAGTACTCAAGGTGCGGCCTAACCAAAGCAGAGTACAGGGGCACAATGACCTCCCTTCTCCTGCTGGCCACACTATTCCTAATGCAGGCCAGGATGCCATTGGCCCTCCTGGCCACCTGGGCACACTGCTGGCTCATATTCAGCTGGCTGTCGATCAGCACCCCCAGGTCCCTCTCTGTTTGGGAGCTCTCCAGCCACTCCGACCCCAGCCTGTAGCTCTGCATGGGATTGCCGTAGCCAAAGTGCAGCACTCGGCACTTGGACTTGTTGAATGACATCCCATTGGACTCTGCCCATCTGTCCAGTCGGTTGAGGTCCCTCTGCAGAGCCTTTCTACCCTCTAACTGACTAACATCTGCCCCTAACTTGGTGTCATCTGCAAACTTGCTGATGACTGACTCGACCCCCTCATCCAGATCATCGATGAAGATGTTAAAGAGCACGGGGCCCAGCACTGATCCCTGGGGGACACCACTGTTGCCTGGCCGCCAGCTGGATGTGGCACCGTTCACTACCACTCTCTGGGCCCAGCCCTCCAGCCAGTTCCTAACCCAGCACAGAGTGTTACGGTCCAAGCCACGGGCTGACAGCTTAGCCAGCAGTTTGCTGTGGAGGACAGTGTCAAAAGCCTTGCTGAAGTCCAGGTAGACCACATCCACAGGCCTCCCCACATCCACCAGACGGGTCACCTGATCATAGAAGGAGATCAGGTTGGAGAGGCAGGTGCGCAGTTATTGCCGCCAGGATAATCTGCTCCATCACTTTCCCTGGCACTGAGGTCAGGCTGACTGGCCTGTAATTTCCAGGTTCCTCCATCCGACCTTTCTTATGGATGGGGACCACATTGGGCAGCTTCCAGTCATCTGGGACCTCACCGGTGAGCCAGGACTGGAGGAAAATGATGGAGAGTGGCCTAGCTAGCACATCTGCCAGCTCTCTCAGCACCCTAGGATGGATCCCATCTGGTCCCATGGACTTGTGAGTATCCAAGTGGCTCAGCAGGTCCCGAACTAATTCCTCATGGATTTCCGGCGCATTACACTGCTCCCCGACCCCATCTCCCAGCTCAGGAGGGCACTCGTCCTGAACTCCTCCTGCCTTGCTGTTAAACATTGAGGCAAAGAAGGTGTTCAGGACCTCAGCCTTTTCCTCATCTTTGGTCACCATGTTCCCCTCCAGGTCCAATAGGGAGTGCAGGTTCTTCCTGCCCTTCCTAGGAAGCATCCTCTGTGATCAGGGAGAAACCATGGAAACCACCCATTAATATCAGCATCCTGCCAGAGAGGTCCTGTCTGGCCGGGCTGCGTGGGCAGCCGCGGCATCCCAGCTCACCAAGCACCTTCTCTTTCCCCAGAGTATCACCTTGGAGCCCCAAGTGCTCACCAGAATGGAAAGACAGACCTTTTGGGCAGGATTAAGATCAAGGCAGACCCAGCATGGGGTTGCAGAGGGTGGTTTTGAGCCGCCTCTCATCCCACTTCTGAGACACTTCTACTTCCAAACACCAACCTGCACATCATCACCAGACTCCTGCAGCTGGGCATTTGTGGAAAAGCCTTTCAAAGGGATAAAGTCGTGGGGAGAAGGGGGAGGAGGAAAGGGCTTGTTCATGGAATCATAGAATTGTTGGGGTTGGAAGGGACCTCAAGGATCATCCAGTTCCAATGGGAAAGGAGCTGGGGGCGGGGCAGGGGAGGGTTGGGGGGGGCACAGAAGCACAGAATCATATCAGGACAACCTTTATTAATAACTTTTTTTTAAAAAACACACTAAATAGACACTTTTATTGCTTCTTATCTTTTCTTCCTTCTTTCCTTTTCCTCTCTTTTCTTTACCTTTCTTTTCTTTTCCTCTCTTTTCCTTTCTTTTCTTTTCCTCTCTTTTCTTTACCTTTCTTTTCTTTTCCTCTCTTTTCTTTTCCTTTCTTTTATCTTTTCTTTTCTTTTCTTTTCTTTTCTTTTCTTTTGGTTGCTTTGCTTTGCTTTTCATTGCTTTTCATTGCTTTTCTTGCTTTGCTTTTCTTCCTTCTTTTCTTCATTCTTTTCTTCCTTCCTTTCTTTTCCCTAAGGAAAGCTGAAGGGGGAAAATAAAGCACTTGGGGAACCCCAAATGCAGGTGAAGGTGGTGGTACGGCCGTTAAACAGAGACATCCTCCTGGACGTGGACCCGGAGGGGGCAGATGCGGAGGGGCTCGTGCATGGCGCCCACGGCCGCAGGCCCCACGTAGAAGTAAGGGTAGACGGCGGTGCTGAACTTCTTGTGGAAGGTGTAGATGTGGGCCCGGCAGTCGGCGTCATAGAAGGACAGCTCCCCTTCGTCGCAGTCCAGCTCCACCCGGATGCGCTTGACGCTGCCCAGGGTGGTCTCCAGGCGCGTGGCGTTGGAGGCTCCGTCCATCTCGATGTCGATGCCGGGCAGGTGATAGATGTACCAGAAGCCAGAGCGAGCGTCGTGGTGGAAGGGCCACTGGGTGCCGCTGGGCGGCCGAGCCACCCCCACACGCCAGTTCGTGACGCCGCCCAGGTCCACCTCCCAGGTGTGGAAGCCGTCTAAGAAGCCCCGAGAGCCCAGGATGCAGGGGGCCGAGGTGAAGCGCTCAGGGTTCTCCACCAGCATCTTGTAGCCTCTGTTGGTGACGCTGGTGAGGTCCTCTGACACCTCAAGCCAGCCCGCCGCGGAGTTGGGGTTGAAGGTGAAGGGGACTGTGGTGGGGACATGTGTGTTAGGAGTCTGGACTGCTGCAGGGATGAGCTGATGGGGGGACAGTAGCCCTGCAGGTATCCATCCATCCTTCCATCCACCCATCCTTGCATCCATCTCTCCATCCACTTGTCCTTGCATCCATCCATCCATCCACCTGTCCTTGCATCCATCCATCCATCCACCTGTCCTTCCACCCATCATTCCATCCATCCATCCATCCACCTGTCCTTGCACCCATCCTTCCATCCGTCCATCCATCCATCCATCCACCGTCCATCCACTTGTCCTTGCACCCATCCATCCATCCATCCATCCATCCATCCATCCATCCACCTGTCTTTGCACCTATCCTTCCATCCATCCATCCATCCATCCATCCATCCATCCATCCATCCATCCACCTGTCCTTGCATCCATCCATCCATCCATCTGTCTTTGCACCCATCCTTCCATCAATCTGTCCTTGCACCCATCCATCCACCCACCCACTCATCCATCCATCCATCCCCCAGCTCACCATGGAGAAACACACCCTCAAGGGTTTCTCTTCTAGGGTGCAAATGCCCCAAAGCAGCCTTTACATTCTCTACCTCCCCTCCTCGGGCCCATCAGCCACAGGCATGGCTGCTCCATGCTCCTCTTCTCTCCAGAACCCACCACCCTTGAGGCTGCGCCATGCAAAAGCTGTTTGAGCTCGTGCTGGGACAACCATCCTTTGGAGGGGGACTCAGCACCTCACCTACAGTGATGATGTTGAGCATCTTTTTCCACACGTTGTACTGCACTGAGCCCAGGTACTTGGCAACGTCAAAAAACATCCCTACAGGCATGCCCTCTCGTTCCTCAGCTGTACAGGCAATCCTTGGGTAGGGACAGAGGACAGAGATGGGTCAAGGATGGAGGAAGGCAGTGGGTTGGATCCCCTGGCACCCCATGTTTTGGCAAAGCCTTCCCCACTAACACAGTCCATCTCCTTTTGGGCTTTTCTCCACAACCCAGGAGGGTAGACACTGATGGTGGGACGATCTCAGCACCAACATCAAGGTTTTAATGCTGCCCCCAAGACCTGCGGTGCTGCTTTGTGTCTGCATGTGTGCTCCTTCACCCTGCCCAGAAGCACCAAGGGGTGCTGCCTTGGCCTTGGGGCCCTCCAGTACCACCTTCTGCTGGAGCACCCAGACCCAGAAGGGATGTGCTGGTACAGGAAGTCGCTTGGGGCAGTGACCTCACTCTGCATCCAGGCAGGAGACCCCATTCAGGGAGGGATAGTGGGGGCTCAGCCACCTCCAGCACCCTGTGCCACTCGGCATGGGATGCAGTGGGGACCAGGACTTACCTGCACTTGCGGTTCTTGCGAGCCTGCAAGAGAAGAAGACATCGAGCATCAGACCCCCACTTGTAAAGAGTCCCAGGGGCTTATAAACACCCAAAGGTTCGCCCACCACTCTGCACGAGTGGCAGGAGGGTGCCAGGGCAGAGGTGGCACCCCGTAGGGCATGGACTTTACCATGAGGAAGGTGTAGTCGTCCTCCTTGAGGTCGTTCTGGAGCTGCTTGGCTTCGTTGAGCAGGGTGTGGCAGTTCTCCAACAGCTGCTTCATCTTGCCCTCGATGAAGTCCTGCTTGTGCTGCACCTCCTCCTGCAGCTCGTCCAGCAGTGCCTGCTCCTCACTGCACAGGAAGCTGTGCAGCTTCTCAAACTCCTGCTTGATCTGCTCCCTCAGCTGCGTCACCTCCGCCTGCCCCGTGGAGGGATGTCACCACCTCCCATCAGAATCCACAGCTCCCCTGGGCTCCCCCAGCCTCCTCCTAAACTTTCCTCCTGAGCCTTCCAACCAGCTCCAGTGCTCAGGGACTCGCTAGGCTCCCACTGGGATCCTCCACTCCACAAATCAATGTCCCAGCCAGCCTCATCCCTCTGGTGCTCAATTCCTCATTGGAATCCTTCCTCCCCCCCAGCAGCGCTCCCCTCGCTCAAGGACAGAGCAGCCCAGGACAGTTCCACCCCAGAGCCAGCTGCACCTCAGGGGTGTGTGTGCACGTGTGTACACGTGTGCCAGGATCAGGCCCTACTGGGGAGGGGCCACACACCTGGTTGTGTTTCAAGATGGCCTCGTAGGCACGATGGGCGGTCCCAAAATCCTTCACTTTATCCCGCAGGGAGGTCTCCATGTTCTTCAGCTTGGCCTGTGGAGAGGAAATGCCTTCAGGAACCTCACAAGCCTATGCCCAAGTGGAAAAAGAGCACCAAACCCAGCAGGGTAAGGTTAAGCAGGATCCTCGCTCGAGTCAAGCTTTCCCCTCCTGCAGCCTGAGATCTGCCAGCGCTGGATGGGGTCAGTGTGGTGCGGGGCTGGGCAACGCGAGCCTGGGGAGCTTTGCTCCGTGGTGAATCCTCCCTTACATTTTTAAACCCTTCTGCTGGTGCACACTCAAATCCCTGCCTGTCTTGGTGCTGACAGCAGCTCCCAGGGAGGCTCAGCACCACGGGCAGATGGCCAGGCCTTGTCCAACAGCAGCACCACGTCCTCCCTGCAACATTTGAAATCTGGCTCATCCCCCACGGGTGACTCAGGGAGGCAGCAGCTGCTTTCCTGGATGGGAAACGCAGCGGGGCCTGGCACGCTGCCCAGCTGCTGGCCAGAGCCCCATCCTCTCCTACTCCTCCCCACACAGCCGTGGCCCATCCTGCCCCGCAGGGCCCGGGGTTGTGTCCCCATCCTACATCCCTTCCTCGGCTGGGCAAATTGTGCAACCACTCCCAGCCTCGAGGCACCGCTGCAACAATCAGCTGCTGCAATAACCAGCATGTCTGGGTCCAGCCCGGCCTGCCCGAGGATCAACAAGCCAAAGAAACGTGGGGACCAGCCCACCCTTCAAAACCCCTCAAAGAATCCGCCCACTCCCCTTCCCCACAGAGCAAACCGCTGGGGCAAAGCATGCCAGCTCCTTGTCCTCCAGGCAGAAGAGTTTGGCCTCTTGGTGGTGCAGGGGACAGAGGGCGGCTGCCTGGCCTCGCCGCTGTCGTTCCTCCTTGAGGATCTTCTCCACCAGGTTGTTGAGCGTGTGGTTGATGCGGAGGTCGTCCAGCGAAGAGCGCTCCTTGCACACGGGGCAGACGTGAGCGCCGTGCTCCCAGGAACGGGTCACGCAGCCCTTGCAGAAGTTGTGGCCGCAGCCCAGCGTCACGGCTTCCCGAAAAGGGTCGTAGCAGATGGGGCACAGCAGCTCTTCCTTGAAAGTGGCCGTGGGGGACGTGGTGGCAGAGGCGGGCACTAAGCTGCTGATCGAGACGCTGGCTTCCCTCTCCATGGCACTGGAGGGAGAAGCGATGGATGGAGGGAAGCCGGAGCAGGATTTCCCGAGAGCCCCAGTTGGAAAAACAGCCCCGTTCCTGATGCAATCGTTTTCCTGCCTGTGACACCCCGCAGCTCCCTCCCCGGGCAGGCACCAGCCTGAGTGACACCGGCCCGGGCCACTGGCAGCCACCAAGGGCGGGCAGGCACCGGCGAGCGTGCCGGGATGAGCCGGCAACGTGGGGAAGTGAGCCGGGGGTGGCCGGACCCTTCGAAGGTCTTGTCCCTGTGTTCGAACCCTCAGCTTCGGGGTGGTCCCCGGTACGTGACCCCCACTCCCGAGACTCTTCTCCAGTGCCACAACCCCCTCGGACTTTCCGGTGTCCGGTCTCGAAGCACCAGACCCCTTCGGGGCGGCTGTGCCACCCGGTCCCCGGACCCACTCCCCTACCCCCGGTGCTCCTCTGCTGCCCGGTGCCCCATTCTCAGTGCTGCTCCGATACCCGGATCGGGACGCTCATCCTAGGTGCCCGGACCCGGACCCTCTCAGCCATGGCAGTGCCAGTGCCCGCTGCCCCAGTCCCGGTGCTGTTCCGGTGCCCTGACCAGGGCTCGCAGTCCCGGAGCTGCTGCGGTGTCCGGACGCCGACTCCTCGGTGCCCGTGCACATGGGGTGCCCGTGCACATGGGGTGCCCAGCGCTGGATGTGCGTGCGGATGTGTGTCTTACCACTCCGAGGGCGAGTAGCAGCGCCTGGAGCGGCCTCTGCGCCGGGCAAGGCGGCGGGAGGGGGTCCGGCTGCCCGCCTGCCGGTAGTGTGGGGCTCAGCCCGTGCCGGCGGAGGTGGAGGCACCGAAGGGGCGGGACGGAGCGGGCGGGGGCCGGCCTGAAGCCTCTGGGGCGGGACCTCGCCAGGCACAGCCTCACTACCCCTCGCCCCCTCTCCGGAGGCTCTGCCGTCTACCCACTTGTTCGCCTCCCTTTGTGATTGCAGGAGCTGGAGGTTGCTCTTTTCCCGAGTTCCCAAAAATTCCCTGAATATCGAGAGCCCTGCGGAGAAAGACCTGGGGGCGCTGGTGGGTGAAAAGCTGGACGTGAGCCGGCAATGTGTGCTCGCAGACCAGACGCCAACCGCGTCCTGGGCTGCATCCAAAGCAGTGTGGCCAGCAGGTCAAGCGAGGAGATTCTGCCCCTCTGCACTGGTAAGACCCCACCTGCAGTGCTGGGTCTAGCTCTGGGGTCTTCAGCACAGGAAAGATATGGACCTGTTGGGACAGGAGGAGGCCACAATCATGATGCAAGAGCTGGAACCCTTCTGCTGTGAGGACAGGCTGAGATTTGAAGTTGTTGTTCCGCCTGAAAAGGAGGCTCCAGGGAGACCTTATTGCTGCCTTTCAGTATTTCAAAGGGACCTACAAGCAAGATGGGGAGGATCACAGGGAGGTGGTGGAGTCACCATCACTGGAGGTGTTTAGGAAGAGACTGGATGGGGTGCTTGGTGCCATGGTTTAGTTGATTAGATGATGCTGGGTGATAAGTTGGACTCGAGGATCTCAAAGGTCTTTTCCAACCTGGTCTATTCTATTCTATTCTATTCTATTCTATTCTATTCTATTCTATTCTATTCGGCATGGGTTATTGGTGATCTGGCAGTGCTAATGGTTGGAGATGACGATCTTAAAGGTCACTTTAAACCAGAACAATTCTATGATTCTAATCTTCTCAGCAGGGTCTGATGTGACAGGACCAGGGGAGATGGTTTTAAACAAAGAGGGGGGAAAATGATGCTTGGTCTGTGCTCCTCTGTCACATTACTGCAGGAGTCATCATGGAAATCACAGCTGTTGCCCATGACCTGGAAAGGACCACAATGATCCTAGGACACTGGCTGGCTTTTGGTTAGAATAGAATAGAATAGAATAGAATAGAATAGAATAGAATAGAATAGAATAGAATAGAATTAACCAGGTTGGAAAAGACCTTTGAGATCATCGAGTCCAGCCTATCACCCAACACCATCTGATCAACTAACCCATGGCACCAAGCACCCCATCCAGTCTCTTCCTAAACACCTCCAGTGATGGTGACTCCACCACCTCCCTGGGCAGCACATTCCAATGGCCAATCTCTCTTTCTGGGAAGAACTTCTTCCTACCATCCAGCCTGAACCTCCTCTGGCACAGCTTGAGACTGTGTCCTCTTGTTCTGGTGCTGGCCACCCGGGAGAAGAGACCAACCCCCACCTGGCTACAACCTCCCTTCAGGGAGTTGTAGACAGCAAGAAGGTCTCCCCTGAGCCTCCTCTTCTCCAGGCTAAGCAACCCCAGCTCCCTCAGCCTCTCCTCATAGGGCTGTGCTCCAAACCCCTCCCCAGCTTTGTTGCCCTTCTCTGGACACCTTCCAGCAGCTCAACATCTTTCCTAAACTGAGGGGCCCAGAACTGGACACAGGACTCAAGGTGTGGCCTAACCAGTGCTGAGTCCAGGGGCAGAATGCCCTCCCTGCTCCTGCTGGCCACACTGTTCCTGATGCAGGCCAGGATGCCCTTGGCCTTCTTGGCCACCTGGGCACACTGCCGGCTCATGTTCAGCCTGCTCTTAACCAGTACCGCCAGGTCCCTTTCTGCCTGGCCGCTCAGCACCACAGCTTGAGTGGACCTGATGATCTTGGAGGTCTCTTCTTACAATTGTATTAATATAGGGCTCTGTGAGGATTGGTGGATCCTGGCCTGTATTAGAAATGCTGTGTCCCGCAGG
The DNA here is from genome assembly GCF_026170545.1 of Melanerpes formicivorus. NCBI lineage: Eukaryota > Metazoa > Chordata > Aves > Piciformes > Picidae > Melanerpes > Melanerpes formicivorus. The sequence goes on along the minus strand of NW_027142492.1, from coordinate 1,049,143 downwards.
AGCAGGGAGGTGATTGTCCCCTTGTACTCAGCTCTGGTGAGGCAACACCTTGAGTGTTGTGTCCAGTTTTGGGCACCTCAACATGAGAGAGATGTGGAGGTGCTGGAGCCAGTGCAGAGGAGGTCAAGGAAGATGCTGAGGGGCTTGGAGAATAAATCTTATGGAGAGTGAGCTGGGGATGCTTAGTTTGGAAAAGAGGAGGCTGAGGGGAGACCTCATTGCTGTTGTAATGGGTTGGGGCAAACCCCCTCCCCACCACACGCAGAAATAGCGACTCAGACAAACAGATTGCAAAAGTGATGGAAAGTTTAAATAGAAAACAGTGAGTGCGTGCAGAGAACTAGAAGCACAGTGACAAGAAGAACCCCAAAACAGACCCAGAAAGATCCCATCCCCACCTGAGGGTGCACCCAAAACCCCCAAGGCTCCTCCTTCCCCCCCCCCACTGCTAGGCTAGTCTCAGCTGGCCAGATCTGAGACTGCCCATCCCCCCCGTGGCCTTGGGCCTAACCAGGCCCATGGCCAGGAGATCTCTGCCCCAGTTACCGGGTGGTGAAGAGGAAGGAAAGAGGAAGTGCCAGACCCCGCCGTGAAACTTATAGTGGTGCAAGGGATCATGGTAGGAAATAACCTAATTTCCTGTGTCCACCCACTGGGCTGGACTTCTGGACACAGGAAACACCCCTGTAGCAGAGGGCACCCAGCCCAAACTACGACAGCTGTCTACAACTACCTGAAAGGATGTTGCAGAGAGGCTGGTGTTGGTCTCTTCTCACAGGTAATTAGTGACAGAACAAGAGGGACCGGCCTCAAGCTGTGACCGGGTAGGTTTAGTCTGGACATTAGGAAAAATGTTTCCCCAGCCAGAGTGGTCAGGGATTGGAAGGTGCTGCCCAGGGAGGTGGTTGAGTCACCAATCCTGGATGTGTTTAAAGGTGGTTTGGATGTGGTGCTTGGGGATATGGTTCAGGGGTGACTCTTGCAGAGTAGGGTTGTTGGTTGGACTTGGTGATCCTGAGGCTCTTTTCCAGCCTGAATGTTTCTGTGGTTCTGTGGTGTTCTCCTTTTGCCCACAGCTGGAGTACCTGCATGCCCGTATGAGGAAGGTGATGGAGTATGAGAGACAGCTGAACCAGCTGCGGGCACAGGATGAGGAGGCGTATAACAGCATGAAGATCCAGCTGCAGACAGATGTGCAGGTAGAGCAAAGGCTGCTGTGTGCCATGGGAGGCAGCAGAGCAGATCTCTCTCTGCTCTTTGGGTGTGGAGGCAGCAGGATGGTATGGAAGCTGCAGCTGCTACCTGGTCACCTCAGCTCTTCAGCATCCACAGTCCAACCCTGTGCCAACAGGGCAATGGAGTCGTTGTTTCCTCTCCATGGGTTCTACATCACAGTGTCCATCTTGGCTCTCAGGGGTCTTCAGCCCATGGACTGTACCTCTAGGACACAGGCAGCACCTTGGTGTTTGCTATGTCTGCCATTGTGACTGATGGGAGGATTAAATGGTGTGAGTCTCCCGACAGAAAATCACTTCAGATCAGCCTGATCTGCCTCCTTTGCCAAGGTCCTGGCCTAGGAGAGGTGAGGTTTTTCCTCTGACTCCTAGCCATAGACCCATCATTTCTCTAATGTGACAATTATCATGAGTAAGTTTCCCTTAACTGCAGAGGGAATACAGTAAGGAACAGGTCAGCAGCTATAGTTAACAAGTGGCTTAGAGGCTGGTGCAGTCAAAAGAATTTTGGGTTTTTTGATATTGGGAAACTTTCTACTGCACCAGGCCAGCTGGCAACAGATAGAGTACATCTGTCCCAGAGAAGGGGAAAGATCACTGTATATGAGAACGGACTGTCCCCCAAAGATAAAAAGATCCTGGGTAGGGAATTGGCGGGTCTCATTGACAGGGCTTTAAACTAGTTTTGAAGGGGGAAGGGGCTGAAAATAGTCCTCTCAGACAAGAGTCTGGGGGCGACAAGCTAGAGTCGGAGGTGAAACCAGCAGCCCAGCTGAAGTGCATGTACACTAATGCACGAAGCATGGGTAACAAACAGGAGGAGCTGGAAGCCTTGATGCAGCAGGAAAATTATGATGTAGTTGCCATCACAGAGACATGGTGGGACGACTCACATGACTGGAGCGCTGCAATTGACGGTTACAAGCTCTTCAGGAGAGACAGGCGAGGAAGAAGGGGTGGAGGGGTGGCCCTTTACATCAGGAAGGCACTAGATGCTATTGAGATGGAGATTAGGGACGATCGGGTTGAATGCTTGTGGAAAAGTATTAGAGGGAAGACCAGCAGGGCAGACACCCTGGTTGGAGTCTGTTATAGACCACCCAACCAGGAGGAAGATGTTGACGAAGCATTCTAGAGGCAGCTTAGGGCTGTCTCAAGATCTCCGGACCTTGTTCTCATGGGCGACTTCAACCTGCCTGACATCTGCTGGGAACTCAACACGGCAGAGAGGAGACAGTCCAGAAGGTTTTTAGAATGCATGGAGGACAGCTTCTTATCCCAGGTGCTGCGAGAGCCTACCAGGGGCAAGGCTATGCTTGACCTCCTCTTCACCAACAGGGAAGGACTGGTGGGCGATGTGGTGGTTGGAGGGTGTTTGGGGTCCAGTGACCACGAGATAATTGAATTCTCGGTTTTTGGTCAAGCCAAGAGGGGCGGCAAGAAGACCTCCACTCTGGACTTCAGGAGGGCAGACATTGGGTTACTCAAGGAACTAATTCAGAGGGTTCCTTGGGATAAAGCCCTTAAAAACAAAGGGGTCCAGGAGAGCTGGACCTACTTCAATGAAGAATTGTTGAAGGCTCAGGGACAGGCTGTGCCAATGTGCCGGAAGATGAGCCGCCGGGGCAGACGGCCAACCTGGATGGTTCATGAACTTTTAATGGAACTGAGGGAAAAAAAGAGGGTGTATCACCTTTGGAAGAGAGGGGAGGCAACCCACAGAATGTTTAAGGATGTTGCTAGGTCTTGTAGGAAGAGAATTAGGGAGGCAAAAGCACACTTGGAGCTTAAACTGGCCTCTACTGTGAAGGACAACAAAAAGTCCTTCTATAAATACATTAATAGTAAGAGGAAGGGGAAGGAAAACCTCCACTCCTTGGTGGATACGGAGGGGAACATTGTAACAAAGGATGAGGAAAAGGCAGAGATACTTAACACCTTCTTTGCCTCAATTTTTACTAGAAGGGCAGAACGTCTTCCTGACAGCTGGCCTGCAGAGCTGGCAGAAGGAGCCAGGGAGCTGCACAGTTTCCCTATGTTCCATGAGGCGGTGGTTGGAACTCTCCTTAGCAGCTTGGATCCCCACAAGTCCATGGGACCAGATGGGATTCATCCTAGGGTGCTGAGAGAGCTGGCAGATGAGCTGGCCAAGCCACTCTCCATAATTTTCCAGCAGTCCTGGCTCACTGGCGAGGTCCCAGAGGACTGGAAGCTGGCCAACGTGGTGCCCATACATAAGAAGGGCCGGTTGGATGAGCCAGGGAATTACAGGCCTGTCAGCCTGACCTCAGTGCCAGGCAAGATCATGGAACAGGTCATCCTGAGTGCAATAACACAACACTTACAGGATGGCCAAGGGATCAGGCCTAGCCAGCATGGATTTAGGAAGGGCAGGTCCTGCCTGACCAACCTGATCTCCTTCTATGATCAGGTGACCCGCCTGGTGGATGTGGGGAGGCCTGTTGATGTAGTCTACCTGGACCTCAGCAAGGCCTTTGACACCGTCCCCCATAGCAAACTGCTGGCCAAGCTGTCAGCCCATGGCTTGGACGGGAGCACACTGCGATGGGTTAGGAACTGGCTGGATGGCCGAGCCCAGAGAGTGGTGGTGAATGGTGCCACATCCAGCTGGCGGCCAGTCACTAGTGGTGTGCCCCAAGTATCAGTGCTGGGCCCTGTGCTCTTTAACATCTTTATTGATGATCTGGATGAGGGCATTGAGTCCATCATCAGTAAATTTGCTGACGACACCAAGCTGGGGGCAAGAGTTGATCTGCTGGAGGGTAGAGAGGCTCTGCAGAGAGACCTCGACAGGCTGGACAGATGGGCAGAACCCAACGGCATGAGATTTAACACATCCAAGTGCCGGGTTCTGCACATTGGCCACAACGACCCCATGCAGTGCTACAGGCTGGGGTCAGAGTGGCTGGAGAGCAGCCAGGCAGAGAGGGACCTGGGGGTGCTGGTTGATGGTAGGCTGAACATGAGCCGGTAGTGTGCCCAGGCGGCCAAGAGGGCCAAGGGCACCCTGGCCTGCATCAGGAACAGTGTGGCCAGCAGGAGCAGGGAGGTCATTCTGCCCCTGTACACTGCACTGGTTAGGCCACACCTCGAGTACTGTGTCCAGTTCTGGGCCCCTCAGTTTAGGAAGGATGTTGACTTGCTGGAACGAGTCCAGAGAAGAGCAACAAAGTTGGTGAGGGGTTTGGAACACAAGCCCCATGAGGAGAGGCTGAGGGAGCTGGGGCTGCTTAGCCTGGAGAAGAGGAGACTCAGGGGTGACCTTATCACTCTCTACAACTACCTGAAGGGAGGTTGTAGACAGGCTGATGATGGTCTCTTCTCCCAGGCACCCAGTACCAGAACAAGAGGACACAGTCTCAGGCTGTGCCAGGGGAGGTTCAGGTTGGATGTTAGGAAGAAGTTCTATACAGAAAGAGTGATTGCGCTATGGAATGGGTTGCCCGGGGAGGTGGTGGAGTCGCCGTCATTGAAGGTGTTCAGAAGGAGACTTGATGGGGTGCTTGGTGCCATGGGTTAGCTGTTTGGGTGGGTTGGATTGGTTGATGGGTTGGACACGATGATCTTGAAGGTCTCTTCCAACATGGTTTGGTTTATTCTAATAAAGGTTTTTATTTTTGCCCTTAGGCAGGAGGGCTTGCAGTGGAAGAGCACATCCCTGGCACACCATTGGCTCATTATTTGTCCCCCATGGGATGTCCTCCTCAAAAACCCCAAGCTGGGACTGATGTCATAGAATCATAGAATCAACCAGGTTGGAGGAGACCTCAAAGATCATCAAGTCCAACCTGTCACCCAACACCTCATGACCAAGAAGGTCAATGGCATCCTGACCTGCATCAAGAGTAGTGTGGCCAGCAGGAGCAGGGAAATCATTGTGCCCCTGTACTCTGCACTGGTTAGGCCACACCTTGAGTCCTGTGTCCAGTTCTGGGCCCCTCAGTTTAAGAAGGACATTGAGACATTGGAACATGCCCAGAGAAGGGCAACAAGGCTGGGGAGAGGCCTTGAGCACAAGCCCTATGAGGAGAGGCTGGGGGAGCTGGGATTGTTTAGCCTGGAGAAGAGGAGGCTCAGGAGAGACCTTCTTGCTGTCTACAACTACCTGAAGGGAGGTTGTAGCCAGGAGGGGGTTGGACTCTTCTCCCAGACAACCAGCACCAGAACAAGAGGACACAGTCTCAAGCTGCACCAGGGGAAGTTTAGGCTCAAGGTGAGGAGAAAGTTCTTCACTGAGAGAGTCATTTGCCATTGGAATGTGCTGCCCAGGGAGGTGGTGGAGTCCCCATCCCTGGAGGTGTTCAAGAGGGCATTGGACGTGGCACTTGGTTGTTGCAAGAAGGGGCCGCTACACGATCAATGTGATCAGCGGAATCCAACTTTATTGAGCATCAGACACATCTTATATACAGTTTACTATAATTATGCCTACTTGGTAACATACTATTGGCTACAGATTACATGTCAACCCCACCTCTTGCGGTTTTAGCATCCTACTTCAGCTAGCCACACACATCTTGTTTGGATAAGCCCCCTACTTGTTTTACGACCCTCACGATTACACGACTACAGTGTCCTTGCGACACTTCTTGATGATTCAGCTAAATCCATTGTGTTCTGTGGCATTCCTTATCCTTATCAGAAGGCCAGATAGTCCTGTAGGCCTTTTTCCTTATCCCATTCTACTTCAATTCCCCCGTTTTCTTTAACAACTACAAAAGATTCAGTAAAACGATCAAACTGTTTCATTACACATCTAAATATTATTCGTGCAGCTATAATAATAATAATAACAATAAACAAAAAGCGCAATGCTTCCTTGGCCAACCCTTTCGCATTTTGATGAAAGGTCATATGTGCTTCTCGGGCCTTTACTGAGGCTGAGACTGGTACAGATAAGGATACCGACTTATCTGCTTGAGCGTTTCCTTCTCCTAGGCCAACATCAAACTTATGACTTCTAATATGCAAAATACAATATGATGCTGACCTACATCTTATGGCTTGTTGTAACCTCAACATCAACTCATATAATCTCTTATTTGTTACATCTTTAATCAGGGCATCCTCTATCCGTTGTACAACCCCTGTAACATACATGGAATCTGACACTATTATTAAGAGGTTGGCTCATCCATTGCTGTAATTCCCACAACACTGCCACAACACTGCTGGGGCTGCTTAGCCTGGAGAAGAGGAGACTCAGGGGTGACCTTATCACTCTCTACAACTACCTGAAGGGAGGTTGTAGACAGGCTGATGATGGTCTCTTCTCCCAGGCACCCAGTACCAGAACAAGAGGACACAGTCTCAGGCTGCACCAGGGGAGGTTCAGGTTGGATGTTAGGAAGAAGTTCTATACAGAAAGAGTGATTGCGCTATGGAATGGGTTGCCCGGGGAGGTGGTGGAGTCGCCGTCATTGAAGGTGTTCAGAAGGAGACTTGATGGGGTGCTTGGTGCCATGGGTTAGCTGTTTGGGTGGGTTGGATTGGTTGATGGGTTGGACGCGATGATCTTGAAGGTCTCTTCCAACCTGGTTTGGTTTATTCAATTCCAAAGTTTGAAGTGAGTCCTGTGGTTCTGCCTCTAACATCACATGTATCCACTGGCTAATACTCTTATCTTGCCAAGTCACTGCAGCTTTTCGGGAATGCTTCCCTGCGTCTGTAAATACTGTCAGAGCACCCACAATTGGTTGCTCCTTATATTTGGTATACTAATCCACGATTGCTGCGACATCCAACCTAGGATCTTATCTTGCAAAGGTGCAGTCTTAGTGAGAGCACCTTCAAAAATTGTTTGAAAAATGGTATGTTGTGGTTGTAAGGATGGAAAGACCCATTCCAATACTCAGGTCTGTACACTCTCCTGACCCTTTTGCCCCGTTTTCTTTAAAGCTTGAGTCAAGGACCCCGTAAGGTGTTTTGTTTCTGCTAAGGAAAGGTACTGGGTCCTATTAATGCTCACCGTTGGCCTAATGCTGTTTCTTTTTATTTCAAATTTCTCCTAGCTAAAACTTCCATAATTCTTACATCCTCTCTAAGTTTTGTTAGATCACATTTAAAATCACATATAAAATGAAAATTTGAGAACATAGTATGCTTTAACTATTCTTTCTTATAACATAATACCTGAATTCCCCTCTTTTGTTTTTATAACCTAACATTAAAATGTATTTTGTGCTATAATTGATTTTGACTTTTCCTAGAACTATTTAAAATTACAACAAACTGATGAGTTAACATTTAAATCCATATAAACATTTTCTCTAATCATACAATCATTAAGCAATTATGATATACAGCCCTAAGTGTTAAACAATTCTTTAAACTAACCATTATTATCAATCTGCAAATGTGTTACTCTCTATTCCAGTTCTTGAACATGCTTATGCATTGAGACTAAGTGATAAAAAAGGAATTTAGATCTTAATAGTTTCGATCTTTGCATTTCACTCCTCTTAATAACAAAAAATACGTGATTATGCCTGAACGCATTACAAAGATTAAAACATAAATGCAATCCTTAACACTGTGTTACAATCTGCTTTAGGGATATGTTACATTTTTATTTTCTCTAGGATGGTCAAAAATCATAAATTGTTTAATAGTAGCAAGATTTCTTTAATCTGTAAAGGTAGATCTGGCTAGGCTCTAGCTTCACAGACAGAAAACTTGCAGGCAAACAGCAAGAGCAAAAGAACTTCATTGCTTTGCCCAATAGCATTTTTGCTCATCCTAGTAATACTAATCTCTTATTGGTACCATTATATATATAATCCTTAAAAGCTATTACAAATACAAAATAAGACCAAAATTCTCATTCCATAACATACCTATAACAAACCCTTAACTTATGCTAATACCAAAAATCCTTAAAACCTTAAAAAACTATGTTAAAATTAATCCATCAAATCAATGTCTAAAAAGAAATAAAATTGTTACATTAACTAAAAAACACTTTCCAAAATTAAAACCTGTTTATACATTCCTTAACTATATTACATGGAGCTCCTTTGAAATGCCTATAAGCACACAATTAAAAAAGGTTCAAACCAAAAGAAAATCATACAATATAAACTCATTACAAAGTACTTACACCTTACTGCAATTACTATATACCAAGTACCTGTAAATACCAAATGCTTACTTATTCATTATGCTTATTAGAAAAACTTAACAAAACTCTAAATAACAAATCTCTGAAAGACATTACAATCAGAAATGACAAAATGAGTACTGTTGCTTTAAATCAGAGCAGAGTAGTGCGGCTAAAGCCGCTGCGGGGGAACGGGGTGGGGGCTGCTGCCGTGACCGCTGCTGGGCCGCTGCTGCTGTCGGTGCTGTCGGTGTCGGTGGTGCGTCAGCCGGTACCGCCTTGGTCGGAGCCGTCGGTATCCGCGGGGGTCGGCAGGGCTCGCGGGAGGAGTGCGATGGTAGGAACGCTGTAATCGCGAGCCTCCAAGCCCTCCATTTTTTCTAAGAGGGGCCGTAAAGCAAAGTCGGCGCTGTTTGAATTCCTCGCTGCCGGTGTTGTCTTCGGAATCCGAACCCTCGCTGGTGATGTCAGAGGAAGGTGTTGATAAAAGGGGTCGAACACACTGAGCTGCCTTTTTCCGGCTTTTTTCCCCGCTGTGTGCAAACGGCAGTGGTGACGGCTGGTAAACGCGGTGTGGTCGCCTCAAGATGTATCGGGGGCGGCCCCGGTCGATCGGTCGATAGTTCTCAAACACATCTTTCAGCTGCAACTCAGATACACCTGGCGCTGCATCTCGTCCTGACAAAGTTGCTCTAACTGCAGCAGCCATTCGCTGTTCCAGTTCATAGGTTTTAACACAGTTCATGCATTCTCGCCACGCCTTTTGCAGCTTGATGGTAACCCAGTCCCACAGTTTGTCAAAAAGCTTATCTCCTAACTTACACCATTCTCCTTCTTCATCTCCCTCTTCGTGTAAATGCTCTGCAACCCTTCTCCAATAATCTCTGTTTCTTTGTCCTAAATCATCGTTAACCTCTTCCCTTTTTACTTCCTTTGTCTCCACAACTTCTTCACCCTTCGGCAACTCAGAAGAGTGAGGCGACGGAGGAAATTCCTCCTCTGCATATTCTGACATGGGTACTAACTCCCTTTTAAAATCCAACTTACATCCTCGCTTTTCTAAAAAGCACTTAAATAAATCATACGCCGCCTGCCTATCCATTACTATCTATTATGCGGTAATACCTGTGCGCACAGACTACTCAGAGCAGTATCGGCTTACGGCGTCTTCGGTCTTCTGCTGCTTCCTCCGCCTCTCTGTGGGTCGGTAAACACAGCACCAGTACTGCTATCCTGGACCGGAATACTTCTTGCTTTTCGTGCTCTCGAACCCTGAATAGTCCTCTTCGGAACGGCACGGCTTCCTTCTTCGCCGTGACTCCTTTCGGAGATTTGCAGAACCCTCCTTTTTGGGTTCAGGATCCACTCTGTGGGGTCCCTGTTCAAGGCGCCGTTGCCCGCATTCTCCACCAACTGTTGCAAGAAGGGGCCGCTACACGATCAATGTGATCAGCGGAATCCAACTTTATTGAGCATCAGACACATCTTATATACAGTTTACTATAATTATGCCTACTTGGTAACATACTATTGGCTACAGATTACATGTCAACCCCACCTCTTGCGGTTTTAGCATCCTACTTCAGCTAGCCACACACATCTTGTTTGGATAAGCCCCCTACTTGTTTTACGACCCTCACGATTACACGACTACAGTGTCCTTGCGACACTTCTTGATGATTCAGCTAAATCCATTGTGTTCTGTGGCATTCCTTATCCTTATCAGAAGGCCAGATAGTCCTGTAGGCCTTTTTCCTTATCCCATTCTACTACACTTGGTGCCATGGTTTAGTCATGGGGTCTGTGGTGACAGGTTGGACTGGATGATCTTTGAGGTCTCTTCCAACCTTGGTGATTCTGTGATTTCTGTGACTACTAAACCATGGTACCAAGTGCCACATCCAATCCCCTCTTGAACACCTCCATGTCTAGAAGGTTTTGTCCAACTTCAGATGAAATACTACCGTTGCAAGTCCCTGAAAGGACACATCCATGGAGGACAGTCCTGACTTTGCACCTTCCTTCACCTTCATATCGATGACCTGGAAGGTGACACAAACATTTGCTGGTGTCTCTGAGCCCTTTGGAGAGGGAGGCAGCAGGATGCTGGAGAGCCAGGTTCACAGGCAGCAATGTAGGGCTGTTGTGAAACCACACCTGCTGCCTTGAGCTGTAGCTGTGGGAGAGTTTTGATATCGGGCAGGGGAGGTGTTTGTTCCTCTCTGCTTCATATCTGCATGTCCTTGTCCAAGTCTGGAGGTGAGAAGTCTGCAAGTACACACAGTTCTGTGTGATGCAGGAGGAGGAGGAGGAGATGGTCTCTGTGTCCACCGTGGATGCAAGAAAAAAATCGTGGGCTTGAGTTTTGTATAAGGAAGGTTTAAATTGTCATGGAATCATAGAATCATGGAATGTCTTGGGTGGGAAGGAACCATAAAAGGTCATCTAATCCAATCCCCCTGCAGTCAGCAGGGACAACTTCAACTAGAGCAGGTTGCTCAAAGCCCCATCCAACTTCATAGCAGTAAGTAGTATCAGTCAAGGTCGGAAAGGACCACAAGGATCATCTAGTTCCAACCCCCCTGCCATGGGCAGGACACCCCACACTAGATCAGGCTGGCCAGAGCCTCATCCAGCCTGGTCTGGACATGTTCAGGTGGAGGAGAGAGGCCCATTCTGTGGCCCACAGACTGAAAGCTGGGCCCAACTTCAGTCCCTCCTCCCTTCCCCAAACATGGTGCTCAAGAAGCAGGATGAGGAGAACATGATCCTCAGGTCCCAGCAAAAGAGGAAGATCAACAGGTAAAGATCCATCACTGGAAGCCAGGCTCTGCCCTGTGCCCTTTTGTGTAGAGACCATCACCCAGGATAGGCCAACAAGCTCTGTCCCGACCCACCCCTGGGCAGAGGCAGGGGTTATCCAAACCCAAAGCAATTTGTCTGGCCATGGCCAACCTGTGCCAGCTGCATCAGGGTCAGTCAGGCCTTGGCACAGAGCAGTCACCAGTAGGTAAGCAGCCCCATGTCCCAAAGCCTTCATGTGAGCTGTGTATGCCCAAAGGTGTCTCTTTGGGGTCGCCCAGCTGTGCTGTCCCTCCCCAGGCTCCACAGCTTGCTCAATAACCTGAGAACAAAACTGGCCAACCAAGAGAAGCAGTTTGAGGAAGAGAAGCAGAGCCTGGCAGCCTACTGCAAGTCCATCGAGGGACACTGCAAGGAGGTGCAGAGGAGGATGAGGTGAGCCGTGCTCGGGCACCTAACCATGATGAGGCCTTGGAGCACCTAAGTGAGGTGCAGGAGGAGCTGGCCTGTTGTTTTGAGGCACAGAGCCTGGTTCCATGGGCCATCTCCCTTCTGCACAGGCACTTTGCTGCCATTGATGCTGAGAAGTTCCTGGAGGTCTGCCTCATGAATGAGAAGGAAGCCAAAGGGCTGATGCAGAAAGCCTTGGATGCAGATCGCATCATCCACAGCCAGCTGCTGGGGCTGCCCTGGGAAAGAGCCTCATCACTGGTTCCTCAACAGTGTTGGCCCTCTGGAGTGTTCCAAGAAGAGGATGGCAACCGAGCTGGCTGAGGAGGTCCTGACAGGTGGGATGCTTAGAGACCTTCACCTTCCTCCCTGACAGCCCCTTTAGTCACTCCTGTCCTTGCCATTGCAAGGTGAAGTCTCTTGGTAGATGCCCCACCCCTGGAAACATTCCAGGTGAGGTTGGATGGGGCTCTGAGCAACCTGCTCTAGTTGAAGATGTCCCTGCTGACTGCAGGATAGTTGGGCTGGATGACCTAGAAAGATCCTTTCCCATCCAAACCATTCTCTGACTCTATGATCTCACAAGCCCAGGCAGAAGCTGTCCCCAGCTCTGAGCTGCCTCATGCTGCATCAGCTTGGGGATATTTGCCTTCTGCTGTGCCCAGTGCTCCCAGTTACAGACAAGTTACCCCCTGTTAGAGGGTAGGAGAGCTCTGCAGAGGGACCTTGACAGGCTGGACAGATGGGCAGAGTCCAAGGGCATGAGACTGAACACATCCAAGTGCCAGGTTCTACACATTGGCCACAACAACCCCATGCAGAGCTACAGGCTGGGGTCAGAGTGGCTGGAGAGCAGCCAGGTAGAGAGGGACCTGGGGGTACTGGTCGATGGTAGGCTGAACATGAGCCGGCAGTGTGCCCAGGTGGCCAAGAAGGCCAAGGGCATCCTGGCCTGCATCAGGAACAGTGTGGCCAGCAGGAGCAGGGAGGGCATTCTGCCCCTGGACTCAGCACTGGTTAGGCCACACCTTGAGTCCTGTGTCCAGTTCTGGGCCCCTCAGTTTAGGAAAGATGTTGACTTGCTGGAAGGTGTCCAGAGAAGGGCAACAAAGCTGGGGAGGGGTTTGGAGCACAGCCCTATGAGGAGAGGCTGAGGGAGCTGGGGTTGCTTAGCCTGGAGAAGAGGAGGCTCAGGGGAGACCTTCTTGCTGTCTACAACTCCCTGAAGGGAGGTTGTAGCCAGGTGGGGCTTGGTCTCTTCTCCCGGGTGACCAGCACCAGAACAAGAGGACACAGTCTCAAGCTGTGCCAGAGGAGGTTCAGGCTGGATGGTAGGAAGAAGTTCTTCCCAGAAAGAGAGATTGGCCATTGGAATGTGCTGCCCAGGGAGGTGGTGGGGTCACCCTCACTGGAGGTGATTAAGAAGAGACTGGATGGGGTGCTTGGTGCCATGGGTTAGTTGATCAGATGGTGTTGGGTGATAGGCTTGTTATAGATGACTCCAGGTAAAAGTTTTTGGTAACAGATTTATTGGCACTAAAAGATCGTAAAAAGGCAATAAAAGCAATAAAAGCAAGCAAAGCAAGCGGTTGGGCATGTGAGGGTACAAAACTTCACCCAAAAAGCAACCTTACAATAGTTTTCTTCATCTTATATAGTTACATCATCTACATAATCAAACTTATGCTAAATAGAAGGCAGGCATATGATAATTAGTCTTAGAATAGATGGTCAAATCCCTTCTCCCTACATTCAGTGTGGTAAGGGTCAAAGTATCCACTTGCACGCATGCTCAATTGTGCAGGCTTCTTATCTGAAGAAAACAAATTCCCAGTTCTGAATGTTTATCTTTAAGACAGCTCCTTCTCAGCCGTGATGTCTCCAATTAACCAAACAGTGTCCTTGCAAGTCTGCAAGATAGGTTTCTTTCCCTTTACCCTCTAAACAGGCCTCACAAGATCCTGACCCTTAATCCCAGTGCACTCTAAGTCTTACAATTTTAACACAAATCACCAGTATATTCATCACAGGCTGGACTCGATGATCTCAAAGGTCTTTTCCAACCTGGTTAATTCTATTCTATTCTATTCTATTCTATTCTATTCTATTCTATTCTAACCAAAAGCCAGCCAGTGTCCTAGAATCATTGTGGTCCTTTCCAGGTCATGGGCAACAGCTGTGATTTCCATGATGACTCCTGCAGTAATGCGACAGAGGAGCACAGACCAAGCATCATTTTCCCCCCTCTTTGTTTAAAACCATCTCCCCTGGTCCTGTCACATCAGACCCTGCTGAGAAGATTAGAATCATAGAATTGTTCTGGTTTAAAGTGACCTTTAAGATCGTCATCTCCAACCATTAGCACTGCCAGATCACCAATAACCCATGCCGAATAGAATAGAATAGAATAGAATAGAATAGAATAGAATAGAATAGAATAGACCAGGTTGGAAAAGACCTTTGAGATCCTCGAGTCCAACTTATCACCCAGCATCATCTAATCAACTAAACCATGGCACCAAGCACCCCATCCAGTCTCTTCCTAAACACCTCCAGTGATGGTGACTCCACCACCTCCCTGTGATCCTCCCCATCTTGCTTGTAGGTCCCTTTGAAATACTGAAAGGCAGCAATAAGGTCTCCCTGGAGCCTCCTTTTCAGGCGGAACAACAACTTCAAATCTCAGCCTGTCCTCACAGCAGAAGGGTTCCAGCTCTTGCATCATGATTGTGGCCTCCTCCTGTCCCAACAGGTCCATATCTTTCCTGTGCTGAAGACCCCAGAGCTAGACCCAGCACTGCAGGTGGGGTCTTACCAGTGCAGAGGGGCAGAATCTCCTCGCTTGACCTGCTGGCCACACTGCTTTGGATGCAGCCCAGGACGCGGTTGGCGTCTGGTCTGCGAGCACACATTGCCGGCTCACATCCAGCTTTTCACCCACCAGCGCCCCCAGGTCTTTCTCCGCAGGGCTCTCGATATTCAGGGAATTTTTGGGAACTCGGGAAAAGAGCAACCTCCAGCTCCTGCAATCACAAAGGGAGGCGAACAAGTGGGTAGACGGCAGAGCCTCCGGAGAGGGGGCGAGGGGTAGTGAGGCTGTGCCTGGCGAGGTCCCGCCCCAGAGGCTTCAGGCCGGCCCCCGCCCGCTCCGTCCCGCCCCTTCGGTGCCTCCACCTCCGCCGGCACGGGCTGAGCCCCACACTACCGGCAGGCGGGCAGCCGGACCCCCTCCCGCCGCCTTGCCCGGCGCAGAGGCCGCTCCAGGCGCTGCTACTCGCCCTCGGAGTGGTAAGACACACATCCGCACGCACATCCAGCGCTGGGCACCCCATGTGCACGGGCACCCCATGTGCACGGGCACCGAGGAGTCGGCGTCCGGACACCGCAGCAGCTCCGGGACTGCGAGCCCTGGTCAGGGCACCGGAACAGCACCGGGACTGGGGCAGCGGGCACTGGCACTGCCATGGCTGAGAGGGTCCGGGTCCGGGCACCTAGGATGAGCGTCCCGATCCGGGTATCGGAGCAGCACTGAGAATGGGGCACCGGGCAGCAGAGGAGCACCGGGGGTAGGGGAGTGGGTCCGGGGACCGGGTGGCACAGCCGCCCCGAAGGGGTCTGGTGCTTCGAGACCGGACACCGGAAAGTCCGAGGGGGTTGTGGCACTGGAGAAGAGTCTCGGGAGTGGGGGTCACGTACCGGGGACCACCCCGAAGCTGAGGGTTCGAACACAGGGACAAGACCTTCGAAGGGTCCGGCCACCCCCGGCTCACTTCCCCACGTTGCCGGCTCATCCCGGCACGCTCGCCGGTGCCTGCCCGCCCTTGGTGGCTGCCAGTGGCCCGGGCCGGTGTCACTCAGGCTGGTGCCTGCCCGGGGAGGGAGCTGCGGGGTGTCACAGGCAGGAAAACGATTGCATCAGGAACGGGGCGGTTTTTCCAACTGGGGCTCTCGGGAAATCCTGCTCCGGCTTCCCTCCATCCATCGCTTCTCTCTCCAGTGCCATGGAGAGGGAAGCCAGCGTCTCGATCAGCAGCTTAGTGCCCGCCTCTGCCACCACGTCCCCCACGGCCACTTTCAAGGAAGAGCTGCTGTGCCCCATCTGCTACGACCCTTTTCGGGAAGCCGTGACGCTGGGCTGCGGCCACAACTTCTGCAAGGGCTGCGTGACCCGTTCCTGGGAGCACGGCGCTCACGTCTGCCCCGTGTGCAAGGAGCGCTCTTCGCTGGACGACCTCCGCATCAACCACACGCTCAACAACCTGGTGGAGAAGATCCTCAAGGAGGAACGACAGCGGCGAGGCCAGGCAGCCGCCCTCTGTCCCCTGCACCACCAAGAGGCCAAACTCTTCTGCCTGGAGGACAAGGAGCTGGCATGCTTTGCCCCAGCGGTTTGCTCTGTGGGGAAGGGGAGTGGGCGGATTCTTTGAGGGGTTTTGAAGGGTGGGCTGGTCCCCACGTTTCTTTGGCTTGTTGATCCTCGGGCAGGCCGGGCTGGACCCAGACATGCTGGTTATTGCAGCAGCTGATTGTTGCAGCGGTGCCTCGAGGCTGGGAGTGGTTGCACAATTTGCCCAGCCGAGGAAGGGATGTAGGATGGGGACACAACCCCGGGCCCTGCGGGGCAGGATGGGCCACGGCTGTGTGGGGAGGAGTAGGAGAGGATGGGGCTCTGGCCAGCAGCTGGGCAGCGTGCCAGGCCCCGCTGCGTTTCCCATCCAGGAAAGCAGCTGCTGCCTCCCTGAGTCACCCGTGGGGGATGAGCCAGATTTCAAATGTTGCAGGGAGGACGTGGTGCTGCTGTTGGACAAGGCCTGGCCATCTGCCCGTGGTGCTGAGCCTCCCTGGGAGCTGCTGTCAGCACCAAGACAGGCAGGGATTTGAGTGTGCACCAGCAGAAGGGTTTAAAAATGTAAGGGAGGATTCACCACGGAGCAAAGCTCCCCAGGCTCGCGTTGCCCAGCCCCGCACCACACTGACCCCATCCAGCGCTGGCAGATCTCAGGCTGCAGGAGGGGAAAGCTTGACTCGAGCGAGGATCCTGCTTAACCTTACCCTGCTGGGTTTGGTGCTCTTTTTCCACTTGGGCATAGGCTTGTGAGGTTCCTGAAGGCATTTCCTCTCCACAGGCCAAGCTGAAGAACATGGAGACCTCCCTGCGGGATAAAGTGAAGGATTTTGGGACCGCCCATCGTGCCTACGAGGCCATCTTGAAACACAACCAGGTGTGTGGCCCCTCCCCAGTAGGGCCTGATCCTGGCACACGTGTACACACGTGCACACACACCCCTGAGGTGCAGCTGGCTCTGGGGTGGAACTGTCCTGGG
This sequence comes from Melanerpes formicivorus, assembly GCF_026170545.1. Lineage (NCBI taxonomy): Eukaryota > Metazoa > Chordata > Aves > Piciformes > Picidae > Melanerpes > Melanerpes formicivorus. The sequence continues at coordinate 1,032,212 of NW_027142492.1, read as the reverse complement.
CTGCTCTGTCCTTGAGCGAGGGGAGCGCTGCTGGGGGGGAGGAAGGATTCCAATGAGGAATTGAGCACCAGAGGGATGAGGCTGGCTGGGACATTGATTTGTGGAGTGGAGGATCCCAGTGGGAGCCTAGCGAGTCCCTGAGCACTGGAGCTGATTGGAAGGCTCAGGAGGAAAGTTCAGGAGGAGGCTGGGGGAGCCCAGGGGAGCTGTGGATTCTGATGGGAGGTGGTGACATCCCTCCACGGGGCAGGCGGAGGTGACGCAGCTGAGGGAGCAGATCAAGCAGGAGTTTGAGAAGCTGCACAGCTTCCTGTGCAGTGAGGAGCAGGCACTGCTGGACGAGCTGCAGGAGGAGGTGCAGCACAAGCAGGACTTCATCGAGGGCAAGATGAAGCAGCTGTTGGAGAACTGCCACACCCTGCTCAACGAAGCCAAGCAGCTCCAGAACGACCTCAAGGAGGACGACTACACCTTCCTCATGGTAAAGTCCATGCCCTACGGGGTGCCACCTCTGCCCTGGCACCCTCCTGCCACTCGTGCAGAGTGGTGGGCGAACCTTTGGGTGTTTATAAGCCCCTGGGACTCTTTACAAGTGGGGGTCTGATGCTCGATGTCTTCTTCTCTTGCAGGCTCGCAAGAACCGCAAGTGCAGGTAAGTCCTGGTCCCCACTGCATCCCATGCCGAGTGGCACAGGGTGCTGGAGGTGGCTGAGCCCCCACTATCCCTCCCTGAATGGGGTCTCCTGCCTGGATGCAGAGTGAGGTCACTGCCCCAAGCGACTTCCTGTACCAGCACATCCCTTCTGGGTCTGGGTGCTCCAGCAGAAGGTGGTACTGGAGGGCCCCAAGGCCAAGGCAGCACCCCTTGGTGCTTCTGGGCAGGGTGAAGGAGCACACATGCAGACACAAAGCAGCACCGCAGGTCTTGGGGGCAGCATTAAAACCTTGATGTTGGTGCTGAGATCGTCCCACCATCAGTGTCTACCCTCCTGGGTTGTGGAGAAAAGCCCAAAAGGAGATGGACTGTGTTAGTGGGGAAGGCTTTGCCAAAACATGGGGTGCCAGGGGATCCAACCCACTGCCTTCCTCCATCCTTGACCCATCTCTGTCCTCTGTCCCTACCCAAGGATTGCCTGTACAGCTGAGGAACGAGAGGGCATGCCTGTAGGGATGTTTTTTGACGTTGCCAAGTACCTGGGCTCAGTGCAGTACAACGTGTGGAAAAAGATGCTCAACATCATCACTGTAGGTGAGGTGCTGAGTCCCCCTCCAAAGGATGGTTGTCCCAGCACGAGCTCAAACAGCTTTTGCATGGGGCAGCCTCAAGGGTGGTGGGTTCTGGAGAGAAGAGGAGCATGGAGCAGCCATGCCTGTGGCTGATGGGCCCGAGGAGGGGAGGTAGAGAATGTAAAGGCTGCTTTGGGGCATTTGCACCCCAGAAGGGAAACCCTTGAGGGTGTGTTTCTCCATGGTGAGCTGGGGGATGGATGGATGGATGAGTGGGTGGGTGGATGGATGGGTGCAAGGACAGGTGGATGGATGGATGGATGGATGGAAGGATGGGTGCAAGGACAGATGGATGGAAGGATGGATGGAAGGATGGATGGATGGATGGATGGATGGATGGATGGATGGATGCAAGGACAGGGGGATGGATGGATGGATGGATGGATGGATGGATGGATGGATGGATGGATGGATGGAAGGATAGGTGCAAAGACAGGTGGATGGATGGATGGATGGTAGGAAGGATAGGTGCAAGGACAGGTGGATGGATGGATGGATGGATGGAAGGATGGATGGATGGATGGATGGATGCAAGGACAGGTGGATGGATGGATGGAAGGATAGGTGCAAAGACAGGTGGATGGATGGATGGATGGATGGATGGATGGATGGATGGATGGATGGATGAATGGATGGATGCAAGGACAGGTGGATGGATGGATGGATGGATGGATGGATGGATGGATGGATGGATGGAATAATGGGTGCAAGGACAGGTGGATGGATGGATGGATGGATGGATGGATGCAAGGACAAGTGGATGGAGAGATGGATGCAAGGATGGGTGGATGGAAGGATGGATGGATACCTGCAGGGCTACTGTCCCCCCATCAGCTCATCCCTGCAGCAGTCCAGACTCCTAACACACATGTCCCCACCACAGTCCCCTTCACCTTCAACCCCAACTCCGCGGCGGGCTGGCTTGAGGTGTCAGAGGACCTCACCAGCGTCACCAACAGAGGCTACAAGATGCTGGTGGAGAACCCTGAGCGCTTCACCTCGGCCCCCTGCATCCTGGGCTCTCGGGGCTTCTTAGACGGCTTCCACACCTGGGAGGTGGACCTGGGCGGCGTCACGAACTGGCGTGTGGGGGTGGCTCGGCCGCCCAGCGGCACCCAGTGGCCCTTCCACCACGACGCTCACTCTGGCTTCTGGTACATCTATCACCTGCCCGGCATCGACATTGAGATGGACGGAGCCTCCAACGCCACGCGCCTGGAGACCGCCCTGGGCAGCGTCAAGCGCATCCGGGTGGAGCTGGACTGCGATGAAGGGGAGCTGTCCTTCTATGACGCCGACCGCCGGGCCCACATCTACACCTTCCACAAGAAGTTCAGCACCGCCGTCTACCCTTACTTCTACGTGGGGCCCGCGGCCGTGGGCGCCGTGCATGAGCCCCTCCGCATCTGCCCCCTCCGGGTCCATGTCCAGGAGGATGTCTCTGTTTAACGCCGGTACCACCACCTTCACCTGCATTTGGGGTTCCCCAAGTGTTTTTTTTTCCCCCTTCAGCTTTCCTTAGGGAAAAGAAAGGAAGGAAGAAAAGAATGAAGAAAAGAAGGAAGAAAAGCAAAGCAAGAAAAGCAATGAAAAGCAATGAAAAGCAAAGCAAAGCAACCAAAAGAAAAGATAAAAGAGAGGAAAAGAAAAGAAAGGTAAAGAAAAGAGAGGAAAAGAAAAGAAAGGAAAAGAAAAGAGAGGAAAAGAAAAGATAAAAGAAAGGAAAAGAAAAGAGAGGAAAAGAAAAGAAAGGTAAAGAAAAGAGAGGAAAAGGAAAGAGCTGAAAAGGAAAGAAGGAAGAAAAGATAAGAAGCAATAAAAGTGTCTATTTAGTGTGTTTTTTAAAAAAAAGTTATTAATAAAGGTTATCCTGATATGATTCTGTGCTTCTGTGCCCCCCCCAACCCTCCCCTGCCCCGCCCCCAGCTCCTTTCCCATTGGAACTGGATGATCCTTGAGGTCCCTTCCAACCCCAACAATTCTGTGATTCCTTGAACAAGCCCTTTCCTCCTCCCCCTTCTCCCCACGACTTTATCCCTTTGAAAGGCTTTTCCACAAATGCCCAGCTGCAGGAGTCTGGTGATGATGTGCAGGTTGGTGTTTGGAAGTAGAAGTGTCTCAGAAGTGGGATGAGAGGAGGCTCAAAACCACCCTCTGCAACCCCATGCTGGGTCTGCCTTGATCTGGGCTACCGCAATCCCATGCAGAGCTACAGGCTGGGGTCGGAGTGGCTGGAGAGCTCCCAAACAGAGAGGGACCTGGGGGTGCTGATCGACAGCCAGCTGAATATGAGCCAGCAGTGTGCCCAGGTGGCCAGGAGGGCCAATGGCATCCTGGCCTGCATTAGGAATAGTGTGGCCAGCAGGAGAAGGGAGGTCATTGTGCCCCTGTACTCTGCTTTGGTTAGGCCGCACCTTGAGTACTGTGTCCAGGTCTGGGCCCCTCAGTTTAAGAAGGACATCGAAACACTCAAATGTGTCCAGCGAAGGGCAACAAGGCTGGGGAGGGGCCTTGAACACAAGCCCTATGAGGAGAGGCTGAGGGAGCTGGGATTGTTTAGCCTGGAGAAGAGGAGACTCAGGGGTGATCTCATTGCCCTCTACAACTACCTGAAAGGTGGTTGAAGCCAGAAAGGGGTTGGCCTCTTCTCCCAGGCAACCAGCACCAGAACAAGGGGACACAGTCTCAAGCTGCGCCAGGGGAGGTTTAGACTCGAGGCGAGGAGGAAGTTCTTCACCAAGCGAGTCATTCGTCATTGGAACGGGTTGCCCAGGGAGGTGGTTGAGTCATTGACCCTGGAGGCGTTCAAGGGGACATTGGACGTGGCACTTGGTGCCATGGTCTAGTCATGGGGTCTGTGTTGATAGGTTGGACTCGATGATCCTCGAGGTCCTTTCCAACCTAAGTTATACTGTGATACTGTGTGATACTGTAACAAGAGCAGGCAGGCAGAAAACAAAAGGGAGATGCTGAGGCGTGCGGTGTGGGGTGTCCAACTTCATTACGTCAGCTGATGTTATCCATGCCCAGATGAGCATCCCTGGATATGGGGAGAGGAGGAAAATCGGTGTGAGCATCCAATTGCCATCCCTGTGCTGTCCCCTGGTGCTGTCACCACCACTCCCCCTCAAAAGAGGGAACCTAAAACTGGGGGTTTGTGCAATAAATGGTACCTGCATCTTTGCTGAGATTAATTCCATTGCCCTGTGGTGAAGGCACATTATGCCCCGATACTGAATCTTGTCCCAGCATGTGGGCAAGTTCCCCCTCCTCCTGGAGGAAGACAAAAGCCAAGGCATTAGCCAGGCTTGCACGCACCCAGCGCATGCAGCGCTCGTGCTGACACCACGTATGGGCATAATTCTAGCTTCACACTTTCTATAGGCTGAAGCCAGTTGCTTATGAGAGTGCCCATTGGTCAAGCCCAGCCTCGAGGAATCTATAAGTATTACCCCAGTTGGTAAACACGTTGCCCCCTCATTTACTTTGTCTCTATGCTTGCTCGAGAGAGTAACTCTCGAGCTGCAGCCTTTGCCATTGAGCTTATTGTTGTTAGCTTCTGTTATACATGCACGCATACTGGAAGCCTCTGCATCGTTGAAGAAGCCCAGAGGGAGGACCTTCGCTGAGCCTGAGGAGTTCAGCGTTGCTGCAGCCGGCCGTGCCGATCAGGAGAGCCCATCGTGCCACCGGAGGACTGGACCAAACCCCCGAGGGTAAGATCTGCCCAGTTGCCGGGGAGAAGGGACTTGATCCATACCGAGTCCACGTATGCTTAGCCCCGCCGTAGCGGGAGAGGAGCCGCCGAGTGCCGCTCTGAGGAGCCGCCGAGTGCCGCTCTGAGCCCTGTGAATCCCAGGGAAAACCAAAGCATTGTTCGTGCTTATACTGCACCGGACCCGGGACCACTACGAGAGTCCTGTTGTTCCTTTAAGCTCGGTAAAGAGAATCCGCCGCCTAACGCAGCCGCATTCTCTCCCCGAGGCTGTTTGCATCAGCCCCGAGAACCGCCGTGGTTGGGCCGACCCCCGTAGCTTCGCCTGCTTCCATCGTTCGAGCCCGCCTACCGGCCACCGTTGTCCCACCCTGCCGTGCGAGCCGACTTCTGAGGGCCGATCCCACGGACCGACCCTGTCCAGGACCGATCCCTGTTATCTGAAGGGAATTGAATATCGTCCACGTGCTTTCCACCCACTAGCACTCAGTTCAAAGTATCCGCGTCTAGCAGAGTAAGCGCTGACGCACAGAAAGATTATAATATTGCTGTGTATAGCCAGAAGCCGCCCGCGTCCCGCCGAGTCTCCATCTAGTGGCCAAGCGGCGGAACTGCACCCTTCGTTATATAAATACAGAAAGGGTTTATAGATAGTTCAATTACGTTATAATCATAACACTAAGCCAGTTGTGGAATCTATTTCACGAACGTGCACTAGAACATGTATATAAGTTGGTGATTCATCGGTTATTAATAGTTTGATAATTAATAAATTTATATTTTCATAATTCATATTTCATATTAATAAATTTAATAACCTCTTCACCACATGCCCCAGACACAAAGAAGTGCCTTGACGTGGAAACCAAGGCAGTGAAGCTGCTCCTCCCACCAGCATGGACCTCTCCTCCGGAGGACATTCATCACCCAGCCTGCAGCAGTGGGTGATGTCTCCCTGGGGCTGAGCATTTATTCACAGCTGGAATCGTTTAGGCTGCAAAAGACCTTTAAGATCATCAAGTCCAGTCATTAACCCAGCACTGCCAGGTCACTACTAAACCAGCACCACAGCTACACAGCTTTTAAACCCCTCCAGGGATGGGGACTCCATCACTGCCCTGGGCAGCCTGTCCCAGGGCTTGGCAACCCTTCTGAGGAAGAAATTGTTCCTCATGTCCAACCTAAACCTTCCCTGGCAGAACTTAAGGCAGTTTCCTTGTGCCCTGTCACTTGTTCCTTGGGAAGAGACTGAGCCCCACCTCACTCCAACGTGCTTTCAGGGAGCTGTAGAGAGTGAATTCTCCCTTGAGCCTCCTTTCCTCTGAACGACCCCAGTTCTCTCAGCCTCTCCTCGCAAGACACGTGCTCCAAACCCTTCACCAGCTTTCTTGCTCTTTGTTGGACATGCTCCAGCCCCTCAAAGTCCTTCTTGTTGTGAGGAGCCCAAAACTGAACCCAGGATTCACTGAAGGATGAAGTTGAGGGGAGCTCTGATAAGGGACAGGCGGGGTTTGTGTGGGAGCCTCCTTAGTAGCCAACACAGCCTTCCCTGACCCTGAGAACCAACCTGGGATATGGTGGGTACTGCTGGCAGGACCTTCTCCAAGCTAGAGAGAAGACTGAGAGGGCATCTAATCAATGTCTATAAATATCTGAGGGTTGGGTGTCAGGAAAGAAGGGACAGGGACAGCCTCTGCTCACTTGTGCCCTGTGACAGGACAAGGATGGAAACTACAGCACAGGAGGTTCCACCTCACCATGAGGAGGAACTTCTTTACTGTGAGGGTGACAGAGCACAGGAACAGGCTGCCCAGAGAGGTTGTGGAGTCGCCTTCTCTAGAGACTTTCCAGCCCTGTCTGGATGCATTCCTGTGTGACCTGTGCTGGATTCTATGGTCCTGCTCTGGCAGGGGGGGTCGGACTTGAAGATCTCCAGAGGTCCCTTCCAACCCCTAACATCCTGTGATCCTTACAGCTATTGGAAGGATATAATATTAGTTCAGTATTAGCATCAGTATTATTTATATTATTAGTATACCATCATCAGTATATCATCATCACTGCCACACCTTGAGTCCTGTGTCCAGTTCTGGGCCCCGCAGTTTAGGAAAGATGTTGAGCTGCTGGAAGGTGTCCAGAGAAGGGCAACAAAGCTGGGGAGGGGTTTGGAGCACAGCCCTATGAGGAGAGGCTGAGGGAGCTGGGGTTGCTTAGCCTGGAAAAGAGGAGGCTCAGGGGAGACCTTCTTGCTGTCTACAACTGCCTGAAGGGAGGTTGTAGCCAGGTGGGGGTTGGTCTCTTCTCCCGGGTGACCAGCACCAGAACAAGAGGACACAGTCTCAAGCTGCGCCAGGGGAGTTTCAGGCTGGATGGTGTTGCAAGAAGGGGCCGCTATACGATCAATGTGATCAGCGGAATCCAACTTTATTGAGCATCAGACACATCTTATATACAGTTTGCTATAATTATGCCCACTTGGCAACATACTATTGGTTTCTCTCTAAAAGGTTACATCATTGTTTTCACAACTCTGTGGAATTCTTCTATCCGGCCTAATTGCTCTCTTTCCCAGATCTCGCCTCCTCCTTATCTTGCTTGCCTCCCTTCTCAGGGGCAGCTGGACTTCAGCATACCAAGCAATCAGCACTTTCTCACAGCTCCTACTCCACCACTATATTATCAACAGAGAATTCTTCAAGGCCTCAATTGCACAGGTGTTCCTGGGACCCAAGTCCCCTCTTGCTCAAAACGAACCCCAACAAATCCCCCGTTTTTCTTTTGTGCAAGGAAGGCCTTGGAGGTTGTCCTTTGAACACTTTGCATCATACGATTATAAACAAGTTTAACAATAATCAAAATTAGTACAATAATACCTAAAAACCTTAAAGCTTACTACTATAATTAACAAGCATATTTACATCAAGTCTGGGTATCCCTATCAGACATGTCTGAAAAGGTTCACTCACAGTCTGAAGGCTCAATCAAAATTCATTATTGCCTGTTATGTTGGGCCATGTTACCTATACAAGGCACAAAGCTTAAGTTGAATCTAGATAGAATGCTCTAACAGAGCTGGCATAATACATGGTCAAAGATAACAGACATTGTAAAGAAGAACTTAGATCTTAATAGTTCCAATCTTTACATTTCACTCCTCTTATTAACAAAAAATACGTGATTATGCCTGAACACATTACAAAGATTAAAACATAAATGCAATCCTTAACACTGTTTTACAATCTACTTTAGGGATATGTTACATTTTTATTTTCTCTAGGATGGTCAAAAATCATAAATTGTTTAATGGTAGCAAGATTTCTTTAATCTGTAAAGGTAGATCTGGCCAGGCTCTAGCTTCACAGACAGAAAACTTGCAGGCAATCAGCAAGAGCAAAAGAGCTTCATTGCTTTGCCCAATATAAAATTACCCATAATAATGTGTTTTTGCTCATCCTAGTAATACTGATCTCTTATTGGTACCATTAAAAAACCTTTTTATTTTTGCTATGGGCTATTCTCTCTTCCCCCCCCCCCTTTATTTTTTTTTTTTAATTTATTTATTTGTTTGTTGATGTTTTCAACTGAAAATGAAAATGCATGTTGTGTTGTTATGATTTTGATTTTCCCTCTAGGTGTGTAAAATTATAGCAAACTAGTGAGATAACATATAAGTCCCTATGAACATTTTCTCTAATCACACAACAATCAACCAACCATAATATTCAGTCCTAATTCACATGATGCTGTGTTACATTCTTCTGATTGATGCTTTTGACCCCAGATTATCATAACAGTTATTGTGATCGATGTTTGACTTCATGGGAAATGCTGTTTCCTCTTAGTCTTGATTCTTCTGCACATTAGTGAAGGAATAGCTGTTAAAATTAATACCTATTTACTACAAACCTTAACTTATGCTAATACCAAAAATCCTTAAAACCTTAAAAGACTATGTTAAAATTAATCCATCAAATCAGTGTCTAAAAAGAAATAAAATTGTTACATTAACTAAAAAACACTTTCCAAAATTAAAACCTGTTTATACATTCCTTAACTATATTACATGGAGCTCCTTTGAAATGCCTAGGCAGACAACTAAGAAGGTTCGAACCAAAAGAAAATCTTACAATTTGAACTCTTTACTAAGTACATACACCTTACTGCAATTACTATGTACTAAATACCTGTAAATACCAAATGTTTACTTATTCATTATGCTTATTAGAAAAACTTAACAAAACTCTAAATAACAAATCTCTGAAAGACATTACAATCAAAAATGACAAAATGAGTACTGTTGCTTTAAATCAGAGCAGAGCCATGGTCGACAGTAGCCGTACCAGAAACCGCTGGGGGGGTGGTGGGGGGTGGTGGTGCTGAGGTTAAGACCACACCCAATTGCTGCATCACATCCCGGCCCACCAAAGCATTGATTCCATTAGGCAATGGCATAACTAACTGTAATTAAGGCCTGTTTTCCTTCAATCTTCACTACAGTTTTGTGGCTACTCTGCATTACTGCTTGAGCTCCTCTAACACCTTCTACTTCTATTGCTGGCTCTAAAGGCCAGTGTCTCGGCCAGTGTGCATTACTCATGATTGTGATGTCAGCACCAGCATCTAGCAGGCAAATTAATTTCACGTGCTGAGACCCGTACCAAAAATTCAACACCAGCGACTGGTCGTCTTCCCACCGGTATAGTTAAGAGAGCCAGTCCCCCTGTGGATCCAAAGCCTTTGTCACCTCGTACAGGCTGATCGCATGCCATTTCCACATCACAACACAAATAACACCACTGTAATCCGCATCAATTACCCCTGGCAATACCATTACCCCTTTAACACCCATAGATGATCGACCCATTAACAATGCTCCTACAGGCTGACCATTGATGTATATAGGTCCCTTTACATTTGTTTCCACTTTAATGGGCCGATTATCTATTAAGGTAGCATCTACTGCTGTTGCCACGTCCAAGCCGATGCTCCCTCTGGTTGCCGGTTGTAAGGCTGAGGTGTCGTTTTCATTTCTGCGTCCTGCTGGTAATAGACTGGAGCTGCCACTTGTGTCCCAGCGCGGCGGCTCTTCGCGCTGCTCTGGCCGTTTCCCGAACTTTGACATGCATTGGTGGAATGAGAATTACTTTTACAATTATCACACCATACAAATTTCACTCTACATTGTGATCGGATATGCCCTTCTTTACCACACTTATAACATCGTATCTTCCTTTGAAAAACATCCCCTTGTTGCCCCCTCGTATTAGCCTTTAAAGGAGCTAAGGCTGCCAATATTTGGGTTTGTGACTCCGCAGCCTCTTCCAATTTCAGTGATCGTTCAGCCAATTTGTGCATAGTATCTATGAGAAAAGCCTGTGGACCAGAAGGTATGTTAGCTGCTCTTTCCAGCATCTCCTCAATTGTGGTCCCCTGTGGTAAATTTACCAATACTGATTTTGGTTTTGTATTAGCTCCTTCAAAAGCTACATTTTTTAACATGTAACCCTTTAAATAGTCAGGAATATCCGAATTACTCGTTGCCTCACATACACGATCTACAAATTCTGCAAACGACTCTTCTGGCTTTTGTCTTAAAGACATATAGTGCGGCCTTTTAGGGTCTGCCTGTACTCTTTTTAATGCCTTTTGGGCACATTCCATTGATTCCTGAAAGACCGCAGGACCACTTTCAACTTGTCGTTCAACACCAAACCATTGTCCTGTTCCCATTAACTGTTGTGCTGTGACTCCAGCCAGGGGATCCCCCTGCTGCTGTTGTGTATTCCCTGAGAGCTGACAAAACTGACCCCAAAACTCATCAAACATGATCATTTGAGAAGGAGTCAAAATCATTCTCATCAGTGTCTTAATGTCCTCTGGAACCAACAAATCACTACCCCAGATATACTGCAGCATTTGTCGGGCAGGTTTGCCATGTAGCCTGCTTTCAGCTACCGTTGCTCTCAATCGCTGCAAAATCTTCCAGTCCAAAACCTGATAGTGTCCTTGATTATGATCAATATCATACGTTACAGGAAAACACAGTACCTTAGACAACTCAGCAGCCACATCGTAACATCCATTTTTTCATAGCCTCCTGAGCAATCGCTTTCCAGTTAATTTGCACAACCGCTCCCGAGCTAGGTTTCTTCTCCGTTTTATTTTCTAAGAGCATTTCTTTTCCCTGGGAACTTTCTAAAATCAGTTTTTGACACATGTGCTCCACCAACTTTTCTAACTGAGCCAGAGAAATAGATAACGGTGTCTCCCTCTGATTTACTGTCTCAGTTTGTGATTCTACGCTGTCGTTCAGTTCAGCCGAAGCCCCCACTCCCTTAGCCAGGCAGGCTGCGCCTGGGGCTAGGTCATTAGGCGCCTCGCTGAATTCCGTCGGTGGGGGTGGAGGTGGAAATTCAGGTCTTGCAGGGCACGATAGTGGTATTGTGCTCTGTGCCGGAGGCGGCCCCGGGCGATATTTTTCAAACACCTCCTTCGGTTGCAATTCGGATACAACTGGCGCTGCATCCCGTTCTGACAAATTCGCAGTAACTGCAGCAGCCATTCGCTGTTCCAGTTCAGAGGTTTTAACACAGTTCATGCATTCTCGCCACGACTTTTGCAGCTTTATAGCAGTTTTATCACCATCTATAACCAAGTCCCACAAGTCCCACAACTTGTTCCTGTATTCTCTCCAACAAGCTTCATCAAATTGGGTTCCACAATCATGGACTGGTTTTCAAGGCACCTGAGCTGAAAACAACTCATGGGACACACTTGTCCCAGAGGGGGATAAGAATCCTGGGGCAGGAATTGGCAGGGCTCATTGATAGGGCTTTAAACTAGATTTGAAGGGGGAAGGGGTTAATAGTCTCCTGCTGGCTGGTGACAAACAGAGGGGCAGCTCACCAGCAGTAGAGAGAAGGAGAGCTGGTAAGGGCTCTCAACTTGCTACCCTGAGGCAAGCCACGAATGATCCACCAGGACATTCTGTGGAAACCGAGGGGATTTGGCACAAGAGGAGGACAGGGCCAGCCCAGCTGAAGTGCTTCTATGCGAATGCGCGCAGCTTGGGCAACAAACAGGATGAGTTAAGGGCCACTGTGCTGCTGGGATGCCACGACATAGTGGCTGTTACTGAAACTTGGTGGGATGAATCCCACGACTGGGATGTAGGGATAGGTGGGTATAAACTCTTTAGGAAGGATAGGCAGGGAAGGAGAGGAGGAGGTGTTGCCCTCTATGTCAATAGCCAGTTGGAATCAGTGGAGCTCCAACTGGGGAGGGATGATAAGCTAGTTGAGAGTGTATGGGTCAAAATTAAAGGCAGGACAGGGGAAGAAGATATTACTGTGGGGGTCTCCTACAGGCCACCTGACCAGCAGATCCAAGCAGATGAGGCCCTCCATAGGCAAATAGAAGCAGCTTCCAGGTCACAAGCCCTGGTCCTCATGGGTGATTTCAACCACCCGGATATCTGCTGGAGGGACAACACAGCAAGGCACCAGCAATCCAGGATGTTCCTGGACTGCATAGAAGACAACTTCCTCCTCCAAATGGTGGAGGAACCAACAAGAAATGGTGCTATGCTGGACCTTGTTCTCACCAACAGGGAAGGGCTGGTAAGCAATGTGAGGCTCATAGACGGCCTTGGCTGCAGTGACCATGAAGCAGTTGAATTTAACATCCTCAGGGCAATCAGGAGGAAGTATTCCAAGCTCACGACCCTAGACTTTAGGCGTGCAGATTTTGATCGCTTCAGGGATCTGCTAGCCAAAGTGTCGTGGGACAAAGCCCTGGAGGGAAGAGGGACCCAGGACAGCTGGTCAGTATTCAAGGACCACCTCCTCTGTGTCCAGGAGCTCTGTGTACCAACAAAGAGAAAAGCAGGTAAGAATGCTAGGAGGCCTGCCTGGATGGGCAAGGAGCTACTGGACACACTATTACTATAAAAGGAAACTCTACAGGAAGTGGAGGGAAGGACAGGTGGAACAGGGGGAATATAAGGAAGCTGCCCGAGCAGCAAGAGTCCTGGTTAGGAAAGCCAAAGCAGAGTTTGAGTTGAATCTAGCCAGGGAGATTAAAGGGAATACTAAGAACTTTTACAGGTATATTAATGGGAAGAAGAAGACTAGGGAAGGTGTGGGCCCCCTCAGAAAGGAAAATGGTGACATGGTCACATGTGATGAGGAAAAGGCTGAGGTACTTAATAACTTCTTTACCTCAGTCTTCACTGCAAGGGCCTCTAGCCACACTCCTGATGTTATGGAAGTCAAAGCCAGGGACGGGGAGGAAGAACTGCCCATTGTAAGTGCAGATCAGGTTCGTGATCATCTGAAGAACCTGAAAGTGTTCAAGTCCATGGGACCCGACGGGTTACACCCACGGGTACTGAGAGAACTGGCAGATGAGGTTGCTAAACCCCTCTCTATTATATTTCAAAAGTCATGGCAATCTGGTGAAGTCCCCACAGACTGGAAAAGGGGAAACATTGCCCCCATCTTCAAAAAGGGCAAGAAGGAGGAACCAGGGAACTACAGGCCAGTCAGTCTCACCTCTGTGCCTGGAAAGATCATGGAGCAGATCCTCCTGGAGTCACTACTCGCTCAAAAGAATAGTGAAGAGGTGATTGGGAACAGTCAGCATGGCTTTGCCAAGGGCAAATCCTGCCTGACCAACCTGGTGGCCTTCTATGAGCAGGTGACAAAATTAATAGATGAGGGGCGAGCAACTGATGTCGTTTACCTGGACCTGAGCAAAGCCTTCGACACTGTCCCACACCACATCCTGGTCTCCAAACTGGTGACACATGGGTTTGATGGGTGGACCACTAGATGGATAAGGAACTGGCTTGATGGCCGCACCCAAAGAGTGGCTGTCAATGGCTCCATGTCCCAGTGGAGGCCAGTGACAAGCGGAGTCCCTCAGGGATCAGTCCTGGGACCTGTCTTATTCGACATCTTTGTGGGGGACATGGACAGTGGCATTGAGTGCACCCTCAGCAAGTTTGCTGATGACACCAAGCTGTGTGGTGCAGCAGACACGCTGGAGGGAAGGGAGGCCATCCAGAGGGACCTTGACAGGCTGGAGAGGTGGGCACAAGCCAACCTCATGAAGTTCAATAAGAGCAAGTGCAGGGTCCTGCATCTGGGTCGAGGCAATCCCAGGCACAAATACAGGCTGGGCAGTGACTGGCTGGAAAGTAGCCCTGAAGAGAGAGACTTGGGGGTGCTGGTGGACAAAAAGCTCAACATGAGCTCTCAGTGTGCACTTGCAGCCCGCAAAGCCAATCAGATCCTGGGCTGCATCAGGAGAAGTGTGGCTAGCAGGTCGAGGGAGGTGATCCTCCCCCTCTACTCAGCCCTGGTGAGACCCCACCTGGAGTACTGTGTCCAGTTCTGGAGCCCCTATTACAAGAGGGATGTGGAGGTGCTGGAACGTGTCCAGAGAAGGGCCACAAGGATGATCAGAGGGCTGGAGCACCTCTCCTATGAGGACAGACTGAAGGAGTTGGGGCTGTTCAGTCTGCAGAAGAGAAGGCTCCGAGGTGACCTAATTGTCGCCTTCCAGTATCTGAAGGGGGCCTACAGGAAGGCTGGGGAAGGACTTCTCAGGATATCAGGTAGTGCTAGGACTAGGGGGAATGGAATGAAGCTGGAGGTGGGGAGATTCAGGCTAGATGTGAGGAGGAGGTTCTTCACCATGAGAGTGGTGAAACCCTGGAATGTGTTGTCCAGGGAGGTGGTCGAGGCCCCGTCCCTGGGGGTGTTTAAGACCAGGCTGGATGAGGCTCTGTCCAGCCTGATCTAGTATGGGGTGTCCCTGCCCATGGCAGGGGGGTTGGAACTAGATGATCCTTGTGGTCCCTTCCAACCCTGAATGAAACTATGAAACTATGAAACTATGAAAATAACTATCTCCGCTAGGGAAATGCCCTAAAGCGGATCCATGGGCCAAAAGTCCAGGCATTACTTTAGACGATATCTCCACCTTACGCTTTTCTAAAAAGCACTTAAATAAATCATACGCCGCCTGCCTATCCATTACTATCCATTATGCGTTAATACCCGTGCGCACAGTCTCAGAGCAGTATCGGCTTACGGCGTCTTCGGTCTTCTGCTGTTTCCTCCGCTTCTCTGTGAGTCGGTAAACACAGCACCAGTACTGCTATCCTGGACTGGAATACTTCTTGCTTTCCGCGCTCTCGAACCCTGGTAGTCCTCGTCGGAACGGCACGGCTCCCTTCTTCGCCGTGACTCCTTTCGGAGATTTGCAGAACCCTCCTTTTTGGGTTCAGGACCCACTCTGTGGGGTCCCGGTTCAAGGCGCTGTTGCCCGCATTCTCCACCATTGTTGCAAGAAGGGGCCGCTATACGATCAATGTGATCAGCGGAATCCAACTTTATTGAGCATCAGACACGTCTTATATACAGTTTGCTATAATTATGCCCACTTGGCAACATACTATTGGTTTCTCTCTAAAAGGTTACATCATTGTTTTCACAACTCTGTGGAATTCTTCTATCCGGCCTAATTGCTCTCTTTCCCAGATCTCGCCTCCTCCTTATCTTGCTTGCCTCCCTTCTCAGGGGCAGCTGGACTTCAGCATACCAAGCAATCAGCACTTTCTCACAGCTCCTACTCCACCACTATATTATCAACAGAGAATTCTTCAAGGCCTGAATTGCACAGGTGTTCCTGGGACCCAAGTCCCCTCTTGCTCAAAACAAACCCCAACAGGATGGTAGGAAGAAGTTCTTCCCAGAAAGAGAGATTGGCCATTGGAATGTGCTGCCCAGGGAGGTGGTGGAGTCACCATCACTGGAGGTGTTTAGGAAGAGATTGGCTGGGGTGCTTGGTGCCATGGTTTAGTTGATTAGATGGTGTTGGGTGATAGGTTGGACTCCTTGATCTCAAAGGTCTCTTCCAACCCGGTTAATTCTATCCTATCCTATCCTATCCTATCCTATCCTATCCTATCCTATCCTATCCTATCCTATCCTATCCTATCCTAATATATTGTTTGTATTATTATAATGTTTGCATTGTTACATTTTTTGTGTTATTAGATCTTTTTGTATCATTATTTCACTATTAATTTCCTTCTAACATTGTTCCTGGCTGCTCATGCCGGGGTTGGGAGTGATGGATGGGGAAGGGAGTGATAGATGGGGAAGGGGGTGTGGATGCAACTGAGCTGAATGCAATTAAGTCCCCCACCCCAACTGAGCCCACCCCCACCTCAGCGCCCCCATATCCCCCCCCCATGTAAAGGGACGGACGATCTTTCCGAGCCTCAGGCGGCTTTCCCATTGGTTCGCAGACCGGCGATGATGTCATTTCTGCCCAATCCGAGGGAGGACAGCACCTTTCCCCCACCCCCTTCCCACCCAACCCCTCCCCTCGGGTACCAGTCGGCGCTGGGGTTGTAGCATTCCGGAGGGATGCGGGGTGGGGGGAGCAATTCGGGACACCCTCCCCCCCTCCCCCATCCCACCCAACAATGGAGGTTTCCTAGGATGCGCCTAGCTCTTGGAGGCAGAGTCGTGGTGATGGATCCTGCACCTGGGTCCTCAGCGCTGGGGCAGGTGGGATGGGGTCTAAACCTGTGCCCTGGATGGCTGGGATTTACTGGCTGCTCCTTCCCGAGGCCAGAAATCTCCTGGGACGTGGAGGAGCCAAACCTGAGGGGCTTCTTGCTGGAGCATCTGTGAATATTGAACCTCTTGGAGGAGAGGGTGGAGGTGTCCGAGGAGAGGAAGCGAGGGAGGGGGAACGCAGAACTGACATCCACCCCTGCAACCCTCTGTAGCAAGGCTGGAGGATGGGAAAGGGCTCTGGGGGAAACTCATGGGTATGCTCACCCCAGCTCTATGGGTTCCTCTGGTTGGCTGCTCTCAGCTGAGGCATCCTGGGACAAATGAACCTTCCCACATGGTCTCCATTGTGGTCCAGCCCAGAAGAAGCTGCAAACCCCTTGCTCAGAACTTCTGTGGCACCCTCTCACTGCTGGATTCTTTCCCCCTGGCTCCACATGCAACCTTCTCTCCAGCCACCTATGCTAGAGATAATCCCTTTTCTTCTACCAAGTAACAAGTGATAAGGGCAGGGCCTCAGATTGTGCTGGGGGGGAGTTTGGGATGGACATGAGGAACAATTTCATCTCCAAAAGGGTTGTCAAGGCCTGGACCAGGCTGCCCAGGGCAGTGATGGAGTCCCCATTCCTGGAGAGGTTTGAAAGCTGTGTAGCTGTGGTGCTGAGGGACATGGTTTAGTGGTGGCCTGCCAGTGCTGGGTTAATGGTTGGACTTCACAACCATAAAGGTCTCTCCAATCAAAAGGATTCTGTGGTGTTAGAGTCTATGATTTTGCCTTGGAGCCAGAAGACTTTGTGGGGTGGAAGGTGACGACCCTTAGGGATGGTGACCACCAAGTTTTTCCAGAGCTGTAGCCTCATAGGTGGGCTTCAGGAGCTGAATCCTTTGAACAGGTTGTTCAAAGTCCCATCCAACTTGGCCTTGAATACTTCCAGGGATGGGGCATCCAAAACATCTCTGCAAACAAGATCCATCCCCTTGAATGCAGCTCCTGTGGAGCTGGGGGACAAGAAGGCGCTTGTGGATGTGACCCCCCTCCAGCATCTCCCTGGTCCCAACCACCACAGGCAGCCATGAGCTGAACTGTGACCACCAACACAGGGTGGCAGGGAGGGGTTTGTGCCCTGAGCCTGGATTATGAGGACCTCAAAGCAGCATTTGAGCAGAGTATCCAGACCTCCCAACCCTGTGGGGTGTCACCCATCCCAGTGCCAGCTGCAGCCTGGCCCTTGCCACCTCCCACAGCCACATGGGGCCTCACAATGGCTGTTTGTGCCCCGTGTGGCTGTTACATCTTGACTCTTCCCTCCCTTCTGCCTCGGGGCCATGCTCCATTCCTTCTGCAGCTCCTCACACCTCCCACTGGCACCCCACCCATAGCAGCCCCACCTGTGTGTGCACCTAGACCCTGCCAAGCCGGGGTGGGGGTGCTCCAGCAAGGAGCTTGCTCATCACCTAATCTTTAGCAGATCCTTCTGGAGGGAAGGGATGCACTTACAGGATGGCCGAGGGATCAGGCCCAGCCAGCATGGATTTAGGAAGGGCAGGTCCTGCCTGACCAACCTGATCTCCTTCTATGATCAGGTGACCCGCCTGGTGGATGTGGGGAGGCCTGTGGATGTAGTCTACCTGGACCTCAGCAAGGCCTTGGACACCGTCCCCCATAGCAAACTGCTGGCCAAGCTGTCAGCCCATGGCTTGGACGGGAGCACACTGCATTGGGTTAGGAACTGGCTGGAGGACCGAGCCCAGAGAGTGGTGGTGAATGGTGCCACATCCAGCTGGCGGCCAGTCACTAGTGGTGTGCCCCAAGGATCAGTGCTGGGCCCCGTGCTCTTTAACATCTTTATTGATGATCTGGATGAGGGCATTGAGTCCATCAGCAGTAAGTTTGCAGATGACACCAAGCTGGGGGCAGGAGTTGGTCTGCTGGAGGGTAGAGAGGCTCTGCAGAGGGACCTCGACAGGCTGGACAGATGGGCAGAGTCCAAGGGCACGAGATTGAACACATCCAAGTGCCGGGTTCTGCACATCGGCCACAACAACCCCATGCAGAGCTACAGGCTGGGGTCAGAGTGGCTGGAGAGCAGCCAGGTAGAGAGGGACCTGGGGGTACTGGTCGATGGTAGGCTGAACATGAGCCGGCAGTGTGCCCAGGCGGCCAAGAGGGCCAAGGGCACCCTGGCCTGCATCAGGAACAGTGTGGCCAGCAGGAGCAGGGAGGTCATTCTGCCCCTGTACACTGCACTGGTTAGGCCGCACCTCGAGTACTGTGTCCAGTTCTGGGCCCCTCAGTTTAGGAAAGATGTTGAGCTGCTGGAACGAGTCCAGAGAAGAGCAACAAAGTTGGTGAGGGGTTTGGAACACAAGCCCTATGAGGAGAGGCTGAGGGAGCTGGGGTTGCTTAGCCTGGAGAAGAGGAGACTCAGGGGTGACCTTATTGCTGTCTACAACTCCCTGAAGGGAGGTTGTAGCCAGGCGGAGGCTGGTCTCTTCTCCCGGGCAGCCAGTACCAGAACAAGAGGACACAGTCTCAGGCTGCACCAGGGGAGGTTTAGGTTGGAGGTTAGGAAGAAGTTCTTCCCAGAGAGAGTGATTGCCCATTGGAATGGGCTGCCCGGGGAGGTGGTGGAGTCGCCGTCATTGGGGGTGTTCAGGAGGAGACTTGATGGGGTGCTTGGTGCCATGGTTTAGTCACTTGGTGACTCTCCAGCATTATCCAGCTCTCGCAGAGACCCCAACCTTGGTTTCCACCATGTGCTCAGCCCCTTCATTCCATCACTCCACCCCAGCACCGCCCAAAATCCTCACTCTCAGCTCAAATCCATCCCTTCACCCTTACTCACTTTCACCTCCACCCCTCCTCCCCCAAAATTTGCTTTGATCATTTCCCCCACACCTTTTTTTTTAAATGTTGGTTTTAATTCCCCCCTCCTTTGTTGTTTTTTTTTTTCCCCTAGGCCCCCAAACCTCTTCTTCAGCCCAACCCAGCCCTTCTTCCCCACCCATTCTGTCCCTCCACCTCCTTCCTCCCTTTTATCATTTTTCCTTCTTTTACATGATTTTTTTTTCTTTTCAGCCTCACCCTTTCTTTTTCCCCCACCCCATAACCCACCCAACCCCCCTTTCCCAGCCCAAATCCATTCTCTTCCCCCCCCATCTTCCCCCCTCCCCTTTCCTTTTTACCGTTTTCTCCCTTTTTTAATGCGAATTTTTGTGGCTTTTTCTTTTTTTTTCCCATTCCTGTTTTTTTTTATTTCTCCCAGGCCCAGCCCCAGACTAGCTGCTGGGTGTGATGTCACCGGGCTGGTACCCGGTTCGTACAGCCCCTGGCCCAATAGGAGGTGGTGGCAGGGATGAGCTGCCGCGATTAAGAGACGGGACACAGCCTGATGCAGGCCAGGTGTCCACTTTATTATGCAGAATTCTTCTTTATAAAACTAATACAACGCAGAAGCAGTTTACAACAGGAACAGGGACTCTGTTACATCAATCTTCTGTATGTCTGAAGTCTGACCCTCTCAGGTCATAACAACCACACGTAATCAAATATCTGCCCTCCTCCAACAGCACTGCTGCACTGAGTTCCCATAGTTCACAAACCATCAAGGCCAACACTGTCTCCTTCTTACCAGTCCAGCAGTGCTTGGAGCTCGGCTCTCCAAGATTTAACCCTTCATTTCCCCCTTCTGTTATATAACAAGAATCCCCTTAACAAAGCAATTAATCAAACTCTATAAGCATTACAATAAACAAGGTTAAAAAAGTAGCAAAAAGAATAAAGCAGTAAAAGCATACATAATTGTTCTAAGAAAACTACAAAGCCAGAGAAAAAGTCCCCAATTACCAAGCAATTTAAAAGATGAAGGAACTAGCCACTTATCCAAAGACAGTCCTACTAAACAAGTACAAAAAGGGGTTCTTGGAAGATTGATCAGAAATCTGCAGCTCGCTGTCTCTCAGTATCAATTACTCCTCTTCAACTTCCTCCTTTGGAGGTGATAAAGGCTCTCGAAAGGGTCAAATGTTCTTAGCTGGAATCCACCGAGGGCCTCTTTCTGTGGAAACACAAGCATACCCTCTACCCCATGTTACTAAAGGGTATGGCCCTAAAATCTTTCCTGTTTCAGGGCCTCGAATCAGCACTGGTGCTTTTTCTCATGTTTCCAAAGAAGTATTACTGCTAAAATGGCGAACAATAGGAGGATTACTATCTACTAAGGAGCAATTAAAAAAATTAAATACATACAGAGCTTTCTGCAATCTCTCCTCTGGCATTGTACTTCCCATTCCCCCTTTCTGTTGTAATAAAAGACGCTTCAATGTTTGGTGAGAACGTTCAGTAAGTGACTGTCCAGTGGGAGAATAAGGAATACCTGTGATATGAACAATTCCCCAAGAGTCAAAAAAAGATTTAAGCGTTGCAGAGACATATGCTGGCCCATTATCTGTTTTTATCGGAACAGGAATACCTAATGTGGCAAAGGCTCGCACAAAATGTCTGCGAGCATCTTGTGACTTTTCCCCTGTATGACAAGAAGCATACAAGGCTCCAGAAAAGGTGTCAATAGAAGAATGAATATATTTAAGACTACCAAATTCAGAAAAGTGAGTAACATCTGTTTGCCACAATTGTAAACTCTGCAATCCTCTTGGGTTAACTCCACTGGCAACAGAAGGAAAAGAATGCTTCTGGCAGTCAGGACATACAGCTATGATGTTAGCAGCTTGCTGTGAGGACAGACCAAACTGCCGTTTCAGTCCTCCTGCGTTCTGATGGAAAAAGGAATGGCTAAGCCTAGCTTGTGCAAGGCGATCTGGCAATACCTGCACTGCTAATGTCATAAAATCCGCTTGACGATTTCCTTCTGCAATAAATCCTGGTAAAGTAGTATGAGATCTAACATGCACGACAAAATAAGGATGTTTCCTTGAACCTAGAAAAAAGACCAGCTTCTGTAACAGGTCAAACAATTGAGGATTACTCACCTCCTTCAATACTGCAGCCTCAGCTCGCTGAACAATACCTGCTACATAGGCAGAGTCTGTAACGAGATTAAAAGGCTCTGACCATTTCTGAAAAACTCGTACTACTGCAGCTAATTCTACTATCTGAGGCGAACCAGGAACTACAGCAATCTCTGACTCCCATGTTAAGGACTGATCGTTCCACCAAACAATGACAGACTTATGAGTCTTCCCCGATCCATCTGTGAAAACAGTAGGGGCAGACAGTGGTTGCTCACTCCTACGAGGTAAAGGGGATAAAGAAAAGTCAAGATGAAACAATTTATGTGAAGGCGGGTGCATAGAGAGTCGACCTGCATAGGCTGTTAAAGACATAACAAAAACATCTGATTGCTGAAAAAGCCACTGCAAGTAAATCTCTTTAACAGGAACATAGATACAATCAAAATCTCTCCCTGCTAAAGTTAATAGTCTCTGCCTGGCCTTAATGATTAAAAAGGCAAACATTTCATGCTGTACAGAAATTGTCTTAACAGGCTGGTTAGGAAGAAAAACCCACTCAATTAAAAGCAATGGGTCTGTTTCACCTGTGTCCCACTGAAAAATCAGGGCATGTGGCTGTCGAGCAGGATTCAACAGCGCTGCCTGCTGTTGCTGGGTGGAGGTCAGAGATGTGTGCTGCCGGCATCTGGCTGGCCGGTGACGGCTGGATGATTTGTGTCTGCGCGCGGCGCCGTCCCGCGCTCCGCATCCAGTTTCCCTGCGCAGGCCGCCTTTGAGAATTATGCTTAGATCGACACTGGTTAGCATAATGCCTCCCCTTCTGGCACTTAGGGCAAATCCCGGGTGCCTTAGGTTTGGCTCCAGTATTAGCTACCAAACAATTCTTTCTGAGATGACCCGGTTTCCCACAGCCGTAACAAACTCCTGTATTCATTGGACCATTCATAGCTGCAAAAGCTGCAGCCATAGCTTCATACTTATATTCCATCGTACCTATCTTATTACATGCCTCAATCATTTCTAGCAAGGTGGGGTTTTGATTAGGCAAAGATTTTAACAGCTTCTTACAATCTGCATTTGCATTTTCCACAGCTAATTTCAACAGTAATATTTCCCTTGCCTCCCCATTATCGATTTGGCGTTCTAAGGCCAGTTTAAGCCTATCTATGAATTGCATATAAGGTTCCCGCGGTTCCGGAACGATATTCGTAAAAACTTTTTGTGGCTTTTGAGAGTCCGGGACTTTAAGAAAAGCCTTTCGTGCCTCCTCTCGTGATGCTTCCAGGGCTTCCCGTGGGCAGTCGCGGGCTTGCGCTGCCGGGTCGGTGTGTTGACCTGTGCCCATGAGGTGATCCAACGTGAGTGCCGCTAAAGCCTCATTGTTATGTCCCGCATATGCAAGTAAGAGCGCTTGGAGCCCTTTTCTCCACTGGAACTCCCATAAAGTATACTGAGACAGAGTTAGCAACAGTTGTGCTAGAGATTTTAAGTCGTATGGTGTCATTACGTGATTGTCGAGTATAGATGTTAAAAGATTAGCGAAATAAGGAGAAGAGAGCCCATGCTCAGCGGCAGTACGACGGAGTTCTTTTTCTTTAATCACTGGGAAGGACAAAGCCTCCCATTGAGGGTTACCCCCTCTTCCCGCGTACAGTACAGGAGCCACGATTCTTGCGGCAACCTCAGTGTCTCCATCCCGCAAAGCTTGGCGCTTAATAGAAGCCCAAACATCGTGAGGATCCTGGAGATAAAGGTCTGGTTCCCGTTCAGGATAGACAGGACCTGGATCTAGGAGGTCGTCCCCCGGGGGGGGGGGGGGGGGGGTAGGTATGTGTGGGGCTGTAGTATTCTGCTGCGTATGTACCCAGAGACTCAGTCCGCAGCTTCGGCTTTGGTGGCAGCTTAGAGGGTAACGGAGGAGGGGTCTGAGCTCCCTCAATACTCTGTTCCGAGTTCCCTTCTTGCGCTTTAAGCATCTCGAATATAATCCGCCACCATGGGAGCATACGCTGCGCCTCAACATTCCCTGTAGTAGCAGCATCCCATAACCTCACCCCCACTTGATCCTAGATTTCACTCGTAAACATGCTAGATATTGTAACTGTCAGGATGTTCTGCACCCACTCCAGCATCCCCTTAAGATCACGGCCACAGATAACCTTGCCATGCTTTTTAAGGAGTTCTTGCATTAATTCATAAGCGTCTCTTTCTGAGGAACTCTCCTGGTTCCCCATGTTTCCCACGGCTCGCCTCTCGGGGAGGGAGGGGGCGGCTGCCATCCTGCCTCCACCGCAGAAACTGGGGGAGGAAAGCTCCTGTCCCTTCTCAAGCTTCAAGGCAGGGAGCAGAGAGCCCCCAGCATTCCTCCACCCTCTTCCTCCATCACTGGGTGTTTCTCCCAGGGAAGCAGATGGGAGATGTGGGGAGTCTCCATCAGGAAAAGGGATGGGAGACAGGGTGGTCTTCATCAGGAAAGGGGATGGAAGATTGGAGGGATCCCCGGGGGGGTCCCCACCAGGGGAGGGATGGGAGATGGAGGGATCCCCATCAGGGAAGGGAGTGGGAAACAGGGAGGTTCCCAGCACCTCGGAGGCTCTACGGTGGAGATCAGGGCGTGAAACTGGGTTGCAGCTCCTTGGGGTGGGCTCAGCCCCTGCTCCGTGCCACGTGTGCCTGGCCAGAGGTGGGATCCTTCCCACAGCTCTGGCCAAACTAGGGGTGTGAGTGAGGGTTCAGCCTGGGGGGTGACAGGTTTCAGCTTGGGGGTGACAGATTTCAACCTAGGGGGTGACAGCAGCAGCAGGACTCCAACCACATCCCACTCCCCTGGGGCTGGGTGTGCTGGTTGGGAGGCAGAAGGACAGGGGAGCAGAGAGGGAAGGCAGAGGATTCCTTCTTAGAGGGACCTCTAAACAGCATCTTCATCCAGAGAGAAGGAGTGGGGCTGGCAGCCCACCACCCACCTCCCTCGCATCTGCATGGATGAACCTCATCACCCTCCCCATTTGGGGGCATGAATGCCAGGCAGAAAGGTTTCCATCACATGAAATGCATCCAGGTCCCTCACATAAGCCCAGGGAAAGTGAGGATTTGGGGTGCTATGCCATGCAGACAGCTTCCAGCCAGGCTGTGGGAGCTCAAGGCACAGCCTTGTGTCAGCTCATGAGCCATGGAAGTGTCCCCACCCCACCTTGGCAAGAGCTGCCCGGGGCCAGAACCTTCAGCCAGGCAAGGTAGAGAGCCCTTAGCGGGGGTACACCCTTGGGGAACCCCAGATCCAACCAGCTCTCCTCCACTAACAGCTGTGAGCAGATTATCCAAGTGATCCCAGTGTCAGATCCCAGCAGGATGCGGGGGAACAAGGAGCTGGGGCAGGTTGTCTGGGTGATCCCTGTTAGATCCCAGCAGGATGTGGGGGAACAAGGAGCTGGGGCAGGTTGTCTGGGTGATCCCTGTGTCAGATCCCAGCAGGATGTGGGGGAACAAGGAGCTGGGGCAGGTTGTCTGGGTGATCCCTGTGCCAGATCCCAGCAGGATGAGGAGGATGAGGGGATAAAGCAGGATATTTGGGTTATTCCTGTGTCAGATCCTCTCAGGATTGGGTGGATGAAGGGTAGGAAATCCTCAGGACCTCCTGAGGTTCAGCTGGGTCAGGGTATGTGGTGGCTGGCAGTGCCCCTGGCAGCCCCAGGATGCCCCTGTAGGGGTTGCCCCTTCCCTGGGAAGCTGCAAGGATTTAAAAGGCTCTATTTTGAGGGTGATTTTTCTCCCTTAGAAACAAAAGCTGTGGATAATTCAGAGAAAAAGGAAACAAAAAAACCCAAACCAACAACCAAACTCAGCTCCCACTTTGGGGAGGGGCATTTCCACTGGGAACCCCCTCTGATGCCACCAGCACCCTGCCTGGTGCTACCAGCAGAGTTCCATTCAGGAGGGTCTGTTATATCTATGAGTCCATTCCACCCCCCTGAAGGTTCACAGCTGTTGTATCTCAATTGCAGTAGCGGCTTCCACTGGGTACCCCCTCTGATGCCACCAGCACCCTGCCTGTGTCCCCACAGAAACCCCGGGATGGGGGATTCCACCTGGCTTATCCTGGTTTTCCTGAGGCTCTGGGTGTTGCCACCCCATGACAGGCCCTGCAATTCATCCCAGGGCTGGGTGGGCATTCCCAGGGATGCCCTTGACAGCTATGGAGACCCCCTGAGATGTGGGAGTAGGTCCCAGTGCGTGCGGTGTGGGAAGGGCTGAGCTGAGAACTGGGGCTCTGTAGGCATGAATGGGGGTGGCAGCAGGAGTGGGCAGGCTGCAAAGTGTGGGGTATGCACGTGGCTCCTGGCACATGTGTGGACACGTGTGGGTTGTGGAGATGTTGGGCAGCCCAGAATACAGGGAAGAGCTAGGAGCACTCCACTGCCTCCTGCCATCATTTCAGTGGGTGCCCATCCCATCACACCATGGTGGGTGAAAAGCTGGATGTGAGCCGGCAATGTGTGCTCGCAGACCAGACGCCAACCGCGTCCTGGGCTGCATCCAAAGCAGTGTGGCCAGCAGGTCAAGCGAGGAGATTCTGCCCCTCTGCACTGGTAAGACCCCACCTGCAGTGCTGGGTCTAGCTCTGGGGTCTTCAGCACAGGAAAGATATGGACCTGTTGGGACAGGAGGAGGCCACAATCATGATGCAAGAGCTGGAACCCTTCTGCTGTGAGGACAGGCTGAGATTTGAAGTTGTTGTTCCGCCTGAAAAGGAGGCTCCAGGGAGACCTTATTGCTGCCTTTCAGTATTTCAAAGGGACCTACAAGCAAGATGGGGAGGATCACAGGGAGGTGGTGGAGTCACCATCACTGGAGGTGTTTAGGAAGAGACTGGATGGGGTGCTTGGTGCCATGGTTTAGTTGATTAGATGATGCTGGGTGATAAGTTGGACTCGAGGATCTCAAAGGTCTTTTCCAACCTGGTCTATTCTATTCTATTCTATTCTATTCTATTCTATTCTATTCTATTCTATTCTATTCTATCCTATCCTATTCTATCCCTTCCGACTGCAGGGAGGTTGGACCTTTAAATGCCTCTTCCCACACAAACCATTCCATGATTCTGTGACTCCAGGAGCTGGTGCCTCAGTGGTTGCAGAGCCCGGCAGAGCAAGCCAAGATGTGCCAGGTGGTGTCTGCTGCTCCTTTGTCCAAGGCAGCCTGTCCATCCCTGCCTTCCTGCCCCAAACCCCTTTCCCTGCCTTCCACCCTCTCCATCTTAGCTTTTTTTTGGGTTGCATTTGTGGATCTTTGTGGATTCTGCTCCATCCCAGGGGCACAGTGAGCAAGCTGTCCCATGGGATTATCAGCCCTGATGAGAAGCAGGAGGAAAGTGAGAACTATTCAAGGCCACAGATAACAAGTGAGCAAAATCAGGCGGTGCTCTTCTGCTCTGGTGTGAGGAACTCTTTGTGCCATGCTTGTGTGAGGCAGGGGAGGCAAAGCTAAAGATAAAGCTGGCCAGGAAGCCGCTACTGCAATTGAGATACAACAGCTGTGAACCTTCAGGGGGGTGGAATGGACTCATAGATATAACAGACCCTCCTGAATGGAACTCTGCTGGTAGCACCAGGCAGGGTGCTGGTGGCATCAGAGGGGGTTCCCAGTGGAAATGCCCCTCCCCAAAGTGGGAGCTGAGTTTGGTTGTTGGTTTGGGTTTTTTTGTTTCCTTTTTCTCTGAATTATCCACAGCTTTTGTTTCTAAGGGAGAAAAATCACCCTCAAAATAGAGCCTTTTAAATCCTTGCAGCTTCCCAGGGAAGGGGCAACCCCTACAGGGGCATCCTGGGGCTGCCAGGGGCACTGCCAGCCACCACATACCCTGACCCAGCTGAACCTCAGGAGGTCCTGAGGATTTCCTACCCTTCATCCACCCAATCCTGAGAGGATCTGACACAGGAATAACCCAAATATCCTGCTTTATCCCCTCATCCTCCTCATCCTGCTGGGATCTGGCACAGGGATCACCCAGACAACCTGCCCCAGCTCCTTGTTCCCCCACATCCTGCTGGGATCTGACACAGGGATCACCCAGACAACCTGCCCCAGCTCCTTGTTCCCCCACATCCTGCTGGGATCTAACAGGGATCACCCAGACAACCTGCCCCAGCTCCTTGTTCCCCCGCATCCTGCTGGGATCTGACACTGGGATCACTTGGATAATCTGCTCACAGCTGTTAGTGGAGGAGAGCTGGTTGGATCTGGGGTTCCCCAAGGGTGTACCCCCGCTAAGGGCTCTCTACCTTGCCTGGCTGAAGGTTCTGGCCCCGGGCAGCTCTTGCCAAGGTGGGGTGGGGACACTTCCATGGCTCATGAGCTGACACAAGGCTGTGCCTTGAGCTCCCACAGCCTGGCTGGAAGCTGTCTGCATGGCATAGCACCCCAAATCCTCACTTTCCCTGGGCTTATGTGAGGGACCTGGATGCATTTCATGTGATGGAAACCTTTCTGCCTGGCATTCATGCCCCCAAATGGGGAGGGTGATGAGGTTCATCCATGCAGATGCGAGGGAGGTGGGTGGTGGGCTGCCAGCCCCACTCCTTCTCTCTGGATGAAGATGCTGTTTAGAGGTCCCTCTAAGAAGGAATCCTCTGCCTTCCCTCTCTGCTCCCCTGTCCTTCTGCCTCCCAACCAGCACACCCAGCCCCAGGGGAGTGGGATGTGGTTGGAGTCCTGCTGCTGCTGTCACCCCCTAGGTTGAAATCTGTCACCCCCAAGCTGAAACCTGTCACCCCCCAGGCTGAACCCTCACTCACACCCCTAGTTTGGCCAGAGCTGTGGGAAGGATCCCACCTCTGGCCAGGCACACGTGGCACGGAGCAGGGGCTGAGCCCACCCCAAGGAGCTGCAACCCAGTTTCACGCCCTGATCTCCACCGTAGAGCCTCCGAGGTGCTGGGAACCTCCCTGTTTCCCACTCCCTTCCCTGATGGGGATCCCTCCATCTCCCATCCCTCCCCTGGTGGGGACCCCCCCGGGGATCCCTCCAATCTTCCATCCCCTTTCCTGATGAAGACCACCCTGTCTCCCATCCCTTTTCCTGATGGAGACTCCCCACATCTCCCATCTGCTTCCCTGGGAGAAACACCCAGTGATGGAGGAAGAGGGTGGAGGAATGCTGGGGGCTCTCTGCTCCCTGCCTTGAAGCTTGAGAAGGGACAGGAGCTTTCCTCCCCCAGTTTCTGCGGTGGAGGCAGGATGGCAGCCGCCCCCTCCCTCCCCGAGAGGCGAGCCGTGGGAAACATGGGGAACCAGGAGAGTTCCTCAGAAAGAGACGCTTATGAATTAATGCAAGAACTCCTTAAAAAGCATGGCAAGGTTATCTGTGGCCGTGATCTTAAGGGGATGCTGGAGTGGGTGCAGAACATCCTGACAGTTACAATATCTAGCATGTTTACGAGTGAAATCTAGGATCAAGTGGGGGTGAGGTTATGGGATGCTGCTACTACAGGGAATGTTGAGGCGCAGCGTATGCTCCCATGGTGGCGGATTATATTCGAGATGCTTAAAGCGCAAGAAGGGAACTCGGAACAGAGTATTGAGGGAGCTCAGACCCCTCCTCCGTTACCCTCTAAGCTGCCACCAAAGCCGAAGCTGCGGACTGAGTCTCTGGGTACATACGCAGCAGAATACTACAGCCCCACACATACCTACCCCCCCCCCCCCCCCCCCCGGGGGACGACCTCCTAGATCCAGGTCCTGTCTATCCTGAACGGGAACCAGACCTTTATCTCCAGGATCCTCACGATGTTTGGGCTTCTATTAAGCGCCAAGCTTTGCGGGATGGAGACACTGAGGTTGCCGCAAGAATCGTGGCTCCTGTACTGTACGCGGGAAGAGGGGGTAACCCTCAATGGGAGGCTTTGTCCTTCCCAGTGATTAAAGAAAAAGAACTCCGTCGTACTGCCGCTGAGCATGGGCTCTCTTCTCCTTATTTCGCTAATCTTTTAACATCTATACTCGACAATCACGTAATGACACCATACGACTTAAAATCTCTAGCACAACTGTTGCTAACTCTGTCTCAGTATACTTTATGGGAGTTCCAGTGGAGAAAAGGGCTCCAAGCGCTCTTACTTGCATATGCGGGACATAACAATGAGGCTTTAGCGGCACTCACGTTGGATCACCTCATGGGCACAGGTCAACACACCGACCCGGCAGCGCAAGCCCGCGACTGCCCACGGGAAGCCCTGGAAGCATCACGAGAGGAGGCACGAAAGGCTTTTCTTAAAGTCCCGGACTCTCAAAAGCCACAAAAAGTTTTTACGAATATCGTTCCGGAACCGCGGGAACCTTATATGCAATTCATAGATAGGCTTAAACTGGCCTTAGAACGCCAAATCGATAATGGGGAGGCAAGGGAAATATTACTGTTGAAATTAGCTGTGGAAAATGCAAATGCAGATTGTAAGAAGCTGTTAAAATCTTTGCCTAATCAAAACCCCACCTTGCTAGAAATGATTGAGGCATGTAATAAGATAGGTACGATGGAATATAAGTATGAAGCTATGGCTGCAGCTTTTGCAGCTATGAATGGTCCAATGAATACAGGAGTTTGTTACGGCTGTGGGAAACCGGGTCATCTCAGAAAGAATTGTTTGGTAGCTAATACTGGAGCCAAACCTAAGGCACCCGGGATTTGCCCTAAGTGCCAGAAGGGGAGGCATTATGCTAACCAGTGTCGATCTAAGCATAATTCTCAAAGGCGGCCTGCGCAGGGAAACTGGATGCGGAGCGCGGGACGGCGCCGCGCGCAGACACAAATCATCCAGCCGTCACCGGCCAGCCAGATGCCGGCAGCACACATCTCTGACCTCCGCCCAGCAACAGCAGGCAGCGCTGTTGAATCCTGCTCGACAGCCACATGCCCTGATTTTTCAGTGGGACACAGGTGAAACAGACCCATTGCTTTTAATTGAGTGGGTTTTTCTTCCTAACCAGCCTGTTAAGACAATTTCTGTACAGCATGAAATGTTTGCCTTTTTAATCATTAAGGCCAGGCAGAGACTATTAACTTTAGCAGGGAGAGATTTTGATTGTATCTATGTTCCTGTTAAAGAGATTTACTTGCAGTGGCTTTTTCAGCAATCAGATGTTTTTGTTATGTCTTTAACAGCCTATGCAGGTCGACTCTCTATGCACCCGCCTTCACATAAATTGTTTCATCTTGACTTTTCTTTATCCCCTTTACCTCGTAGGAGTGAGCAACCACTGTCTGCCCCTACTGTTTTCACAGATGGATCGGGGAAGACTCATAAGTCTGTCATTGTTTGGTGGAACGATCAGTCCTTAACATGGGAGTCAGAGATTGCTGTAGTTCCTGGTTCGCCTCAGATAGTAGAATTAGCTGCAGTAGTACGAGTTTTTCAGAAATGGTCAGAGCCTTTTAATCTCGTTACAGACTCTGCCTATGTAGCAGGTATTGTTCAGCGAGCTGAGGCTGCAGTATTGAAGGAGGTGAGTAATCCTCAATTGTTTGACCTGTTACAGAAGCTGGTCTTTTTTCTAGGTTCAAGGAAACATCCTTATTTTGTCGTGCATGTTAGATCTCATACTACTTTACCAGGATTTATTGCAGAAGGAAATCGTCAAGCGGATTTTATGACATTAGCAGTGCAGGTATTGCCAGATCGCCTTGCACAAGCTAGGCTTAGCCATTCCTTTTTCCATCAGAACGCAGGAGGACTGAAACGGCAGTTTGGTCTGTCCTCACAGCAAGCTGCTAACATCATAGCTGTATGTCCTGACTGCCAGAAGCATTCTTTTCCTTCTGTTGCCAGTGGAGTTAACCCAAGAGGATTGCAGAGTTTACAATTGTGGCAAACAGATGTTACTCACTTTTCTGAATTTGGTAGTCTTAAATATATTCATTCTTCTATTGACACCTTTTCTGGAGCCTTGTATGCTTCTTGTCATACAGGGGAAAAGTCACAAGATGCTCGCAGACATTTTGTGCGAGCCTTTGCCACATTAGGTATTCCTGTTCCGATAAAAACAGATAATGGGCCAGCATATGTCTCTGCAACGCTTAAATCTTTTTTTGACTCTTGGGGAATTGTTCATATCACAGGTATTCCTTATTCTCCCACTGGACAGTCACTTACTGAACGTTCTCACCAAACATTGAAGCGTCTTTTATTACAACAGAAAGGGGGAATGGGAAGTACAATGCCAGAGGAGAGATTGCAGAAAGCTCTGTATGTATTTAATTTTTTTAATTGCTCCTTAGTAGATAGTAATCCTCCTATTGTTCGCCATTTTAGCAGTAGTACTTCTTTGGAAACATGAGAAAAAGCACCAGTGCTGATTCGAGGCCCTGAAACAGGAAAGATTTTAGGGCCATACCCTTTAGTAACATGGGGTAGAGGGTATGCTTGTGTTTCCACAGAAAGAGGCCCTCGGTGGATTCCAGCTAAGAACATTTGACCCTTTCGAGAGCCTTTATCACCTCCAAAGGAGGAAGTTGAAGAGGAGTAATTGATACTGAGAGACAGCGAGCTGCAGATTTCTGATCAATCTTCCAAGAACCCCTTTTTGTACTTGTTTAGTAGGACTGTCTTTGGATAAGTGGCTAGTTCCTTCATCTTTTAAATTGCTTGGTAATTGGGGACTTTTTCTCTGGCTTTGTAGTTTTCTTAGAACAATTATGTATGCTTTTACTGCTTTATTCTTTTTGCTACTTTTTTAACCTTGTTTATTGTAATGCTTATAGAGTTTGATTAATTGCTTTGTTAAGGGGATTCTTGTTATATAACAGAAGGGGGAAATGAAGGGTTAAATCTTGGAGAGCCGAGCTCCAAGCACTGCTGGACTGGTAAGAAGGAGACAGTGTTGGCCTTGATGGTTTGTGAACTATGGGAACTCAGTGCAGCAGTGCTGTTGGAGGAGGGCAGATATTTGATTACGTGTGGTTGTTATGACCTGAGAGGGTCAGACTTCAGACATACAGAAGATTGATGTAACAGAGTCCCTGTTCCTGTTGTAAACTGCTTCTGCGTTGTATTAGTTTTATAAAGAAGAATTCTGCATAATAAAGTGGACACCTGGCCTGCATCAGGCTGTGTCCCGTCTCTTAATCGCGGCAGCTCATCCCTGCCACCACCTCCTATTGGGCCAGGGGCTGTACGAACCGGGTACCAGCCCGGTGACATCACACCCAGCAGCTAGTCTTGGGCTGGGCCTGGGAGAAATAAAAAAAAACAGGAATGGGAAAAAAAAAGAAAAAGCCACAAAAATTCGCATTAAAAAAGGGAGAAAACGGTAAAAAGGAAAGGGGAGGGGGGAAGATGGGGGGGGAAGAGAATGGATTTGGGCTGGGAAAGGGGGGTTGGGTGGGTTATGGGGTGGGGGAAAAAGAAAGGGTGAGGCTGAAAAGAAAAAAAAATCATGTAAAAGAAGGAAAAATGATAAAAGGGAGGAAGGAGGTGGAGGGACAGAATGGGTGGGGAAGAAGGGCTGGGTTGGGCTGAAGAAGAGGTTTGGGGGCCTAGGGGAAAAAAAAAAACAACAAAGGAGGGGGGAATTAAAACCAACATTTAAAAAAAAAGGTGTGGGGGAAATGATCAAAGCAAATTTTGGGGGAGGAGGGGTGGAGGTGAAAGTGAGTAAGGGTGAAGGGATGGATTTGAGCTGAGAGTGAGGATTTTGGGCGGTGCTGGGGTGGAGTGATGGAATGAAGGGGCTGAGCACATGGTGGAAACCAAGGTTGGGGTCTCTGCGAGAGCTGGATAATGCTGGAGAGCCACCAAGTGACTAAACCATGGCACCAAGCACCCCATCAAGTCTCCTCCTGAACACCCCCAATGACGGCGACTCCACCACCTCCCCGGGCAGCCCATTCCAATGGGCAATCACTCTCTCTGGGAAGAACTTCTTCCTAACCTCCAACCTAAACCTCCCCTGGTGCAGCCTGAGACTGTGTCCTCTTGTTCTGGTACTGGCTGCCCGGGAGAAGAGACCAGCCTCCGCCTGGCTACAACCTCCCTTCAGGGAGTTGTAGACAGCAATAAGGTCACCCCTGAGTCTCCTCTTCTCCAGGCTAAGCAACCCCAGCTCCCTCAGCCTCTCCTCATAGGGCTTGTGTTCCAAACCCCTCACCAACTTTGTTGCTCTTCTCTGGACTCGTTCCAGCAGCTCAACATCTTTCCTAAACTGAGGGGCCCAGAACTGGACACAGTACTCGAGGTGCGGCCTAACCAGTGCAGTGTACAGGGGCAGAATGACCTCCCTGCTCCTGCTGGCCACACTGTTCCTGATGCAGGCCAGGGTGCCCTTGGCCCTCTTGGCCGCCTGGGCACACTGCCGGCTCATGTTCAGCCTACCATCGACCAGTACCCCCAGGTCCCTCTCTACCTGGCTGCTCTCCAGCCACTCTGACCCCAGCCTGTAGCTCTGCATGGGGTTGTTGTGGCCGATGTGCAGAACCCGGCACTTGGATGTGTTCAATCTCGTGCCCTTGGACTCTGCCCAGCCTGTCGAGGTCCCTCTGCAGAGCCTCTCTACCCTCCAGCAGACCAACTCCTGCCCCCAGCTTGGTGTCATCTGCAAACTTACTGCTGATGGACTCAATGCCCTCATCCAGATCATCAATAAAGATGTTAAAGAGCACGGGGCCCAGCACTGATCCTTGGGGCACACCACTAGTGACTGGCCGCCAGCTGGATGTGGCACCATTCACCACCACTCTCTGGGCTCGGTCCTCCAGCCAGTTCCTAACCCAATGCAGTGTGCTCCCGTCCAAGCCATGGGCTGACAGCTTGGCCAGCAGTTTGCTATGGGGGACGGTGTCCAAGGCCTTGCTGAGGTCCAGGTAGACTACATCCACAGGCCTCCCCACATCCACCAGGCGGGTCACCTGATCATAGAAGGAGATCAGGTTGGTCAGGCAGGACCTGCCCTTCCTAAATCCATGCTGGCTGGGCCTGATCCCTCGGCCATCCTGTAAGTGCATCCCTTCCCTCCAGAAGGATCTGCTAAAGATTAGGTGATGAGCAAGCTCCTTGCTGGAGCACCCCCACCCTGGCTTGGCAGGGTCTAGGTGCACACACAGGTGGGGCTGCTATGGGTGGGGTGCCAGTGGGAGGTGTGAGGAGCTGCAGAAGGAATGGAGCATGGCCCCGAGGCAGAAGGGAGGAAAGAGTCAAGATGTAACAGCCACACGGGGCACAAACAGCCATTGTGAGGCCCCACGTGGCTGTGGGAGGTGGCAAGGGCCAGGCTGCAGCTGGCACTGGGATGGGTGACACCCCACAGGGTTGGGAGGTCTGGATACTCTGCTCAAATGCTGCTTTGAGGTCCTCATAATCCAGGCTCAGGGCACAAACCCCTCCCTGCCACCCTGTGTTGGTGGTCACAGTTCAGCTCATGGCTGCCTGTGGTGGTTGGGACCAGGGAGATGCTGGAGGGGGGTCACATCCACAAGCGCCTTCTTGTCCCCCAGCTCCACAGGAGCTGCATTCAAGGGGATGGATCTTGTTTGCAGAGATGTTTTGGATGCCCCATCCCTGGAAGTATTCAAGGCCAAGTTGGATGGGACTTTGAACAACCTGTTCAAAGGATTCAGCTCCTGAAGCCCACCTATGAGGCTACAGCTCTGGAAAAACTTGGTGGTCACCATCCCTAAGGGTCGTCACCTTCCACCCCACAAAGTCTTCTGGCTCCAAGGCAAAATCATAGACTCTAACACCACAGAATCCTTTTGATTGGAGAGACCTTTATGGTTGTGAAGTCCAACCATTAACCCAGCACTGGCAGGCCACCACTAAACCATGTCCCTCAGCACCACAGCTACACAGCTTTCAAACCTCTCCAGGAATGGGGACTCCATCACTGCCCTGGGCAGCCTGGTCCAGGCCTTGACAACCCTTTTGGAGATGAAATTGTTCCTCATGTCCATCCCAAACTCCCCCCCAGCACAATCTGAGGCCCTGCCCTTATCACTTGTTACTTGGTAGAAGAAAAGGGATTATCTCTAGCATAGGTGGCTGGAGAGAAGGTTGCATGTGGAGCCAGGGGGAAAGAATCCAGCAGTGAGAGGGTGCCACAGAAGTTCTGAGCAAGGGGTTTGCAGCTTCTTCTGGGCTGGACCACAATGGAGACCATGTGGGAAGGTTCATTTGTCCCAGGATGCCTCAGCTGAGAGCAGCCAACCAGAGGAACCCATAGAGCTGGGGTGAGCATACCCACGAGTTTCCCCCAGAGCCCTTTCCCATCCTCCAGCCTTGCTACAGAGGGTTGCAGGGGTGGATGTCAGTTCTGCGTTCCCCCTCCCTCGCTTCCTCTCCTCGGACACCTCCACCCTCTCCTCCAAGAGGTTCAATATTCACAGATGCTCCAGCAAGAAGCCCCTCAGGTTTGGCTCCTCCACGTCCCAGGAGATTTCTGGCCTCGGGAAGGAGCAGCCAGTAAATCCCAGCCATCCAGGGCACAGGTTTAGACCCCATCCCACCTGCCCCAGCGCTGAGGACCCAGGTGCAGGATCCATCACCACGACTCTGCCTCCAAGAGCTAGGCGCATCCTAGGAAACCTCCATTGTTGGGTGGGATGGGGGAGGGGGGGAGGGTGTCCCGAATTGCTCCCCCCCCCCCCGCATCCCTCCGGAATGCTACAACCCCAGCGCCGACTGGTACCCGAGGGGAGGGGTTGGGTGGGAAGGGGGTGGGGGAAAGGTGCTGTCCTCCCTCGGATTGGGCAGAAATGACATCATCACCGGTCTGCGAACCAATGGGAAAGCCGCCTGAGGCTCGGAAAGATCGTCCGTCCCTTTACATGGGGGGGGGATATGGGGGCGCTGAGGTGGGGGTGGGCTCAGTTGGGGTGGGGGACTTAATTGCATTCAGCTCAGTTGCATCCACACCCCCTTCCCCATCTATCACTCCCTTCCCCATCCATCACTCCCAACCCTGGCATGAGCAGCCAGGAACAATGTTAGAAGGAAATTAATAGTGAAATAATGATACAAAAAGATCTAATAACACAAAAAATGTAACAATGCAAACATTATAATAATACAAACAATATATTAGGATAGGATAGGATAGGATAGGATAGGATAGGATAGGATAGGATAGGATAGGATAGGATAGAATAGAATTAACCGGGTTGGAAGAGACCTTTGAGATCAAGGAGTCCAACCTATCACCCAACACCATCTAATCAAGTAAACCATGGCACCAAGCACCCCAGCCAATCTCTTCCTAAACACCTCCAGTGATGGTGACTCCACCACCTCCCTGGGCAGCACATTCCAATGGCCAATCTCTCTTTCTGGGAAGAACTTCTTCCTACCATCCTGTTGGGGTTTGTTTTGAGCAAGAGGGGACTTGGGTCCCAGGAACACCTGTGCAATTCAGGCCTTGAAGAATTCTCTGTTGATAATATAGTGGTGGAGTAGGAGCTGTGAGAAAGTGCTGATTGCTTGGTATGCTGAAGTCCAGCTGCCCCTGAGAAGGGAGGCAAGCAAGATAAGGAGGAGGCGAGATCTGGGAAAGAGAGCAATTAGGCCGGATAGAAGAATTCCACAGAGTTGTGAAAACAATGATGTAACCTTTTAGAGAGAAACCAATAGTATGTTGCCAAGTGGGCATAATTATAGCAAACTGTATATAAGATGTGTCTGATGCTCAATAAAGTTGGATTCCGCTGATCACATTGATTGTATAGCGGCCCCTTCTTGCAACACCATCCAGCCTGAAACTCCCCTGGCGCAGCTTGAGACTGTGTCCTCTTGTTCTGGTGCTGGTCACCCGGGAGAAGAGACCAACCCCCACCTGGCTACAACCTCCCTTCAGGCAGTTGTAGACAGCAAGAAGGTCTCCCCTGAGCCTCCTCTTCTCCAGGCTAAGCAACTCCAGCTCCCTCAGCCTCTCCTCATAGGGCTGTGCTCCAAACCCCTCCCCAGCTTTGTTGCCCTTCTCTGGACACCTTCCAGCAGCTCAACATCTTTCCTAAACTGCGGGGCCCAGAACTGGACACAGGACTCAAGGTGTGGCAGTGATGATGATATACTGATGATGGTATACTAATAATATAAATAATACTGATGCTAATACTGAACTAATATTATATCCTTCCAATAGCTGTAAGGATCACAGGATGTTAGGGGTTGGAAGGGACCTCTGGAGATCTTCAAGTCCGACCCCCCCTGCCAGAGCAGGACCATAGAATCCAGCACAGGTCACACAGGAATGCATCCAGACAGGGCTGGAAAGTCTCTAGAGAAGGAGACTCCACAACCTCTCTGGGCAGCCTGTTCCTGTGCTCTGTCACCCTCACAGTAAAGAAGTTCCTCCTCATGGTGAGGTGGAACCTCCTGTGCTGTAGTTTCCATCCTTGTCCTGTCACAGGGCACAAGTGAGCAGAGGCTGTCCCTGTCCCTTCTTTCCTGACACCCAACCCTCAGATATTTATAGACATTGATTAGATGCCCTCTCAGTCTTCTCTCTAGCTTGGAGAAGGTCCTGCCAGCAGTACCCACCATATCCCAGGTTGGTTCTCAGGGTCAGGGAAGGCTGTGTTGGCTACTAAGGAGGCTCCCACACAAACCCCACCTGTGCCTTATCAGAGCTCCCCTCAACTTCATCCTTCAGTGAATCCTGGGTTCAGTTTTGGGCTCCTCACAACAAGAAGGACTTTGAGGGGCTGGAGCATGTCCAACAAAGAGCAAGAAAGCTGGTGAAGGGTTTGGAGCACGTGTCTTGCGAGGAGAGGCTGAGAGAACTGGGGTCGTTCAGAGGAAAGGAGGCTCAAGGGAGAATTCACTCTCTACAGCTCCCTGAAAGCACGTTGGAGTGAGGTGGGGCTCAGTCTCTTCCCAAGGAACAAGTGACAGGGCACAAGGAAACTGCCTTAAGTTCTGCCAGGGAAGGTTTAGGTTGGACATGAGGAACAATTTCTTCCTCAGAAGGGTTGCCAAGCCCTGGGACAGGCTGCCCAGGGCAGTGATGGAGTCCCCATCCCTGGAGGGGTTTAAAAGCTCAGCCCCAGGGAGACATCACCCACTGCTGCAGGCTGGGTGATGAATGTCCTCCGGAGGAGAGGTCCATGCTGGTGGGAGGAGCAGCTTCAGTGCCTTGGTTTCCACGTCAAGGCATTTCTTTGTGTCTGGGGCAATGGAAATAATCTCAGCAAAGATGCAGGTACCATTTATTGCACAAACCCCCAGTTTTAGGTTCCCTCTTCTGGGGGGAGTGGTGGTGACAGCACCAGGGGACAGCACAGGGATGGCAATTGGATGCTCACACTCACGTTGGAGTGAGGTGGGGCTCAGTCTCTTCCCAAGGAACAAGTGACAGGGCACAAGGAAACTGCCTTAAGTTCTGCCAGGGAAGGTTTAGGTTGGACATGAGGAACAATTTCTTCCTCAGAAGGGTTGCCAAGCCCTGGGACAGGCTGCCCAGGGCAGTGATGGAGTCCCCATCCCTGGAGGGGTTTAAAAGCTGTGTAGCTGTGGTGCTGGTTTAGTAGTGACCTGGCAGTGCTGGGTTAATGACTGGACTTGATGATCTTAAAGGTCTTTTGCAGCCTAAACGATTCCAGCTGTGAATAAATGCTCAGCCCCAGGGAGACATCACCCACTGCTGCAGGCTGGGTGATGAATGTCCTCCGGAGGAGAGGTCCATGCTGGTGGGAGGAGCAGCTTCACTGCCTTGGTTTCCACGTCAAGGCACTTCTTTGTGTCTGGGGCATGTGGTGAAGAGGTTATTAAATTTATTAATATGAAATATGAATTATGAAAATATAAATTTATTAATTATCAAACTATTAATAACCGATGAATCACCAACTTATATACATGTTCTAGTGCACGTTCGTGAAATAGATTCCACAACTGGCTTAGTGTTATGATTATAACGTAATTGAACTATCTATAAACCCTTTCTGTATTTATATAACGAAGGGTGCAGTTCCGCCGCTTGGCCACTAGATGGAGACTCGGCGGGACGCGGGCGGCTTCTGGCTATACACAGCAATATTATAATCTTTCTGTGCGTCAGCGCTTACTCTGCTAGACGCGGATACTTTGAACTGAGTGCTAGTGGGTGGAAAGCACGTGGACGATATTCAATTCCCTTCAGATAACAGGGATCGGTCCTGGACAGGGTCGGTCCGTGGGATCGGCCCTCAGAAGTCGGCTCGCACGGCAGGGTGGGACAACGGTGGCCGGTAGGCGGGCTCGAACGACGGAAGCAGGCGAAGCTACGGGGGTCGGCCCAACCACGGCGGTTCTCGGGGCTGATGCAAACAGCCTCGGGGAGAGAATGCGGCTGCGTTAGGCGGCGGATTCTCTTTACCGAGCTTAAAGGAACAACAGGACTCTCGTAGTGGTCCCGGGTCCGGTGCAGTATAAGCACGAACAATGCTTTGGTTTTCCCTGGGATTCACAGGGCTCAGAGCGGCACTCGGCGGCTCCTCAGAGCGGCACTCGGCGGCTCCTCTCCCGCTACGGCGGGGCTAAGCATACGTGGACTCGGTATGGATCAAGTCCCTTCTCCCCGGCAACTGGGCAGATCTTACCCTCGGGGGTTTGGTCCAGTCCTCCGGTGGCACGATGGGCTCTCCCGATCGGCACGGCCGGCTGCAGCAACGCTGAACTCCTCAGGCTCAGCGAAGGTCCTCCCTCTGGGCTTCTTCAACGATGCAGAGGCTTCCAGTATGCGTGCATGTATAACAGAAGCTAACAACAATAAGCTCAATGGCAAAGGCTGCAGCTCGAGAGTTACTCTCTCGAGCAAGCATAGAGACAAAGTAAATGAGGGGGCAACGTGTTTACCAACTGGGGTAATACTTATAGATTCCTCGAGGCTGGGCTTGACCAATGGGCACTCTCATAAGCAACTGGCTTCAGCCTATAGAAAGTGTGAAGCTAGAATTATGCCCATACGTGGTGTCAGCACGAGCGCTGCATGCGCTGGGTGCGTGCAAGCCTGGCTAATGCCTTGGCTTTTGTCTTCCTCCAGGAGGAGGGGGAACTTGCCCACATGCTGGGACAAGATTCAGTATCGGGGCATAATGTGCCTTCACCACAGGGCAATGGAATTAATCTCAGCAAAGATGCAGGTACCATTTATTGCACAAACCCCCAGTTTTAGGTTCCCTCTTTTGAGGGGGAGTGGTGGTGACAGCACCAGGGGACAGCACAGGGATGGCAATTGGATGCTCACACCGATTTTCCTCCTCTCCCCATATCCAGGGATGCTCATCTGGGCATGGATAACATCAGCTGACGTAATGAAGTTGGACACCCCACACCGCACGCCTCAGCATCTCCCTTTTGTTTTCTGCCTGCCTGCTCTTGTTACAGTATCACACAGTATCACAGTATAACTTAGGTTGGAAAGGACCTCGAGGATCATCGAGTCCAACCTATCAACACAGACCCCATGACTAGACCATGGCACCAAGTGCCACGTCCAATGTCCCCTTGAACGCCTCCAGGGTCGATGACTCAACCACCTCCCTGGGCAACCCGTTCCAATGACGAATGACTCGCTCGGTGAAGAACTTCCTCCTCGCCTCGAGTCTGAACCTCCCCTGGCGCAGCTTGAGACTGTGTCCCCTTGTTCTGGTGCTGGTTGCCTGGGAGAAGAGGCCAACCCCTTCCTGGCTACAACCACCTTTCAGGTAGTTGTAGAGGGCAATGAGATCACCCCTGAGTCTCCTCTTCTCCAGGCTAAACAATCCCAGCTCC
Source organism: Melanerpes formicivorus (assembly GCF_026170545.1). Lineage (NCBI taxonomy): Eukaryota > Metazoa > Chordata > Aves > Piciformes > Picidae > Melanerpes > Melanerpes formicivorus. The sequence goes on along the minus strand of NW_027142492.1, from coordinate 990,919 downwards.
CTCAGCCTCTCCTCATAGGGCTTGTGTTCAAGGCCCCTCCCCAGCCTTGTTGCCCTTCGCTGGACACATTTGAGTGTTTCGATGTCCTTCTTAAACTGAGGGGCCCAGACCTGGACACAGTACTCAAGGTGCGGCCTAACCAAAGCAGAGTACAGGGGCACAATGACCTCCCTTCTCCTGCTGGCCACACTATTCCTAATGCAGGCCAGGATGCCATTGGCCCTCCTGGCCACCTGGGCACACTGCTGGCTCATATTCAGCTGGCTGTCGATCAGCACCCCCAGGTCCCTCTCTGTTTGGGAGCTCTCCAGCCACTCCGACCCCAGCCTGTAGCTCTGCATGGGATTGCCGTAGCCAAAGTGCAGCACTCGGCACTTGGACTTGTTGAATGACATCCCTTTGGACTCTGCCCATCTGTCCAGTCGGTTGAGGTCCCTCTGCAGAGCCTTTCTACCCTCTAACTGACTAACATCTGCCCCTAACTTGGTGTCATCTGCAAACTTGCTGATGACTGACTCGACCCCCTCATCCAGATCATCGATGAAGATGTTAAAGAGCACGGGGCCCAGCACTGATCCCTGGGGGACACCACTGTTGCCTGGCCGCCAGCTGGATGTGGCACCGTTCACTACCACTCTCTGGGCCCAGCCCTCCAGCCAGTTCCTAACCCAGCACAGAGTGTTACGGTCCAAGCCACGGGCTGACAGCTTAGCCAGCAGTTTGCTGTGGAGGACAGTGTCAAAAGCCTTGCTGAAGTCCAGGTAGACCACATCCACAGGCCTCCCCACATCCACCAGACGGGTCACCTGATCATAGAAGGAGATCAGGTTGGAGAGGCAGGTGCGCAGTTATTGCCGCCAGGATAATCTGCTCCATCACTTTCCCTGGCACTGAGGTCAGGCTGACTGGCCTGTAATTTCCAGGTTCCTCCATCCGACCTTTCTTATGGATGGGGACCACATTGGGCAGCTTCCAGTCATCTGGGACCTCACCGGTGAGCCAGGACTGGAGGAAAATGATGGAGAGTGGCCTAGCTAGCACATCTGCCAGCTCTCTCAGCACCCTAGGATGGATCCCATCTGGTCCCATGGACTTGTGAGTATCCAAGTGGCTCAGCAGGTCCCGAACTAATTCCTCATGGATTTCCGGCGCATTACACTGCTCCCCGACCCCATCTCCCAGCTCAGGAGGGCACTCGTCCTGAACTCCTCCTGCCTTGCTGTTAAACATTGAGGCAAAGAAGGTGTTCAGGACCTCAGCCTTTTCCTCATCTTTGGTCACCATGTTCCCCTCCAGGTCCAATAGGGAGTGCAGGTTCTTCCTGCCCTTCCTAGGAAGCATCCTCTGTGATCAGGGAGAAACCATGGAAACCACCCATTAATATCAGCATCCTGCCAGAGAGGTCCTGTCTGGCCGGGCTGCGTGGGCAGCCGCGGCATCCCAGCTCACCAAGCACCTTCTCTTTCCCCAGAGTATCACCTTGGAGCCCCAAGTGCTCACCAGAATGGAAAGACAGACCTTTTGGGCAGGATTAAGATCAAGGCAGACCCAGCATGGGGTTGCAGAGGGTGGTTTTGAGCCGCCTCTCATCCCACTTCTGAGACACTTCTACTTCCAAACACCAACCTGCACATCATCACCAGACTCCTGCAGCTGGGCATTTGTGGAAAAGCCTTTCAAAGGGATAAAGTCGTGGGGAGAAGGGGGAGGAGGAAAGGGCTTGTTCATGGAATCATAGAATTGTTGGGGTTGGAAGGGACCTCAAGGATCATCCAGTTCCAATGGGAAAGGAGCTGGGGGCGGGGCAGGGGAGGGTTGGGGGGGGCACAGAAGCACAGAATCATATCAGGACAACCTTTATTAATAACTTTTTTTTAAAAAACACACTAAATAGACACTTTTATTGCTTCTTATCTTTTCTTCCTTCTTTCCTTTTCCTCTCTTTTCTTTACCTTTCTTTTCTTTTCCTCTCTTTTCCTTTCTTTTCTTTTCCTCTCTTTTCTTTACCTTTCTTTTCTTTTCCTCTCTTTTCTTTTCCTTTCTTTTATCTTTTCTTTTCTTTTCTTTTCTTTTCTTTTCTTTTCTTTTGGTTGCTTTGCTTTGCTTTTCATTGCTTTTCATTGCTTTTCTTGCTTTGCTTTTCTTCCTTCTTTTCTTCATTCTTTTCTTCCTTCCTTTCTTTTCCCTAAGGAAAGCTGAAGGGGGAAAATAAAGCACTTGGGGAACCCCAAATGCAGGTGAAGGTGGTGGTACGGCCGTTAAACAGAGACATCCTCCTGGACGTGGACCCGGAGGGGGCAGATGCGGAGGGGCTCGTGCATGGCGCCCACGGCCGCAGGCCCCACGTAGAAGTAAGGGTAGACGGCGGTGCTGAACTTCTTGTGGAAGGTGTAGATGTGGGCCCGGCAGTCGGCGTCATAGAAGGACAGCTCCCCTTCGTCGCAGTCCAGCTCCACCCGGATGCGCTTGACGCTGCCCAGGGTGGTCTCCAGGCGCGTGGCGTTGGAGGCTCCGTCCATCTCGATGTCGATGCCGGGCAGGTGATAGATGTACCAGAAGCCAGAGCGAGCGTCGTGGTGGAAGGGCCACTGGGTGCCGCTGGGCGGCCGAGCCACCCCCACACGCCAGTTCGTGACGCCGCCCAGGTCCACCTCCCAGGTGTGGAAGCCGTCTAAGAAGCCCCGAGAGCCCAGGATGCAGGGGGCCGAGGTGAAGCGCTCAGGGTTCTCCACCAGCATCTTGTAGCCTCTGTTGGTGACGCTGGTGAGGTCCTCTGACACCTCAAGCCAGCCCGCCGCGGAGTTGGGGTTGAAGGTGAAGGGGACTGTGGTGGGGACATGTGTGTTAGGAGTCTGGACTGCTGCAGGGATGAGCTGATGGGGGGACAGTAGCCCTGCAGGTATCCATCCATCCTTCCATCCACCCATCCTTGCATCCATCTCTCCATCCACTTGTCCTTGCATCCATCCATCCATCCACCTGTCCTTGCATCCATCCATCCATCCACCTGTCCTTCCACCCATCATTCCATCCATCCATCCATCCACCTGTCCTTGCACCCATCCTTCCATCCGTCCATCCATCCATCCATCCACCGTCCATCCACTTGTCCTTGCACCCATCCATCCATCCATCCATCCATCCATCCATCCATCCATCCACCTGTCTTTGCACCTATCCTTCCATCCATCCATCCATCCATCCATCCATCCATCCATCCATCCATCCATCCACCTGTCCTTGCATCCATCCATCCATCCATCTGTCTTTGCACCCATCCTTCCATCAATCTGTCCTTGCACCCATCCATCCACCCACCCACTCATCCATCCATCCATCCCCCAGCTCACCATGGAGAAACACACCCTCAAGGGTTTCTCTTCTAGGGTGCAAATGCCCCAAAGCAGCCTTTACATTCTCTACCTCCCCTCCTCGGGCCCATCAGCCACAGGCATGGCTGCTCCATGCTCCTCTTCTCTCCAGAACCCACCACCCTTGAGGCTGCGCCATGCAAAAGCTGTTTGAGCTCGTGCTGGGACAACCATCCTTTGGAGGGGGACTCAGCACCTCACCTACAGTGATGATGTTGAGCATCTTTTTCCACACGTTGTACTGCACTGAGCCCAGGTACTTGGCAACGTCAAAAAACATCCCTACAGGCATGCCCTCTCGTTCCTCAGCTGTACAGGCAATCCTTGGGTAGGGACAGAGGACAGAGATGGGTCAAGGATGGAGGAAGGCAGTGGGTTGGATCCCCTGGCACCCCATGTTTTGGCAAAGCCTTCCCCACTAACACAGTCCATCTCCTTTTGGGCTTTTCTCCACAACCCAGGAGGGTAGACACTGATGGTGGGACGATCTCAGCACCAACATCAAGGTTTTAATGCTGCCCCCAAGACCTGCGGTGCTGCTTTGTGTCTGCATGTGTGCTCCTTCACCCTGCCCAGAAGCACCAAGGGGTGCTGCCTTGGCCTTGGGGCCCTCCAGTACCACCTTCTGCTGGAGCACCCAGACCCAGAAGGGATGTGCTGGTACAGGAAGTCGCTTGGGGCAGTGACCTCACTCTGCATCCAGGCAGGAGACCCCATTCAGGGAGGGATAGTGGGGGCTCAGCCACCTCCAGCACCCTGTGCCACTCGGCATGGGATGCAGTGGGGACCAGGACTTACCTGCACTTGCGGTTCTTGCGAGCCTGCAAGAGAAGAAGACATCGAGCATCAGACCCCCACTTGTAAAGAGTCCCAGGGGCTTATAAACACCCAAAGGTTCGCCCACCACTCTGCACGAGTGGCAGGAGGGTGCCAGGGCAGAGGTGGCACCCCGTAGGGCATGGACTTTACCATGAGGAAGGTGTAGTCGTCCTCCTTGAGGTCGTTCTGGAGCTGCTTGGCTTCGTTGAGCAGGGTGTGGCAGTTCTCCAACAGCTGCTTCATCTTGCCCTCGATGAAGTCCTGCTTGTGCTGCACCTCCTCCTGCAGCTCGTCCAGCAGTGCCTGCTCCTCACTGCACAGGAAGCTGTGCAGCTTCTCAAACTCCTGCTTGATCTGCTCCCTCAGCTGCGTCACCTCCGCCTGCCCCGTGGAGGGATGTCACCACCTCCCATCAGAATCCACAGCTCCCCTGGGCTCCCCCAGCCTCCTCCTAAACTTTCCTCCTGAGCCTTCCAACCAGCTCCAGTGCTCAGGGACTCGCTAGGCTCCCACTGGGATCCTCCACTCCACAAATCAATGTCCCAGCCAGCCTCATCCCTCTGGTGCTCAATTCCTCATTGGAATCCTTCCTCCCCCCCAGCAGCGCTCCCCTCGCTCAAGGACAGAGCAGCCCAGGACAGTTCCACCCCAGAGCCAGCTGCACCTCAGGGGTGTGTGTGCACGTGTGTACACGTGTGCCAGGATCAGGCCCTACTGGGGAGGGGCCACACACCTGGTTGTGTTTCAAGATGGCCTCGTAGGCACGATGGGCGGTCCCAAAATCCTTCACTTTATCCCGCAGGGAGGTCTCCATGTTCTTCAGCTTGGCCTGTGGAGAGGAAATGCCTTCAGGAACCTCACAAGCCTATGCCCAAGTGGAAAAAGAGCACCAAACCCAGCAGGGTAAGGTTAAGCAGGATCCTCGCTCGAGTCAAGCTTTCCCCTCCTGCAGCCTGAGATCTGCCAGCGCTGGATGGGGTCAGTGTGGTGCGGGGCTGGGCAACGCGAGCCTGGGGAGCTTTGCTCCGTGGTGAATCCTCCCTTACATTTTTAAACCCTTCTGCTGGTGCACACTCAAATCCCTGCCTGTCTTGGTGCTGACAGCAGCTCCCAGGGAGGCTCAGCACCACGGGCAGATGGCCAGGCCTTGTCCAACAGCAGCACCACGTCCTCCCTGCAACATTTGAAATCTGGCTCATCCCCCACGGGTGACTCAGGGAGGCAGCAGCTGCTTTCCTGGATGGGAAACGCAGCGGGGCCTGGCACGCTGCCCAGCTGCTGGCCAGAGCCCCATCCTCTCCTACTCCTCCCCACACAGCCGTGGCCCATCCTGCCCCGCAGGGCCCGGGGTTGTGTCCCCATCCTACATCCCTTCCTCGGCTGGGCAAATTGTGCAACCACTCCCAGCCTCGAGGCACCGCTGCAACAATCAGCTGCTGCAATAACCAGCATGTCTGGGTCCAGCCCGGCCTGCCCGAGGATCAACAAGCCAAAGAAACGTGGGGACCAGCCCACCCTTCAAAACCCCTCAAAGAATCCGCCCACTCCCCTTCCCCACAGAGCAAACCGCTGGGGCAAAGCATGCCAGCTCCTTGTCCTCCAGGCAGAAGAGTTTGGCCTCTTGGTGGTGCAGGGGACAGAGGGCGGCTGCCTGGCCTCGCCGCTGTCGTTCCTCCTTGAGGATCTTCTCCACCAGGTTGTTGAGCGTGTGGTTGATGCGGAGGTCGTCCAGCGAAGAGCGCTCCTTGCACACGGGGCAGACGTGAGCGCCGTGCTCCCAGGAACGGGTCACGCAGCCCTTGCAGAAGTTGTGGCCGCAGCCCAGCGTCACGGCTTCCCGAAAAGGGTCGTAGCAGATGGGGCACAGCAGCTCTTCCTTGAAAGTGGCCGTGGGGGACGTGGTGGCAGAGGCGGGCACTAAGCTGCTGATCGAGACGCTGGCTTCCCTCTCCATGGCACTGGAGGGAGAAGCGATGGATGGAGGGAAGCCGGAGCAGGATTTCCCGAGAGCCCCAGTTGGAAAAACAGCCCCGTTCCTGATGCAATCGTTTTCCTGCCTGTGACACCCCGCAGCTCCCTCCCCGGGCAGGCACCAGCCTGAGTGACACCGGCCCGGGCCACTGGCAGCCACCAAGGGCGGGCAGGCACCGGCGAGCGTGCCGGGATGAGCCGGCAACGTGGGGAAGTGAGCCGGGGGTGGCCGGACCCTTCGAAGGTCTTGTCCCTGTGTTCGAACCCTCAGCTTCGGGGTGGTCCCCGGTACGTGACCCCCACTCCCGAGACTCTTCTCCAGTGCCACAACCCCCTCGGACTTTCCGGTGTCCGGTCTCGAAGCACCAGACCCCTTCGGGGCGGCTGTGCCACCCGGTCCCCGGACCCACTCCCCTACCCCCGGTGCTCCTCTGCTGCCCGGTGCCCCATTCTCAGTGCTGCTCCGATACCCGGATCGGGACGCTCATCCTAGGTGCCCGGACCCGGACCCTCTCAGCCATGGCAGTGCCAGTGCCCGCTGCCCCAGTCCCGGTGCTGTTCCGGTGCCCTGACCAGGGCTCGCAGTCCCGGAGCTGCTGCGGTGTCCGGACGCCGACTCCTCGGTGCCCGTGCACATGGGGTGCCCGTGCACATGGGGTGCCCAGCGCTGGATGTGCGTGCGGATGTGTGTCTTACCACTCCGAGGGCGAGTAGCAGCGCCTGGAGCGGCCTCTGCGCCGGGCAAGGCGGCGGGAGGGGGTCCGGCTGCCCGCCTGCCGGTAGTGTGGGGCTCAGCCCGTGCCGGCGGAGGTGGAGGCACCGAAGGGGCGGGACGGAGCGGGCGGGGGCCGGCCTGAAGCCTCTGGGGCGGGACCTCGCCAGGCACAGCCTCACTACCCCTCGCCCCCTCTCCGGAGGCTCTGCCGTCTACCCACTTGTTCGCCTCCCTTTGTGATTGCAGGAGCTGGAGGTTGCTCTTTTCCCGAGTTCCCAAAAATTCCCTGAATATCGAGAGCCCTGCGGAGAAAGACCTGGGGGCGCTGGTGGGTGAAAAGCTGGACGTGAGCCGGCAATGTGTGCTCGCAGACCAGACGCCAACCGCGTCCTGGGCTGCATCCAAAGCAGTGTGGCCAGCAGGTCAAGCGAGGAGATTCTGCCCCTCTGCACTGGTAAGACCCCACCTGCAGTGCTGGGTCTAGCTCTGGGGTCTTCAGCACAGGAAAGATATGGACCTGTTGGGACAGGAGGAGGCCACAATCATGATGCAAGAGCTGGAACCCTTCTGCTGTGAGGACAGGCTGAGATTTGAAGTTGTTGTTCCGCCTGAAAAGGAGGCTCCAGGGAGACCTTATTGCTGCCTTTCAGTATTTCAAAGGGACCTACAAGCAAGATGGGGAGGATCACAGGGAGGTGGTGGAGTCACCATCACTGGAGGTGTTTAGGAAGAGACTGGATGGGGTGCTTGGTGCCATGGTTTAGTTGATTAGATGATGCTGGGTGATAAGTTGGACTCGAGGATCTCAAAGGTCTTTTCCAACCTGGTCTATTCTATTCTATTCTATTCTATTCTATTCTATTCTATTCGGCATGGGTTATTGGTGATCTGGCAGTGCTAATGGTTGGAGATGACGATCTTAAAGGTCACTTTAAACCAGAACAATTCTATGATTCTAATCTTCTCAGCAGGGTCTGATGTGACAGGACCAGGGGAGATGGTTTTAAACAAAGAGGGGGGAAAATGATGCTTGGTCTGTGCTCCTCTGTCACATTACTGCAGGAGTCATCATGGAAATCACAGCTGTTGCCCATGACCTGGAAAGGACCACAATGATCCTAGGACACTGGCTGGCTTTTGGTTAGAATAGAATAGAATAGAATAGAATAGAATAGAATAGAATAGAATAGAATAGAATAGAATAGAATAGAATTAACCAGGTTGGAAAAGACCTTTGAGATCATCGAGTCCAGCCTATCACCCAACACCATCTGATCAACTAACCCATGGCACCAAGCACCCCATCCAGTCTCTTCCTAAACACCTCCAGTGATGGTGACTCCACCACCTCCCTGGGCAGCACATTCCAATGGCCAATCTCTCTTTCTGGGAAGAACTTCTTCCTACCATCCAGCCTGAACCTCCTCTGGCACAGCTTGAGACTGTGTCCTCTTGTTCTGGTGCTGGCCACCCGGGAGAAGAGACCAACCCCCACCTGGCTACAACCTCCCTTCAGGCAGTTGTAGACAGCAAGAAGGTCTCCCCTGAGCCTCCTCTTCTCCAGGCTAAGCAACCCCAGCTCCCTCAGCCTCTCCTCATAGGGCTGTGCTCCAAACCCCTCCCCAGCTTTGTTGCCCTTCTCTGGACACCTTCCAGCAGCTCAACATCTTTCCTAAACTGAGGGGCCCAGAACTGGACACAGGACTCAAGGTGTGGCCTAACCAGTGCTGAGTCCAGGGGCAGAATGCCCTCCCTGCTCCTGCTGGCCACACTGTTCCTGATGCAGGCCAGGATGCCCTTGGCCTTCTTGGCCACCTGGGCACACTGCCGGCTCATGTTCAGCCTGCTCTTAACCAGTACCGCCAGGTCCCTTTCTGCCTGGCCGCTCAGCACCACAGCTTGAGTGGACCTGATGATCTTGGAGGTCTCTTCTTACAATTGTATTAATATAGGGCTCTGTGAGGATTGGTGGATCCTGGCCTGTATTAGAAATGCTGTGTCCCGCAGGAGCAGGGAGGTGATTGTCCCCTTGTACTCAGCTCTGGTGAGGCAACACCTTGAGTGTTGTGTCCAGTTTTGGGCACCTCAACATGAGAGAGATGTGGAGGTGCTGGAGCCAGTGCAGAGGAGGTCAAGGAAGATGCTGAGGGGCTTGGAGAATAAATCTTATGGAGAGTGAGCTGGGGATGCTTAGTTTGGAAAAGAGGAGGCTGAGGGGAGACCTCATTGCTGTTGTAATGGGTTGGGGCAAACCCCCTCCCCACCACACGCAGAAATAGCGACTCAGACAAACAGATTGCAAAAGTGATGGAAAGTTTAAATAGAAAACAGTGAGTGCGTGCAGAGAACTAGAAGCACAGTGACAAGAAGAACCCCAAAACAGACCCAGAAAGATCCCATCCCCACCTGAGGGTGCACCCAAAACCCCCAAGGCTCCTCCTTCCCCCCCCCCACTGCTAGGCTAGTCTCAGCTGGCCAGATCTGAGACTGCCCATCCCCCCCGTGGCCTTGGGCCTAACCAGGCCCATGGCCAGGAGATCTCTGCCCCAGTTACCGGGTGGTGAAGAGGAAGGAAAGAGGAAGTGCCAGACCCCGCCGTGAAACTTATAGTGGTGCAAGGGATCATGGTAGGAAATAACCTAATTTCCTGTGTCCACCCACTGGGCTGGACTTCTGGACACAGGAAACACCCCTGTAGCAGAGGGCACCCAGCCCAAACTACGACAGCTGTCTACAACTACCTGAAAGGATGTTGCAGAGAGGCTGGTGTTGGTCTCTTCTCACAGGTAATTAGTGACAGAACAAGAGGGACCGGCCTCAAGCTGTGACCGGGTAGGTTTAGTCTGGACATTAGGAAAAATGTTTCCCCAGCCAGAGTGGTCAGGGATTGGAAGGTGCTGCCCAGGGAGGTGGTTGAGTCACCAATCCTGGATGTGTTTAAAGGTGGTTTGGATGTGGTGCTTGGGGATATGGTTCAGGGGTGACTCTTGCAGAGTAGGGTTGTTGGTTGGACTTGGTGATCCTGAGGCTCTTTTCCAGCCTGAATGTTTCTGTGGTTCTGTGGTGTTCTCCTTTTGCCCACAGCTGGAGTACCTGCATGCCCGTATGAGGAAGGTGATGGAGTATGAGAGACAGCTGAACCAGCTGCGGGCACAGGATGAGGAGGCGTATAACAGCATGAAGATCCAGCTGCAGACAGATGTGCAGGTAGAGCAAAGGCTGCTGTGTGCCATGGGAGGCAGCAGAGCAGATCTCTCTCTGCTCTTTGGGTGTGGAGGCAGCAGGATGGTATGGAAGCTGCAGCTGCTACCTGGTCACCTCAGCTCTTCAGCATCCACAGTCCAACCCTGTGCCAACAGGGCAATGGAGTCGTTGTTTCCTCTCCATGGGTTCTACATCACAGTGTCCATCTTGGCTCTCAGGGGTCTTCAGCCCATGGACTGTACCTCTAGGACACAGGCAGCACCTTGGTGTTTGCTATGTCTGCCATTGTGACTGATGGGAGGATTAAATGGTGTGAGTCTCCCGACAGAAAATCACTTCAGATCAGCCTGATCTGCCTCCTTTGCCAAGGTCCTGGCCTAGGAGAGGTGAGGTTTTTCCTCTGACTCCTAGCCATAGACCCATCATTTCTCTAATGTGACAATTATCATGAGTAAGTTTCCCTTAACTGCAGAGGGAATACAGTAAGGAACAGGTCAGCAGCTATAGTTAACAAGTGGCTTAGAGGCTGGTGCAGTCAAAAGAATTTTGGGTTTTTTGATATTGGGAAACTTTCTACTGCACCAGGCCAGCTGGCAACAGATAGAGTACATCTGTCCCAGAGAAGGGGAAAGATCACTGTATATGAGAACGGACTGTCCCCCAAAGATAAAAAGATCCTGGGTAGGGAATTGGCGGGTCTCATTGACAGGGCTTTAAACTAGTTTTGAAGGGGGAAGGGGCTGAAAATAGTCCTCTCAGACAAGAGTCTGGGGGCGACAAGCTAGAGTCGGAGGTGAAACCAGCAGCCCAGCTGAAGTGCATGTACACTAATGCACGAAGCATGGGTAACAAACAGGAGGAGCTGGAAGCCTTGATGCAGCAGGAAAATTATGATGTAGTTGCCATCACAGAGACATGGTGGGACGACTCACATGACTGGAGCGCTGCAATTGACGGTTACAAGCTCTTCAGGAGAGACAGGCGAGGAAGAAGGGGTGGAGGGGTGGCCCTTTACATCAGGAAGGCACTAGATGCTATTGAGATGGAGATTAGGGACGATCGGGTTGAATGCTTGTGGAAAAGTATTAGAGGGAAGACCAGCAGGGCAGACACCCTGGTTGGAGTCTGTTATAGACCACCCAACCAGGAGGAAGATGTTGACGAAGCATTCTAGAGGCAGCTTAGGGCTGTCTCAAGATCTCCGGACCTTGTTCTCATGGGCGACTTCAACCTGCCTGACATCTGCTGGGAACTCAACACGGCAGAGAGGAGACAGTCCAGAAGGTTTTTAGAATGCATGGAGGACAGCTTCTTATCCCAGGTGCTGCGAGAGCCTACCAGGGGCAAGGCTATGCTTGACCTCCTCTTCACCAACAGGGAAGGACTGGTGGGCGATGTGGTGGTTGGAGGGTGTTTGGGGTCCAGTGACCACGAGATAATTGAATTCTCGGTTTTTGGTCAAGCCAAGAGGGGCGGCAAGAAGACCTCCACTCTGGACTTCAGGAGGGCAGACATTGGGTTACTCAAGGAACTAATTCAGAGGGTTCCTTGGGATAAAGCCCTTAAAAACAAAGGGGTCCAGGAGAGCTGGACCTACTTCAATGAAGAATTGTTGAAGGCTCAGGGACAGGCTGTGCCAATGTGCCGGAAGATGAGCCGCCGGGGCAGACGGCCAACCTGGATGGTTCATGAACTTTTAATGGAACTGAGGGAAAAAAAGAGGGTGTATCACCTTTGGAAGAGAGGGGAGGCAACCCACAGAATGTTTAAGGATGTTGCTAGGTCTTGTAGGAAGAGAATTAGGGAGGCAAAAGCACACTTGGAGCTTAAACTGGCCTCTACTGTGAAGGACAACAAAAAGTCCTTCTATAAATACATTAATAGTAAGAGGAAGGGGAAGGAAAACCTCCACTCCTTGGTGGATACGGAGGGGAACATTGTAACAAAGGATGAGGAAAAGGCAGAGATACTTAACACCTTCTTTGCCTCAATTTTTACTAGAAGGGCAGAACGTCTTCCTGACAGCTGGCCTGCAGAGCTGGCAGAAGGAGCCAGGGAGCTGCACAGTTTCCCTATGTTCCATGAGGCGGTGGTTGGAACTCTCCTTAGCAGCTTGGATCCCCACAAGTCCATGGGACCAGATGGGATTCATCCTAGGGTGCTGAGAGAGCTGGCAGATGAGCTGGCCAAGCCACTCTCCATAATTTTCCAGCAGTCCTGGCTCACTGGCGAGGTCCCAGAGGACTGGAAGCTGGCCAACGTGGTGCCCATACATAAGAAGGGCCGGTTGGATGAGCCAGGGAATTACAGGCCTGTCAGCCTGACCTCAGTGCCAGGCAAGATCATGGAACAGGTCATCCTGAGTGCAATAACACAACACTTACAGGATGGCCAAGGGATCAGGCCTAGCCAGCATGGATTTAGGAAGGGCAGGTCCTGCCTGACCAACCTGATCTCCTTCTATGATCAGGTGACCCGCCTGGTGGATGTGGGGAGGCCTGTTGATGTAGTCTACCTGGACCTCAGCAAGGCCTTTGACACCGTCCCCCATAGCAAACTGCTGGCCAAGCTGTCAGCCCATGGCTTGGACGGGAGCACACTGCGATGGGTTAGGAACTGGCTGGATGGCCGAGCCCAGAGAGTGGTGGTGAATGGTGCCACATCCAGCTGGCGGCCAGTCACTAGTGGTGTGCCCCAAGTATCAGTGCTGGGCCCTGTGCTCTTTAACATCTTTATTGATGATCTGGATGAGGGCATTGAGTCCATCATCAGTAAATTTGCTGACGACACCAAGCTGGGGGCAAGAGTTGATCTGCTGGAGGGTAGAGAGGCTCTGCAGAGAGACCTCGACAGGCTGGACAGATGGGCAGAACCCAACGGCATGAGATTTAACACATCCAAGTGCCGGGTTCTGCACATTGGCCACAACGACCCCATGCAGTGCTACAGGCTGGGGTCAGAGTGGCTGGAGAGCAGCCAGGCAGAGAGGGACCTGGGGGTGCTGGTTGATGGTAGGCTGAACATGAGCCGGCAGTGTGCCCAGGCGGCCAAGAGGGCCAAGGGCACCCTGGCCTGCATCAGGAACAGTGTGGCCAGCAGGAGCAGGGAGGTCATTCTGCCCCTGTACACTGCACTGGTTAGGCCACACCTCGAGTACTGTGTCCAGTTCTGGGCCCCTCAGTTTAGGAAGGATGTTGACTTGCTGGAACGAGTCCAGAGAAGAGCAACAAAGTTGGTGAGGGGTTTGGAACACAAGCCCCATGAGGAGAGGCTGAGGGAGCTGGGGCTGCTTAGCCTGGAGAAGAGGAGACTCAGGGGTGACCTTATCACTCTCTACAACTACCTGAAGGGAGGTTGTAGACAGGCTGATGATGGTCTCTTCTCCCAGGCACCCAGTACCAGAACAAGAGGACACAGTCTCAGGCTGTGCCAGGGGAGGTTCAGGTTGGATGTTAGGAAGAAGTTCTATACAGAAAGAGTGATTGCGCTATGGAATGGGTTGCCCGGGGAGGTGGTGGAGTCGCCGTCATTGAAGGTGTTCAGAAGGAGACTTGATGGGGTGCTTGGTGCCATGGGTTAGCTGTTTGGGTGGGTTGGATTGGTTGATGGGTTGGACACGATGATCTTGAAGGTCTCTTCCAACATGGTTTGGTTTATTCTAATAAAGGTTTTTATTTTTGCCCTTAGGCAGGAGGGCTTGCAGTGGAAGAGCACATCCCTGGCACACCATTGGCTCATTATTTGTCCCCCATGGGATGTCCTCCTCAAAAACCCCAAGCTGGGACTGATGTCATAGAATCATAGAATCAACCAGGTTGGAGGAGACCTCAAAGATCATCAAGTCCAACCTGTCACCCAACACCTCATGACCAAGAAGGTCAATGGCATCCTGACCTGCATCAAGAGTAGTGTGGCCAGCAGGAGCAGGGAAATCATTGTGCCCCTGTACTCTGCACTGGTTAGGCCACACCTTGAGTCCTGTGTCCAGTTCTGGGCCCCTCAGTTTAAGAAGGACATTGAGACATTGGAACATGCCCAGAGAAGGGCAACAAGGCTGGGGAGAGGCCTTGAGCACAAGCCCTATGAGGAGAGGCTGGGGGAGCTGGGATTGTTTAGCCTGGAGAAGAGGAGGCTCAGGAGAGACCTTCTTGCTGTCTACAACTACCTGAAGGGAGGTTGTAGCCAGGAGGGGGTTGGACTCTTCTCCCAGACAACCAGCACCAGAACAAGAGGACACAGTCTCAAGCTGCACCAGGGGAAGTTTAGGCTCAAGGTGAGGAGAAAGTTCTTCACTGAGAGAGTCATTTGCCATTGGAATGTGCTGCCCAGGGAGGTGGTGGAGTCCCCATCCCTGGAGGTGTTCAAGAGGGCATTGGACGTGGCACTTGGTTGTTGCAAGAAGGGGCCGCTACACGATCAATGTGATCAGCGGAATCCAACTTTATTGAGCATCAGACACATCTTATATACAGTTTACTATAATTATGCCTACTTGGTAACATACTATTGGCTACAGATTACATGTCAACCCCACCTCTTGCGGTTTTAGCATCCTACTTCAGCTAGCCACACACATCTTGTTTGGATAAGCCCCCTACTTGTTTTACGACCCTCACGATTACACGACTACAGTGTCCTTGCGACACTTCTTGATGATTCAGCTAAATCCATTGTGTTCTGTGGCATTCCTTATCCTTATCAGAAGGCCAGATAGTCCTGTAGGCCTTTTTCCTTATCCCATTCTACTTCAATTCCCCCGTTTTCTTTAACAACTACAAAAGATTCAGTAAAACGATCAAACTGTTTCATTACACATCTAAATATTATTCGTGCAGCTATAATAATAATAATAACAATAAACAAAAAGCGCAATGCTTCCTTGGCCAACCCTTTCGCATTTTGATGAAAGGTCATATGTGCTTCTCGGGCCTTTACTGAGGCTGAGACTGGTACAGATAAGGATACCGACTTATCTGCTTGAGCGTTTCCTTCTCCTAGGCCAACATCAAACTTATGACTTCTAATATGCAAAATACAATATGATGCTGACCTACATCTTATGGCTTGTTGTAACCTCAACATCAACTCATATAATCTCTTATTTGTTACATCTTTAATCAGGGCATCCTCTATCCGTTGTACAACCCCTGTAACATACATGGAATCTGACACTATTATTAAGAGGTTGGCTCATCCATTGCTGTAATTCCCACAACACTGCCACAACACTGCTGGGGCTGCTTAGCCTGGAGAAGAGGAGACTCAGGGGTGACCTTATCACTCTCTACAACTACCTGAAGGGAGGTTGTAGACAGGCTGATGATGGTCTCTTCTCCCAGGCACCCAGTACCAGAACAAGAGGACACAGTCTCAGGCTGCACCAGGGGAGGTTCAGGTTGGATGTTAGGAAGAAGTTCTATACAGAAAGAGTGATTGCGCTATGGAATGGGTTGCCCGGGGAGGTGGTGGAGTCGCCGTCATTGAAGGTGTTCAGAAGGAGACTTGATGGGGTGCTTGGTGCCATGGGTTAGCTGTTTGGGTGGGTTGGATTGGTTGATGGGTTGGACGCGATGATCTTGAAGGTCTCTTCCAACCTGGTTTGGTTTATTCAATTCCAAAGTTTGAAGTGAGTCCTGTGGTTCTGCCTCTAACATCACATGTATCCACTGGCTAATACTCTTATCTTGCCAAGTCACTGCAGCTTTTCGGGAATGCTTCCCTGCGTCTGTAAATACTGTCAGAGCACCCACAATTGGTTGCTCCTTATATTTGGTATACTAATCCACGATTGCTGCGACATCCAACCTAGGATCTTATCTTGCAAAGGTGCAGTCTTAGTGAGAGCACCTTCAAAAATTGTTTGAAAAATGGTATGTTGTGGTTGTAAGGATGGAAAGACCCATTCCAATACTCAGGTCTGTACACTCTCCTGACCCTTTTGCCCCGTTTTCTTTAAAGCTTGAGTCAAGGACCCCGTAAGGTGTTTTGTTTCTGCTAAGGAAAGGTACTGGGTCCTATTAATGCTCACCGTTGGCCTAATGCTGTTTCTTTTTATTTCAAATTTCTCCTAGCTAAAACTTCCATAATTCTTACATCCTCTCTAAGTTTTGTTAGATCACATTTAAAATCACATATAAAATGAAAATTTGAGAACATAGTATGCTTTAACTATTCTTTCTTATAACATAATACCTGAATTCCCCTCTTTTGTTTTTATAACCTAACATTAAAATGTATTTTGTGCTATAATTGATTTTGACTTTTCCTAGAACTATTTAAAATTACAACAAACTGATGAGTTAACATTTAAATCCATATAAACATTTTCTCTAATCATACAATCATTAAGCAATTATGATATACAGCCCTAAGTGTTAAACAATTCTTTAAACTAACCATTATTATCAATCTGCAAATGTGTTACTCTCTATTCCAGTTCTTGAACATGCTTATGCATTGAGACTAAGTGATAAAAAAGGAATTTAGATCTTAATAGTTTCGATCTTTGCATTTCACTCCTCTTAATAACAAAAAATACGTGATTATGCCTGAACGCATTACAAAGATTAAAACATAAATGCAATCCTTAACACTGTGTTACAATCTGCTTTAGGGATATGTTACATTTTTATTTTCTCTAGGATGGTCAAAAATCATAAATTGTTTAATAGTAGCAAGATTTCTTTAATCTGTAAAGGTAGATCTGGCTAGGCTCTAGCTTCACAGACAGAAAACTTGCAGGCAAACAGCAAGAGCAAAAGAACTTCATTGCTTTGCCCAATAGCATTTTTGCTCATCCTAGTAATACTAATCTCTTATTGGTACCATTATATATATAATCCTTAAAAGCTATTACAAATACAAAATAAGACCAAAATTCTCATTCCATAACATACCTATAACAAACCCTTAACTTATGCTAATACCAAAAATCCTTAAAACCTTAAAAAACTATGTTAAAATTAATCCATCAAATCAATGTCTAAAAAGAAATAAAATTGTTACATTAACTAAAAAACACTTTCCAAAATTAAAACCTGTTTATACATTCCTTAACTATATTACATGGAGCTCCTTTGAAATGCCTATAAGCACACAATTAAAAAAGGTTCAAACCAAAAGAAAATCATACAATATAAACTCATTACAAAGTACTTACACCTTACTGCAATTACTATATACCAAGTACCTGTAAATACCAAATGCTTACTTATTCATTATGCTTATTAGAAAAACTTAACAAAACTCTAAATAACAAATCTCTGAAAGACATTACAATCAGAAATGACAAAATGAGTACTGTTGCTTTAAATCAGAGCAGAGTAGTGCGGCTAAAGCCGCTGCGGGGGAACGGGGTGGGGGCTGCTGCCGTGACCGCTGCTGGGCCGCTGCTGCTGTCGGTGCTGTCGGTGTCGGTGGTGCGTCAGCCGGTACCGCCTTGGTCGGAGCCGTCGGTATCCGCGGGGGTCGGCAGGGCTCGCGGGAGGAGTGCGATGGTAGGAACGCTGTAATCGCGAGCCTCCAAGCCCTCCATTTTTTCTAAGAGGGGCCGTAAAGCAAAGTCGGCGCTGTTTGAATTCCTCGCTGCCGGTGTTGTCTTCGGAATCCGAACCCTCGCTGGTGATGTCAGAGGAAGGTGTTGATAAAAGGGGTCGAACACACTGAGCTGCCTTTTTCCGGCTTTTTTCCCCGCTGTGTGCAAACGGCAGTGGTGACGGCTGGTAAACGCGGTGTGGTCGCCTCAAGATGTATCGGGGGCGGCCCCGGTCGATCGGTCGATAGTTCTCAAACACATCTTTCAGCTGCAACTCAGATACACCTGGCGCTGCATCTCGTCCTGACAAAGTTGCTCTAACTGCAGCAGCCATTCGCTGTTCCAGTTCATAGGTTTTAACACAGTTCATGCATTCTCGCCACGCCTTTTGCAGCTTGATGGTAACCCAGTCCCACAGTTTGTCAAAAAGCTTATCTCCTAACTTACACCATTCTCCTTCTTCATCTCCCTCTTCGTGTAAATGCTCTGCAACCCTTCTCCAATAATCTCTGTTTCTTTGTCCTAAATCATCGTTAACCTCTTCCCTTTTTACTTCCTTTGTCTCCACAACTTCTTCACCCTTCGGCAACTCAGAAGAGTGAGGCGACGGAGGAAATTCCTCCTCTGCATATTCTGACATGGGTACTAACTCCCTTTTAAAATCCAACTTACATCCTCGCTTTTCTAAAAAGCACTTAAATAAATCATACGCCGCCTGCCTATCCATTACTATCTATTATGCGGTAATACCTGTGCGCACAGACTACTCAGAGCAGTATCGGCTTACGGCGTCTTCGGTCTTCTGCTGCTTCCTCCGCCTCTCTGTGGGTCGGTAAACACAGCACCAGTACTGCTATCCTGGACCGGAATACTTCTTGCTTTTCGTGCTCTCGAACCCTGAATAGTCCTCTTCGGAACGGCACGGCTTCCTTCTTCGCCGTGACTCCTTTCGGAGATTTGCAGAACCCTCCTTTTTGGGTTCAGGATCCACTCTGTGGGGTCCCTGTTCAAGGCGCCGTTGCCCGCATTCTCCACCAACTGTTGCAAGAAGGGGCCGCTACACGATCAATGTGATCAGCGGAATCCAACTTTATTGAGCATCAGACACATCTTATATACAGTTTACTATAATTATGCCTACTTGGTAACATACTATTGGCTACAGATTACATGTCAACCCCACCTCTTGTGGTTTTAGCATCCTACTTCAGCTAGCCACACACATCTTGTTTGGATAAGCCCCCTACTTGTTTTACGACCCTCACGATTACACGACTACAGTGTCCTTGCGACACTTCTTGATGATTCAGCTAAGTCCATTGTGTTCTGTGGCATTCCTTATCCTTATCAGAAGGCCAGATAGTCCTGTAGGCCTTTTTCCTTATCCCATTCTACTACACTTGGTGCCATGGTTTAGTCATGGGGTCTGTGGTGACAGGTTGGACTGGATGATCTTTGAGGTCTCTTCCAACCTTGGTGATTCTGTGATTTCTGTGACTACTAAACCATGGTACCAAGTGCCACATCCAATCCCCTCTTGAACACCTCCATGTCTAGAAGGTTTTGTCCAACTTCAGATGAAATACTACCGTTGCAAGTCCCTGAAAGGACACATCCATGGAGGACAGTCCTGACTTTGCACCTTCCTTCACCTTCATATCGATGACCTGGAAGGTGACACAAACATTTGCTGGTGTCTCTGAGCCCTTTGGAGAGGGAGGCAGCAGGATGCTGGAGAGCCAGGTTCACAGGCAGCAATGTAGGGCTGTTGTGAAACCACACCTGCTGCCTTGAGCTGTAGCTGTGGGAGAGTTTTGATATCGGGCAGGGGAGGTGTTTGTTCCTCTCTGCTTCATATCTGCATGTCCTTGTCCAAGTCTGGAGGTGAGAAGTCTGCAAGTACACACAGTTCTGTGTGATGCAGGAGGAGGAGGAGGAGATGGTCTCTGTGTCCACCGTGGATGCAAGAAAAAAATCGTGGGCTTGAGTTTTGTATAAGGAAGGTTTAAATTGTCATGGAATCATAGAATCATGGAATGTCTTGGGTGGGAAGGAACCATAAAAGGTCATCTAATCCAATCCCCCTGCAGTCAGCAGGGACAACTTCAACTAGAGCAGGTTGCTCAAAGCCCCATCCAACTTCATAGCAGTAAGTAGTATCAGTCAAGGTCGGAAAGGACCACAAGGATCATCTAGTTCCAACCCCCCTGCCATGGGCAGGACACCCCACACTAGATCAGGCTGGCCAGAGCCTCATCCAGCCTGGTCTGGACATGTTCAGGTGGAGGAGAGAGGCCCATTCTGTGGCCCACAGACTGAAAGCTGGGCCCAACTTCAGTCCCTCCTCCCTTCCCCAAACATGGTGCTCAAGAAGCAGGATGAGGAGAACATGATCCTCAGGTCCCAGCAAAAGAGGAAGATCAACAGGTAAAGATCCATCACTGGAAGCCAGGCTCTGCCCTGTGCCCTTTTGTGTAGAGACCATCACCCAGGATAGGCCAACAAGCTCTGTCCCGACCCACCCCTGGGCAGAGGCAGGGGTTATCCAAACCCAAAGCAATTTGTCTGGCCATGGCCAACCTGTGCCAGCTGCATCAGGGTCAGTCAGGCCTTGGCACAGAGCAGTCACCAGTAGGTAAGCAGCCCCATGTCCCAAAGCCTTCATGTGAGCTGTGTATGCCCAAAGGTGTCTCTTTGGGGTCGCCCAGCTGTGCTGTCCCTCCCCAGGCTCCACAGCTTGCTCAATAACCTGAGAACAAAACTGGCCAACCAAGAGAAGCAGTTTGAGGAAGAGAAGCAGAGCCTGGCAGCCTACTGCAAGTCCATCGAGGGACACTGCAAGGAGGTGCAGAGGAGGATGAGGTGAGCCGTGCTCGGGCACCTAACCATGATGAGGCCTTGGAGCACCTAAGTGAGGTGCAGGAGGAGCTGGCCTGTTGTTTTGAGGCACAGAGCCTGGTTCCATGGGCCATCTCCCTTCTGCACAGGCACTTTGCTGCCATTGATGCTGAGAAGTTCCTGGAGGTCTGCCTCATGAATGAGAAGGAAGCCAAAGGGCTGATGCAGAAAGCCTTGGATGCAGATCGCATCATCCACAGCCAGCTGCTGGGGCTGCCCTGGGAAAGAGCCTCATCACTGGTTCCTCAACAGTGTTGGCCCTCTGGAGTGTTCCAAGAAGAGGATGGCAACCGAGCTGGCTGAGGAGGTCCTGACAGGTGGGATGCTTAGAGACCTTCACCTTCCTCCCTGACAGCCCCTTTAGTCACTCCTGTCCTTGCCATTGCAAGGTGAAGTCTCTTGGTAGATGCCCCACCCCTGGAAACATTCCAGGTGAGGTTGGATGGGGCTCTGAGCAACCTGCTCTAGTTGAAGATGTCCCTGCTGACTGCAGGATAGTTGGGCTGGATGACCTAGAAAGATCCTTTCCCATCCAAACCATTCTCTGACTCTATGATCTCACAAGCCCAGGCAGAAGCTGTCCCCAGCTCTGAGCTGCCTCATGCTGCATCAGCTTGGGGATATTTGCCTTCTGCTGTGCCCAGTGCTCCCAGTTACAGACAAGTTACCCCCTGTTAGAGGGTAGGAGAGCTCTGCAGAGGGACCTTGACAGGCTGGACAGATGGGCAGAGTCCAAGGGCATGAGACTGAACACATCCAAGTGCCAGGTTCTACACATTGGCCACAACAACCCCATGCAGAGCTACAGGCTGGGGTCAGAGTGGCTGGAGAGCAGCCAGGTAGAGAGGGACCTGGGGGTACTGGTCGATGGTAGGCTGAACATGAGCCGGCAGTGTGCCCAGGTGGCCAAGAAGGCCAAGGGCATCCTGGCCTGCATCAGGAACAGTGTGGCCAGCAGGAGCAGGGAGGGCATTCTGCCCCTGGACTCAGCACTGGTTAGGCCACACCTTGAGTCCTGTGTCCAGTTCTGGGCCCCTCAGTTTAGGAAAGATGTTGACTTGCTGGAAGGTGTCCAGAGAAGGGCAACAAAGCTGGGGAGGGGTTTGGAGCACAGCCCTATGAGGAGAGGCTGAGGGAGCTGGGGTTGCTTAGCCTGGAGAAGAGGAGGCTCAGGGGAGACCTTCTTGCTGTCTACAACTCCCTGAAGGGAGGTTGTAGCCAGGTGGGGCTTGGTCTCTTCTCCCGGGTGACCAGCACCAGAACAAGAGGACACAGTCTCAAGCTGTGCCAGAGGAGGTTCAGGCTGGATGGTAGGAAGAAGTTCTTCCCAGAAAGAGAGATTGGCCATTGGAATGTGCTGCCCAGGGAGGTGGTGGGGTCACCCTCACTGGAGGTGATTAAGAAGAGACTGGATGGGGTGCTTGGTGCCATGGGTTAGTTGATCAGATGGTGTTGGGTGATAGGCTTGTTATAGATGACTCCAGGTAAAAGTTTTTGGTAACAGATTTATTGGCACTAAAAGATCGTAAAAAGGCAATAAAAGCAATAAAAGCAAGCAAAGCAAGCGGTTGGGCATGTGAGGGTACAAAACTTCACCCAAAAAGCAACCTTACAATAGTTTTCTTCATCTTATATAGTTACATCATCTACATAATCAAACTTATGCTAAATAGAAGGCAGGCATATGATAATTAGTCTTAGAATAGATGGTCAAATCCCTTCTCCCTACATTCAGTGTGGTAAGGGTCAAAGTATCCACTTGCACGCATGCTCAATTGTGCAGGCTTCTTATCTGAAGAAAACAAATTCCCAGTTCTGAATGTTTATCTTTAAGACAGCTCCTTCTCAGCCGTGATGTCTCCAATTAACCAAACAGTGTCCTTGCAAGTCTGCAAGATAGGTTTCTTTCCCTTTACCCTCTAAACAGGCCTCACAAGATCCTGACCCTTAATCCCAGTGCACTCTAAGTCTTACAATTTTAACACAAATCACCAGTATATTCATCACAATCCCCCATTTTCTTTTTGTCACCATTGATTTGTGTTAAAATTTCCAGATATTTCAGAACCTTCTTAATTGGATCATAACCATCTGCTTGTAACTTATTGGCATAAACAATTTTACCTAAAGGTCTTACCATTTTAAACCAACAATTACAATGAATTACACAGATCAGTATTACAATTAGTCCAACAGGTATTACAAACAATTTTTTAAAGCAACTTATATTCGATAAGCAAGAAGTTAACTTATCCCATATTTCTTTAAATCCAGAAGAAGTATCATCCAAAGAAATTTGATGTAATATTTGATTGTGATGGACAATCACTTAACAAAACTACAGATTAACATAACTACAACAGCTTACATTTATGTCTACACATACAACATGTAAGAAATCCAAAGCTAACCTGTTTTGAGAGACTATTGACTTCAAGCTATTGAGCTTTTATTGCATCTATGCTTGCATTCATCATAATTTCAGCTGTAGCAGAAAAATTTACCATCGCTTTTTCAAGTTCACTAACCCTAAACCAAGGTAGAAAACTCCTAGCAAAACTATGAAACTTGCTATGCCTGGTTGGTAGTGGATTTGCTCCCTTTTTGGTGGTTCTTGCAAAGCTCCTGAGTAATTCCTGTGGCTGATTTACTATAAAGATATGAGGATAGGCCAGTCCTATAGCACATCTTCCTTACCAGCTTAAGGGTAATACCTTATAAGCATTTTTATCACATATCCAATACCATCCTGACCCAATAGGTATCAGCCATCCTTTAGGTATGTGTTCTTTCTTTCTGGTCTGATCATGGCTCCCCATAGTTCCTTCTTCCTAACTAATAAATTGTGAACACTTTGATTACTGTCCTATAAAAATTACATTCCCACATCCAGGGTACAGGTATATTTACATCCAAGGGTTCTTCAAATTGTAATCTCCCCCTTAACTGAAATTGTGGAATCTTGGTACAATCCTCAAGTTGCTGGGCTTTTGGAATGCTTTTTGTATTTCTGTTACATCAGGAAAGACTGTCCCTATCAAAGGAAACCTGTATGCTGAATTCTCAGGTAGCTGGGAACATATCCAACAGTAAAAGGACACTACTGCCTGTCTGATGCAGGCTTGAACCCACAACCCTGAGATTAAGAGTCTCATGCTCCACTGACTGAGCTGACTGTGCTCCCTTTCAACAACTGCAGATAAGTGTTCTGTTCTCATACCTTTACTTCAGATGATGTTATAATCTTAGCTCCATAATGGCCTTTCAACCTACCTGTCATTACTAATATTAGAAGAGAATTTATCCACACATGGGAACGTGGTCTTTGATTTTGATTGGACTCCTTATACAAAAACAGGGTTAGGATCAAGATTAGGCTCCACCAGTATATGTTAACTCTGCCTCCTTAGCCTACTGGGTGCAACCAGCAGCCAGGTGTTATGTCTTCTTGGCAGCAGTTACATTCTTCAGGAGCCCCACAGATTCCTTAACTCACTTTAAGATTTCATTCGGAGTCTCTTCTCTACTTCCTCAGTTGGCTTGTTTACCATTTCCCATTGTGCTTTTGTTATTTCAATTCCTCTTCCCTCAAAATCCTGTACAATAATTTTTCTTATGTCTTCCTTACTTTTTTTCCTTCTACTAACCCTTTCAATTTCAAAAACCTGATCTCCTCCTATGATCAGGTGACTGCCTGGTGGATGTGGGGAAGCCTGTGGATGTAGTCTACCTGGACCTCAGCAAGGCTTTTGACACTGTCCCCCACAGCAAACTCCTGGCCAAGCTGTCAGCCCCTGGCTTGGACAGCAGCATGCTGAGTTGGGTTAGGAACTGGCTGGAGGCAGAGCCCAGAGAGTGGTGGTGAATGGTGCCACATCCAGCTGGTGGCCAGGCACCAGTGGTGTGCCCCAGGGATCAGTGCTGGGCCCCATGCTCTTTAACATCTTTATTTATGATCTGGATGAGGGCATTGAGTCCATCATCAGTAAATTTGCAAATGACACCAAGCTGGGGCAGGAGTTGATCTGCTGGAGGGTAGAGAGGCTCTGCAGAGGGACCTAGACAGATGGGCAGAATCCAACGGCATGAGATTTAACACATCCAAGTGCTGGGTTCTGCACATTGGTCACAGTAACCCCATGCAGTACTACAGGCTGGGGTCAGAGTGGCTGAGAGCAGCCAGGCAGAGAGGGACCTGGGGGTGCTGGTTGATGGTAGGATGAACATGAGCCTGCAGTGTGCCTAGGCAGCCAAGAGGGCCAATGGCATCCTGGCCTGCATCAGGAAGAGTGTGGCCAGCAGGAGCAGGAAGGTCATTCTGCCCCTGTACACTGCACTGGTTGGGCCACACCTCGAGTACTGTGTCCAGTTCTGGGCCCCTCAGTTTAGGAAGGATGTTGGCTTGCTGGAACGAGTCCAGAGAAGGGCAATGAAGTTGATGAGGGGTTTGAAAGACAAGCCCTATGAGGAGAGCCTGAGGGAGCTGGGGTTGCTTAGCCTGGAGAAGAGGAGACTCAGGGAAGACCTCCTTGCTCTCTACAACTACCTGAAGGAAGGTTGTAGACAGGCAGAGGTTGGTCTCTTCTCCCAGGCAGCCAGCACCAGAACAAGAGGACACAGTCCCAGGCTGCACCAGGGCAGGTTTAGGCTGGATGCCAGGAAGAAGTTCTACACAGAGAGAGTGATTGCCCATTGGAATGGGCCACCCGGGGAGGTGGTGGAGTCACCACCACTGGAAGTGCCCAGGAGGAGACCCGATAGGGTGCTTGGTGCCATGGCCCAGTTGATCAGGTGGGCTGGATTGGTCGATAGGCCGGACACGACGATCCCGAAGGCCTCCTCCAACCTGGCCTACTCCATTCCATTCTATTCTATTCTAATTGTTCTTGGTATCCCTAACTAAAAATTTCTCTAGCCTTTATTTCCCACTTATGCCAATCCCTTTCAAGAATTTTCCATGGGGATTTAAATCCTTTTTCGTTACCACAAAATAAGATCTCTATATTTATCAATCCAAACTGCCTATTTTTGGGCCTACTTTTACAGTTTTACAGTTACAGCATTCAGGACAAAATACTCCTCAATTATAAGAGATACAAGGCTGAGAGAGCTGGGGTTGCTTAGCCTGGAGAAGAGGAGGCTCAGGGGAGACCTTCTTGCTGTCTACAACTCCCTGAAGGGAGGTTGTAGCCAGGTGGGGCTTGGTCTCTTCTCCCGGGTGACCAGCACCAGAACAAGAGGACACAGTCTCAAGCTGTGCCAG
This sequence comes from Melanerpes formicivorus, assembly GCF_026170545.1. Lineage (NCBI taxonomy): Eukaryota > Metazoa > Chordata > Aves > Piciformes > Picidae > Melanerpes > Melanerpes formicivorus. The sequence goes on along the minus strand of NW_027142492.1, from coordinate 965,144 downwards.
AGGAGGTTCAGGCTGGATGGTAGGAAGAAGTTCTTCCCAGAAAGAGAGATTGGCCATTGGAATGTGCTGCCCAGGGAGGTGGTGGGGTCACCCTCACTGGAGGTGATTAAGAAGAGACTGGATGGGGTGCTTGGTGCCATGGGTTAGTTGATCAGATGGTGTTGGGTGATAGGCTTGTTATAGATGACTCCAGGTAAAAGTTTTTGGTAACAGATTTATTGGCACTAAAAGATCGTAAAAAGGCAATAAAAGCAATAAAAGCAAGCAAAGCAAGCGGTTGGGCATGTGAGGGTACAAAACTTCACCCAAAAAGCAACCTTACAATAGTTTTCTTCATCTTATATAGTTACATCATCTACATAATCAAACTTATGCTAAATAGAAGGCAGGCATATGATAATTAGTCTTAGAATAGATGGTCAAATCCCTTCTCCCTACATTCAGTGTGGTAAGGGTCAAAGTATCCACTTGCACGCATGCTCAATTGTGCAGGCTTCTTATCTGAAGAAAACAAATTCCCAGTTCTGAATGTTTATCTTTAAGACAGCTCCTTCTCAGCCGTGATGTCTCCAATTAACCAAACAGTGTCCTTGCAAGTCTGCAAGATAGGTTTCTTTCCCTTTACCCTCTAAACAGGCCTCACAAGATCCTGACCCTTAATCCCAGTGCACTCTAAGTCTTACAATTTTAACACAAATCACCAGTATATTCATCACAGGCTGGACTCGATGATCTCAAAGGTCTTTTCCAACCTGGTTAATTCTATTCTATTCTATTCTATTCTATTCTATTCTATTCTATTCTATTCTAACCAAAAGCCAGCCAGTGTCCTAGAATCATTGTGGTCCTTTCCAGGTCATGGGCAACAGCTGTGATTTCCATGATGACTCCTGCAGTAATGCGACAGAGGAGCACAGACCAAGCATCATTTTCCCCCCTCTTTGTTTAAAACCATCTCCCCTGGTCCTGTCACATCAGACCCTGCTGAGAAGATTAGAATCATAGAATTGTTCTGGTTTAAAGTGACCTTTAAGATCGTCATCTCCAACCATTAGCACTGCCAGATCACCAATAACCCATGCCGAATAGAATAGAATAGAATAGAATAGAATAGAATAGAATAGAATAGAATAGACCAGGTTGGAAAAGACCTTTGAGATCCTCGAGTCCAACTTATCACCCAGCATCATCTAATCAACTAAACCATGGCACCAAGCACCCCATCCAGTCTCTTCCTAAACACCTCCAGTGATGGTGACTCCACCACCTCCCTGTGATCCTCCCCATCTTGCTTGTAGGTCCCTTTGAAATACTGAAAGGCAGCAATAAGGTCTCCCTGGAGCCTCCTTTTCAGGCGGAACAACAACTTCAAATCTCAGCCTGTCCTCACAGCAGAAGGGTTCCAGCTCTTGCATCATGATTGTGGCCTCCTCCTGTCCCAACAGGTCCATATCTTTCCTGTGCTGAAGACCCCAGAGCTAGACCCAGCACTGCAGGTGGGGTCTTACCAGTGCAGAGGGGCAGAATCTCCTCGCTTGACCTGCTGGCCACACTGCTTTGGATGCAGCCCAGGACGCGGTTGGCGTCTGGTCTGCGAGCACACATTGCCGGCTCACATCCAGCTTTTCACCCACCAGCGCCCCCAGGTCTTTCTCCGCAGGGCTCTCGATATTCAGGGAATTTTTGGGAACTCGGGAAAAGAGCAACCTCCAGCTCCTGCAATCACAAAGGGAGGCGAACAAGTGGGTAGACGGCAGAGCCTCCGGAGAGGGGGCGAGGGGTAGTGAGGCTGTGCCTGGCGAGGTCCCGCCCCAGAGGCTTCAGGCCGGCCCCCGCCCGCTCCGTCCCGCCCCTTCGGTGCCTCCACCTCCGCCGGCACGGGCTGAGCCCCACACTACCGGCAGGCGGGCAGCCGGACCCCCTCCCGCCGCCTTGCCCGGCGCAGAGGCCGCTCCAGGCGCTGCTACTCGCCCTCGGAGTGGTAAGACACACATCCGCACGCACATCCAGCGCTGGGCACCCCATGTGCACGGGCACCCCATGTGCACGGGCACCGAGGAGTCGGCGTCCGGACACCGCAGCAGCTCCGGGACTGCGAGCCCTGGTCAGGGCACCGGAACAGCACCGGGACTGGGGCAGCGGGCACTGGCACTGCCATGGCTGAGAGGGTCCGGGTCCGGGCACCTAGGATGAGCGTCCCGATCCGGGTATCGGAGCAGCACTGAGAATGGGGCACCGGGCAGCAGAGGAGCACCGGGGGTAGGGGAGTGGGTCCGGGGACCGGGTGGCACAGCCGCCCCGAAGGGGTCTGGTGCTTCGAGACCGGACACCGGAAAGTCCGAGGGGGTTGTGGCACTGGAGAAGAGTCTCGGGAGTGGGGGTCACGTACCGGGGACCACCCCGAAGCTGAGGGTTCGAACACAGGGACAAGACCTTCGAAGGGTCCGGCCACCCCCGGCTCACTTCCCCACGTTGCCGGCTCATCCCGGCACGCTCGCCGGTGCCTGCCCGCCCTTGGTGGCTGCCAGTGGCCCGGGCCGGTGTCACTCAGGCTGGTGCCTGCCCGGGGAGGGAGCTGCGGGGTGTCACAGGCAGGAAAACGATTGCATCAGGAACGGGGCGGTTTTTCCAACTGGGGCTCTCGGGAAATCCTGCTCCGGCTTCCCTCCATCCATCGCTTCTCTCTCCAGTGCCATGGAGAGGGAAGCCAGCGTCTCGATCAGCAGCTTAGTGCCCGCCTCTGCCACCACGTCCCCCACGGCCACTTTCAAGGAAGAGCTGCTGTGCCCCATCTGCTACGACCCTTTTCGGGAAGCCGTGACGCTGGGCTGCGGCCACAACTTCTGCAAGGGCTGCGTGACCCGTTCCTGGGAGCACGGCGCTCACGTCTGCCCCGTGTGCAAGGAGCGCTCTTCGCTGGACGACCTCCGCATCAACCACACGCTCAACAACCTGGTGGAGAAGATCCTCAAGGAGGAACGACAGCGGCGAGGCCAGGCAGCCGCCCTCTGTCCCCTGCACCACCAAGAGGCCAAACTCTTCTGCCTGGAGGACAAGGAGCTGGCATGCTTTGCCCCAGCGGTTTGCTCTGTGGGGAAGGGGAGTGGGCGGATTCTTTGAGGGGTTTTGAAGGGTGGGCTGGTCCCCACGTTTCTTTGGCTTGTTGATCCTCGGGCAGGCCGGGCTGGACCCAGACATGCTGGTTATTGCAGCAGCTGATTGTTGCAGCGGTGCCTCGAGGCTGGGAGTGGTTGCACAATTTGCCCAGCCGAGGAAGGGATGTAGGATGGGGACACAACCCCGGGCCCTGCGGGGCAGGATGGGCCACGGCTGTGTGGGGAGGAGTAGGAGAGGATGGGGCTCTGGCCAGCAGCTGGGCAGCGTGCCAGGCCCCGCTGCGTTTCCCATCCAGGAAAGCAGCTGCTGCCTCCCTGAGTCACCCGTGGGGGATGAGCCAGATTTCAAATGTTGCAGGGAGGACGTGGTGCTGCTGTTGGACAAGGCCTGGCCATCTGCCCGTGGTGCTGAGCCTCCCTGGGAGCTGCTGTCAGCACCAAGACAGGCAGGGATTTGAGTGTGCACCAGCAGAAGGGTTTAAAAATGTAAGGGAGGATTCACCACGGAGCAAAGCTCCCCAGGCTCGCGTTGCCCAGCCCCGCACCACACTGACCCCATCCAGCGCTGGCAGATCTCAGGCTGCAGGAGGGGAAAGCTTGACTCGAGCGAGGATCCTGCTTAACCTTACCCTGCTGGGTTTGGTGCTCTTTTTCCACTTGGGCATAGGCTTGTGAGGTTCCTGAAGGCATTTCCTCTCCACAGGCCAAGCTGAAGAACATGGAGACCTCCCTGCGGGATAAAGTGAAGGATTTTGGGACCGCCCATCGTGCCTACGAGGCCATCTTGAAACACAACCAGGTGTGTGGCCCCTCCCCAGTAGGGCCTGATCCTGGCACACGTGTACACACGTGCACACACACCCCTGAGGTGCAGCTGGCTCTGGGGTGGAACTGTCCTGGGCTGCTCTGTCCTTGAGCGAGGGGAGCGCTGCTGGGGGGGAGGAAGGATTCCAATGAGGAATTGAGCACCAGAGGGATGAGGCTGGCTGGGACATTGATTTGTGGAGTGGAGGATCCCAGTGGGAGCCTAGCGAGTCCCTGAGCACTGGAGCTGATTGGAAGGCTCAGGAGGAAAGTTCAGGAGGAGGCTGGGGGAGCCCAGGGGAGCTGTGGATTCTGATGGGAGGTGGTGACATCCCTCCACGGGGCAGGCGGAGGTGACGCAGCTGAGGGAGCAGATCAAGCAGGAGTTTGAGAAGCTGCACAGCTTCCTGTGCAGTGAGGAGCAGGCACTGCTGGACGAGCTGCAGGAGGAGGTGCAGCACAAGCAGGACTTCATCGAGGGCAAGATGAAGCAGCTGTTGGAGAACTGCCACACCCTGCTCAACGAAGCCAAGCAGCTCCAGAACGACCTCAAGGAGGACGACTACACCTTCCTCATGGTAAAGTCCATGCCCTACGGGGTGCCACCTCTGCCCTGGCACCCTCCTGCCACTCGTGCAGAGTGGTGGGCGAACCTTTGGGTGTTTATAAGCCCCTGGGACTCTTTACAAGTGGGGGTCTGATGCTCGATGTCTTCTTCTCTTGCAGGCTCGCAAGAACCGCAAGTGCAGGTAAGTCCTGGTCCCCACTGCATCCCATGCCGAGTGGCACAGGGTGCTGGAGGTGGCTGAGCCCCCACTATCCCTCCCTGAATGGGGTCTCCTGCCTGGATGCAGAGTGAGGTCACTGCCCCAAGCGACTTCCTGTACCAGCACATCCCTTCTGGGTCTGGGTGCTCCAGCAGAAGGTGGTACTGGAGGGCCCCAAGGCCAAGGCAGCACCCCTTGGTGCTTCTGGGCAGGGTGAAGGAGCACACATGCAGACACAAAGCAGCACCGCAGGTCTTGGGGGCAGCATTAAAACCTTGATGTTGGTGCTGAGATCGTCCCACCATCAGTGTCTACCCTCCTGGGTTGTGGAGAAAAGCCCAAAAGGAGATGGACTGTGTTAGTGGGGAAGGCTTTGCCAAAACATGGGGTGCCAGGGGATCCAACCCACTGCCTTCCTCCATCCTTGACCCATCTCTGTCCTCTGTCCCTACCCAAGGATTGCCTGTACAGCTGAGGAACGAGAGGGCATGCCTGTAGGGATGTTTTTTGACGTTGCCAAGTACCTGGGCTCAGTGCAGTACAACGTGTGGAAAAAGATGCTCAACATCATCACTGTAGGTGAGGTGCTGAGTCCCCCTCCAAAGGATGGTTGTCCCAGCACGAGCTCAAACAGCTTTTGCATGGGGCAGCCTCAAGGGTGGTGGGTTCTGGAGAGAAGAGGAGCATGGAGCAGCCATGCCTGTGGCTGATGGGCCCGAGGAGGGGAGGTAGAGAATGTAAAGGCTGCTTTGGGGCATTTGCACCCCAGAAGGGAAACCCTTGAGGGTGTGTTTCTCCATGGTGAGCTGGGGGATGGATGGATGGATGAGTGGGTGGGTGGATGGATGGGTGCAAGGACAGGTGGATGGATGGATGGATGGATGGAAGGATGGGTGCAAGGACAGATGGATGGAAGGATGGATGGAAGGATGGATGGATGGATGGATGGATGGATGGATGGATGGATGCAAGGACAGGGGGATGGATGGATGGATGGATGGATGGATGGATGGATGGATGGATGGATGGAAGGATAGGTGCAAAGACAGGTGGATGGATGGATGGATGGTAGGAAGGATAGGTGCAAGGACAGGTGGATGGATGGATGGATGGATGGAAGGATGGATGGATGGATGGATGGATGCAAGGACAGGTGGATGGATGGATGGAAGGATAGGTGCAAAGACAGGTGGATGGATGGATGGATGGATGGATGGATGGATGGATGGATGGATGAATGGATGGATGCAAGGACAGGTGGATGGATGGATGGATGGATGGATGGATGGATGGATGGATGGATGGAATAATGGGTGCAAGGACAGGTGGATGGATGGATGGATGGATGGATGGATGCAAGGACAAGTGGATGGAGAGATGGATGCAAGGATGGGTGGATGGAAGGATGGATGGATACCTGCAGGGCTACTGTCCCCCCATCAGCTCATCCCTGCAGCAGTCCAGACTCCTAACACACATGTCCCCACCACAGTCCCCTTCACCTTCAACCCCAACTCCGCGGCGGGCTGGCTTGAGGTGTCAGAGGACCTCACCAGCGTCACCAACAGAGGCTACAAGATGCTGGTGGAGAACCCTGAGCGCTTCACCTCGGCCCCCTGCATCCTGGGCTCTCGGGGCTTCTTAGACGGCTTCCACACCTGGGAGGTGGACCTGGGCGGCGTCACGAACTGGCGTGTGGGGGTGGCTCGGCCGCCCAGCGGCACCCAGTGGCCCTTCCACCACGACGCTCACTCTGGCTTCTGGTACATCTATCACCTGCCCGGCATCGACATTGAGATGGACGGAGCCTCCAACGCCACGCGCCTGGAGACCGCCCTGGGCAGCGTCAAGCGCATCCGGGTGGAGCTGGACTGCGATGAAGGGGAGCTGTCCTTCTATGACGCCGACCGCCGGGCCCACATCTACACCTTCCACAAGAAGTTCAGCACCGCCGTCTACCCTTACTTCTACGTGGGGCCCGCGGCCGTGGGCGCCGTGCATGAGCCCCTCCGCATCTGCCCCCTCCGGGTCCATGTCCAGGAGGATGTCTCTGTTTAACGCCGGTACCACCACCTTCACCTGCATTTGGGGTTCCCCAAGTGTTTTTTTTTCCCCCTTCAGCTTTCCTTAGGGAAAAGAAAGGAAGGAAGAAAAGAATGAAGAAAAGAAGGAAGAAAAGCAAAGCAAGAAAAGCAATGAAAAGCAATGAAAAGCAAAGCAAAGCAACCAAAAGAAAAGATAAAAGAGAGGAAAAGAAAAGAAAGGTAAAGAAAAGAGAGGAAAAGAAAAGAAAGGAAAAGAAAAGAGAGGAAAAGAAAAGATAAAAGAAAGGAAAAGAAAAGAGAGGAAAAGAAAAGAAAGGTAAAGAAAAGAGAGGAAAAGGAAAGAGCTGAAAAGGAAAGAAGGAAGAAAAGATAAGAAGCAATAAAAGTGTCTATTTAGTGTGTTTTTTAAAAAAAAGTTATTAATAAAGGTTATCCTGATATGATTCTGTGCTTCTGTGCCCCCCCCAACCCTCCCCTGCCCCGCCCCCAGCTCCTTTCCCATTGGAACTGGATGATCCTTGAGGTCCCTTCCAACCCCAACAATTCTGTGATTCCTTGAACAAGCCCTTTCCTCCTCCCCCTTCTCCCCACGACTTTATCCCTTTGAAAGGCTTTTCCACAAATGCCCAGCTGCAGGAGTCTGGTGATGATGTGCAGGTTGGTGTTTGGAAGTAGAAGTGTCTCAGAAGTGGGATGAGAGGAGGCTCAAAACCACCCTCTGCAACCCCATGCTGGGTCTGCCTTGATCTGGGCTACCGCAATCCCATGCAGAGCTACAGGCTGGGGTCGGAGTGGCTGGAGAGCTCCCAAACAGAGAGGGACCTGGGGGTGCTGATCGACAGCCAGCTGAATATGAGCCAGCAGTGTGCCCAGGTGGCCAGGAGGGCCAATGGCATCCTGGCCTGCATTAGGAATAGTGTGGCCAGCAGGAGAAGGGAGGTCATTGTGCCCCTGTACTCTGCTTTGGTTAGGCCGCACCTTGAGTACTGTGTCCAGGTCTGGGCCCCTCAGTTTAAGAAGGACATCGAAACACTCAAATGTGTCCAGCGAAGGGCAACAAGGCTGGGGAGGGGCCTTGAACACAAGCCCTATGAGGAGAGGCTGAGGGAGCTGGGATTGTTTAGCCTGGAGAAGAGGAGACTCAGGGGTGATCTCATTGCCCTCTACAACTACCTGAAAGGTGGTTGAAGCCAGAAAGGGGTTGGCCTCTTCTCCCAGGCAACCAGCACCAGAACAAGGGGACACAGTCTCAAGCTGCGCCAGGGGAGGTTTAGACTCGAGGCGAGGAGGAAGTTCTTCACCAAGCGAGTCATTCGTCATTGGAACGGGTTGCCCAGGGAGGTGGTTGAGTCATCGACCCTGGAGGCGTTCAAGGGGACATTGGACGTGGCACTTGGTGCCATGGTCTAGTCATGGGGTCTGTGTTGATAGGTTGGACTCGATGATCCTCGAGGTCCTTTCCAACCTAAGTTATACTGTGATACTGTGTGATACTGTAACAAGAGCAGGCAGGCAGAAAACAAAAGGGAGATGCTGAGGCGTGCGGTGTGGGGTGTCCAACTTCATTACGTCAGCTGATGTTATCCATGCCCAGATGAGCATCCCTGGATATGGGGAGAGGAGGAAAATCGGTGTGAGCATCCAATTGCCATCCCTGTGCTGTCCCCTGGTGCTGTCACCACCACTCCCCCTCAAAAGAGGGAACCTAAAACTGGGGGTTTGTGCAATAAATGGTACCTGCATCTTTGCTGAGATTAATTCCATTGCCCTGTGGTGAAGGCACATTATGCCCCGATACTGAATCTTGTCCCAGCATGTGGGCAAGTTCCCCCTCCTCCTGGAGGAAGACAAAAGCCAAGGCATTAGCCAGGCTTGCACGCACCCAGCGCATGCAGCGCTCGTGCTGACACCACGTATGGGCATAATTCTAGCTTCACACTTTCTATAGGCTGAAGCCAGTTGCTTATGAGAGTGCCCATTGGTCAAGCCCAGCCTCGAGGAATCTATAAGTATTACCCCAGTTGGTAAACACGTTGCCCCCTCATTTACTTTGTCTCTATGCTTGCTCGAGAGAGTAACTCTCGAGCTGCAGCCTTTGCCATTGAGCTTATTGTTGTTAGCTTCTGTTATACATGCACGCATACTGGAAGCCTCTGCATCGTTGAAGAAGCCCAGAGGGAGGACCTTCGCTGAGCCTGAGGAGTTCAGCGTTGCTGCAGCCAGCCGTGCCGATCAGGAGAGCCCATCGTGCCACCGGAGGACTGGACCAAACCCCCGAGGGTAAGATCTGCCCAGTTGCCGGGGAGAAGGGACTTGATCCATACCGAGTCCACGTATGCTTAGCCCCGCCGTAGCGGGAGAGGAGCCGCCGAGTGCCGCTCTGAGGAGCCGCCGAGTGCCGCTCTGAGCCCTGTGAATCCCAGGGAAAACCAAAGCATTGTTCGTGCTTATACTGCACCGGACCCGGGACCACTACGAGAGTCCTGTTGTTCCTTTAAGCTCGGTAAAGAGAATCCGCCGCCTAACGCAGCCGCATTCTCTCCCCGAGGCTGTTTGCATCAGCCCCGAGAACCGCCGTGGTTGGGCCGACCCCCGTAGCTTCGCCTGCTTCCATCGTTCGAGCCCGCCTACCGGCCACCGTTGTCCCACCCTGCCGTGCGAGCCGACTTCTGAGGGCCGATCCCACGGACCGACCCTGTCCAGGACCGATCCCTGTTATCTGAAGGGAATTGAATATCGTCCACGTGCTTTCCACCCACTAGCACTCAGTTCAAAGTATCCGCGTCTAGCAGAGTAAGCGCTGACGCACAGAAAGATTATAATATTGCTGTGTATAGCCAGAAGCCGCCCGCGTCCCGCCGAGTCTCCATCTAGTGGCCAAGCGGCGGAACTGCACCCTTCGTTATATAAATACAGAAAGGGTTTATAGATAGTTCAATTACGTTATAATCATAACACTAAGCCAGTTGTGGAATCTATTTCACGAACGTGCACTAGAACATGTATATAAGTTGGTGATTCATCGGTTATTAATAGTTTGATAATTAATAAATTTATATTTTCATAATTCATATTTCATATTAATAAATTTAATAACCTCTTCACCACATGCCCCAGACACAAAGAAGTGCCTTGACGTGGAAACCAAGGCAGTGAAGCTGCTCCTCCCACCAGCATGGACCTCTCCTCCGGAGGACATTCATCACCCAGCCTGCAGCAGTGGGTGATGTCTCCCTGGGGCTGAGCATTTATTCACAGCTGGAATCGTTTAGGCTGCAAAAGACCTTTAAGATCATCAAGTCCAGTCATTAACCCAGCACTGCCAGGTCACTACTAAACCAGCACCACAGCTACACAGCTTTTAAACCCCTCCAGGGATGGGGACTCCATCACTGCCCTGGGCAGCCTGTCCCAGGGCTTGGCAACCCTTCTGAGGAAGAAATTGTTCCTCATGTCCAACCTAAACCTTCCCTGGCAGAACTTAAGGCAGTTTCCTTGTGCCCTGTCACTTGTTCCTTGGGAAGAGACTGAGCCCCACCTCACTCCAACGTGCTTTCAGGGAGCTGTAGAGAGTGAATTCTCCCTTGAGCCTCCTTTCCTCTGAACGACCCCAGTTCTCTCAGCCTCTCCTCGCAAGACACGTGCTCCAAACCCTTCACCAGCTTTCTTGCTCTTTGTTGGACATGCTCCAGCCCCTCAAAGTCCTTCTTGTTGTGAGGAGCCCAAAACTGAACCCAGGATTCACTGAAGGATGAAGTTGAGGGGAGCTCTGATAAGGGACAGGCGGGGTTTGTGTGGGAGCCTCCTTAGTAGCCAACACAGCCTTCCCTGACCCTGAGAACCAACCTGGGATATGGTGGGTACTGCTGGCAGGACCTTCTCCAAGCTAGAGAGAAGACTGAGAGGGCATCTAATCAATGTCTATAAATATCTGAGGGTTGGGTGTCAGGAAAGAAGGGACAGGGACAGCCTCTGCTCACTTGTGCCCTGTGACAGGACAAGGATGGAAACTACAGCACAGGAGGTTCCACCTCACCATGAGGAGGAACTTCTTTACTGTGAGGGTGACAGAGCACAGGAACAGGCTGCCCAGAGAGGTTGTGGAGTCGCCTTCTCTAGAGACTTTCCAGCCCTGTCTGGATGCATTCCTGTGTGACCTGTGCTGGATTCTATGGTCCTGCTCTGGCAGGGGGGGTCGGACTTGAAGATCTCCAGAGGTCCCTTCCAACCCCTAACATCCTGTGATCCTTACAGCTATTGGAAGGATATAATATTAGTTCAGTATTAGCATCAGTATTATTTATATTATTAGTATACCATCATCAGTATATCATCATCACTGCCACACCTTGAGTCCTGTGTCCAGTTCTGGGCCCCGCAGTTTAGGAAAGATGTTGAGCTGCTGGAAGGTGTCCAGAGAAGGGCAACAAAGCTGGGGAGGGGTTTGGAGCACAGCCCTATGAGGAGAGGCTGAGGGAGCTGGGGTTGCTTAGCCTGGAGAAGAGGAGGCTCAGGGGAGACCTTCTTGCTGTCTACAACTGCCTGAAGGGAGGTTGTAGCCAGGTGGGGGTTGGTCTCTTCTCCCGGGTGACCAGCACCAGAACAAGAGGACACAGTCTCAAGCTGCGCCAGGGGAGTTTCAGGCTGGATGGTGTTGCAAGAAGGGGCCGCTATACGATCAATGTGATCAGCGGAATCCAACTTTATTGAGCATCAGACACATCTTATATACAGTTTGCTATAATTATGCCCACTTGGCAACATACTATTGGTTTCTCTCTAAAAGGTTACATCATTGTTTTCACAACTCTGTGGAATTCTTCTATCCGGCCTAATTGCTCTCTTTCCCAGATCTCGCCTCCTCCTTATCTTGCTTGCCTCCCTTCTCAGGGGCAGCTGGACTTCAGCATACCAAGCAATCAGCACTTTCTCACAGCTCCTACTCCACCACTATATTATCAACAGAGAATTCTTCAAGGCCTCAATTGCACAGGTGTTCCTGGGACCCAAGTCCCCTCTTGCTCAAAACGAACCCCAACAAATCCCCCGTTTTTCTTTTGTGCAAGGAAGGCCTTGGAGGTTGTCCTTTGAACACTTTGCATCATACGATTATAAACAAGTTTAACAATAATCAAAATTAGTACAATAATACCTAAAAACCTTAAAGCTTACTACTATAATTAACAAGCATATTTACATCAAGTCTGGGTATCCCTATCAGACATGTCTGAAAAGGTTCACTCACAGTCTGAAGGCTCAATCAAAATTCATTATTGCCTGTTATGTTGGGCCATGTTACCTATACAAGGCACAAAGCTTAAGTTGAATCTAGATAGAATGCTCTAACAGAGCTGGCATAATACATGGTCAAAGATAACAGACATTGTAAAGAAGAACTTAGATCTTAATAGTTCCAATCTTTACATTTCACTCCTCTTATTAACAAAAAATACGTGATTATGCCTGAACACATTACAAAGATTAAAACATAAATGCAATCCTTAACACTGTTTTACAATCTACTTTAGGGATATGTTACATTTTTATTTTCTCTAGGATGGTCAAAAATCATAAATTGTTTAATGGTAGCAAGATTTCTTTAATCTGTAAAGGTAGATCTGGCCAGGCTCTAGCTTCACAGACAGAAAACTTGCAGGCAATCAGCAAGAGCAAAAGAGCTTCATTGCTTTGCCCAATATAAAATTACCCATAATAATGTGTTTTTGCTCATCCTAGTAATACTGATCTCTTATTGGTACCATTAAAAAACCTTTTTATTTTTGCTATGGGCTATTCTCTCTTCCCCCCCCCCCTTTATTTTTTTTTTTTAATTTATTTATTTGTTTGTTGATGTTTTCAACTGAAAATGAAAATGCATGTTGTGTTGTTATGATTTTGATTTTCCCTCTAGGTGTGTAAAATTATAGCAAACTAGTGAGATAACATATAAGTCCCTATGAACATTTTCTCTAATCACACAACAATCAACCAACCATAATATTCAGTCCTAATTCACATGATGCTGTGTTACATTCTTCTGATTGATGCTTTTGACCCCAGATTATCATAACAGTTATTGTGATCGATGTTTGACTTCATGGGAAATGCTGTTTCCTCTTAGTCTTGATTCTTCTGCACATTAGTGAAGGAATAGCTGTTAAAATTAATACCTATTTACTACAAACCTTAACTTATGCTAATACCAAAAATCCTTAAAACCTTAAAAGACTATGTTAAAATTAATCCATCAAATCAGTGTCTAAAAAGAAATAAAATTGTTACATTAACTAAAAAACACTTTCCAAAATTAAAACCTGTTTATACATTCCTTAACTATATTACATGGAGCTCCTTTGAAATGCCTAGGCAGACAACTAAGAAGGTTCGAACCAAAAGAAAATCTTACAATTTGAACTCTTTACTAAGTACATACACCTTACTGCAATTACTATGTACTAAATACCTGTAAATACCAAATGTTTACTTATTCATTATGCTTATTAGAAAAACTTAACAAAACTCTAAATAACAAATCTCTGAAAGACATTACAATCAAAAATGACAAAATGAGTACTGTTGCTTTAAATCAGAGCAGAGCCATGGTCGACAGTAGCCGTACCAGAAACCGCTGGGGGGGTGGTGGGGGGTGGTGGTGCTGAGGTTAAGACCACACCCAATTGCTGCATCACATCCCGGCCCACCAAAGCATTGATTCCATTAGGCAATGGCATAACTAACTGTAATTAAGGCCTGTTTTCCTTCAATCTTCACTACAGTTTTGTGGCTACTCTGCATTACTGCTTGAGCTCCTCTAACACCTTCTACTTCTATTGCTGGCTCTAAAGGCCAGTGTCTCGGCCAGTGTGCATTACTCATGATTGTGATGTCAGCACCAGCATCTAGCAGGCAAATTAATTTCACGTGCTGAGACCCGTACCAAAAATTCAACACCAGCGACTGGTCGTCTTCCCACCGGTATAGTTAAGAGAGCCAGTCCCCCTGTGGATCCAAAGCCTTTGTCACCTCGTACAGGCTGATCGCATGCCATTTCCACATCACAACACAAATAACACCACTGTAATCCGCATCAATTACCCCTGGCAATACCATTACCCCTTTAACACCCATAGATGATCGACCCATTAACAATGCTCCTACAGGCTGACCATTGATGTATATAGGTCCCTTTACATTTGTTTCCACTTTAATGGGCCGATTATCTATTAAGGTAGCATCTACTGCTGTTGCCACGTCCAAGCCGATGCTCCCTCTGGTTGCCGGTTGTAAGGCTGAGGTGTCGTTTTCATTTCTGCGTCCTGCTGGTAATAGACTGGAGCTGCCACTTGTGTCCCAGCGCGGCGGCTCTTCGCGCTGCTCTGGCCGTTTCCCGAACTTTGACATGCATTGGTGGAATGAGAATTACTTTTACAATTATCACACCATACAAATTTCACTCTACATTGTGATCGGATATGCCCTTCTTTACCACACTTATAACATCGTATCTTCCTTTGAAAAACATCCCCTTGTTGCCCCCTCGTATTAGCCTTTAAAGGAGCTAAGGCTGCCAATATTTGGGTTTGTGACTCCGCAGCCTCTTCCAATTTCAGTGATCGTTCAGCCAATTTGTGCATAGTATCTATGAGAAAAGCCTGTGGACCAGAAGGTATGTTAGCTGCTCTTTCCAGCATCTCCTCAATTGTGGTCCCCTGTGGTAAATTTACCAATACTGATTTTGGTTTTGTATTAGCTCCTTCAAAAGCTACATTTTTTAACATGTAACCCTTTAAATAGTCAGGAATATCCGAATTACTCGTTGCCTCACATACACGATCTACAAATTCTGCAAACGACTCTTCTGGCTTTTGTCTTAAAGACATATAGTGCGGCCTTTTAGGGTCTGCCTGTACTCTTTTTAATGCCTTTTGGGCACATTCCATTGATTCCTGAAAGACCGCAGGACCACTTTCAACTTGTCGTTCAACACCAAACCATTGTCCTGTTCCCATTAACTGTTGTGCTGTGACTCCAGCCAGGGGATCCCCCTGCTGCTGTTGTGTATTCCCTGAGAGCTGACAAAACTGACCCCAAAACTCATCAAACATGATCATTTGAGAAGGAGTCAAAATCATTCTCATCAGTGTCTTAATGTCCTCTGGAACCAACAAATCACTACCCCAGATATACTGCAGCATTTGTCGGGCAGGTTTGCCATGTAGCCTGCTTTCAGCTACCGTTGCTCTCAATCGCTGCAAAATCTTCCAGTCCAAAACCTGATAGTGTCCTTGATTATGATCAATATCATACGTTACAGGAAAACACAGTACCTTAGACAACTCAGCAGCCACATCGTAACATCCATTTTTTCATAGCCTCCTGAGCAATCGCTTTCCAGTTAATTTGCACAACCGCTCCCGAGCTAGGTTTCTTCTCCGTTTTATTTTCTAAGAGCATTTCTTTTCCCTGGGAACTTTCTAAAATCAGTTTTTGACACATGTGCTCCACCAACTTTTCTAACTGAGCCAGAGAAATAGATAACGGTGTCTCCCTCTGATTTACTGTCTCAGTTTGTGATTCTACGCTGTCGTTCAGTTCAGCCGAAGCCCCCACTCCCTTAGCCAGGCAGGCTGCGCCTGGGGCTAGGTCATTAGGCGCCTCGCTGAATTCCGTCGGTGGGGGTGGAGGTGGAAATTCAGGTCTTGCAGGGCACGATAGTGGTATTGTGCTCTGTGCCGGAGGCGGCCCCGGGCGATATTTTTCAAACACCTCCTTCGGTTGCAATTCGGATACAACTGGCGCTGCATCCCGTTCTGACAAATTCGCAGTAACTGCAGCAGCCATTCGCTGTTCCAGTTCAGAGGTTTTAACACAGTTCATGCATTCTCGCCACGACTTTTGCAGCTTTATAGCAGTTTTATCACCATCTATAACCAAGTCCCACAAGTCCCACAACTTGTTCCTGTATTCTCTCCAACAAGCTTCATCAAATTGGGTTCCACAATCATGGACTGGTTTTCAAGGCACCTGAGCTGAAAACAACTCATGGGACACACTTGTCCCAGAGGGGGATAAGAATCCTGGGGCAGGAATTGGCAGGGCTCATTGATAGGGCTTTAAACTAGATTTGAAGGGGGAAGGGGTTAATAGTCTCCTGCTGGCTGGTGACAAACAGAGGGGCAGCTCACCAGCAGTAGAGAGAAGGAGAGCTGGTAAGGGCTCTCAACTTGCTACCCTGAGGCAAGCCACGAATGATCCACCAGGACATTCTGTGGAAACCGAGGGGATTTGGCACAAGAGGAGGACAGGGCCAGCCCAGCTGAAGTGCTTCTATGCGAATGCGCGCAGCTTGGGCAACAAACAGGATGAGTTAAGGGCCACTGTGCTGCTGGGATGCCACGACATAGTGGCTGTTACTGAAACTTGGTGGGATGAATCCCACGACTGGGATGTAGGGATAGGTGGGTATAAACTCTTTAGGAAGGATAGGCAGGGAAGGAGAGGAGGAGGTGTTGCCCTCTATGTCAATAGCCAGTTGGAATCAGTGGAGCTCCAACTGGGGAGGGATGATAAGCTAGTTGAGAGTGTATGGGTCAAAATTAAAGGCAGGACAGGGGAAGAAGATATTACTGTGGGGGTCTCCTACAGGCCACCTGACCAGCAGATCCAAGCAGATGAGGCCCTCCATAGGCAAATAGAAGCAGCTTCCAGGTCACAAGCCCTGGTCCTCATGGGTGATTTCAACCACCCGGATATCTGCTGGAGGGACAACACAGCAAGGCACCAGCAATCCAGGATGTTCCTGGACTGCATAGAAGACAACTTCCTCCTCCAAATGGTGGAGGAACCAACAAGAAATGGTGCTATGCTGGACCTTGTTCTCACCAACAGGGAAGGGCTGGTAAGCAATGTGAGGCTCATAGACGGCCTTGGCTGCAGTGACCATGAAGCAGTTGAATTTAACATCCTCAGGGCAATCAGGAGGAAGTATTCCAAGCTCACGACCCTAGACTTTAGGCGTGCAGATTTTGATCGCTTCAGGGATCTGCTAGCCAAAGTGTCGTGGGACAAAGCCCTGGAGGGAAGAGGGACCCAGGACAGCTGGTCAGTATTCAAGGACCACCTCCTCTGTGTCCAGGAGCTCTGTGTACCAACAAAGAGAAAAGCAGGTAAGAATGCTAGGAGGCCTGCCTGGATGGGCAAGGAGCTACTGGACACACTATTACTATAAAAGGAAACTCTACAGGAAGTGGAGGGAAGGACAGGTGGAACAGGGGGAATATAAGGAAGCTGCCCGAGCAGCAAGAGTCCTGGTTAGGAAAGCCAAAGCAGAGTTTGAGTTGAATCTAGCCAGGGAGATTAAAGGGAATACTAAGAACTTTTACAGGTATATTAATGGGAAGAAGAAGACTAGGGAAGGTGTGGGCCCCCTCAGAAAGGAAAATGGTGACATGGTCACATGTGATGAGGAAAAGGCTGAGGTACTTAATAACTTCTTTACCTCAGTCTTCACTGCAAGGGCCTCTAGCCACACTCCTGATGTTATGGAAGTCAAAGCCAGGGACGGGGAGGAAGAACTGCCCATTGTAAGTGCAGATCAGGTTCGTGATCATCTGAAGAACCTGAAAGTGTTCAAGTCCATGGGACCCGACGGGTTACACCCACGGGTACTGAGAGAACTGGCAGATGAGGTTGCTAAACCCCTCTCTATTATATTTCAAAAGTCATGGCAATCTGGTGAAGTCCCCACAGACTGGAAAAGGGGAAACATTGCCCCCATCTTCAAAAAGGGCAAGAAGGAGGAACCAGGGAACTACAGGCCAGTCAGTCTCACCTCTGTGCCTGGAAAGATCATGGAGCAGATCCTCCTGGAGTCACTACTCGCTCAAAAGAATAGTGAAGAGGTGATTGGGAACAGTCAGCATGGCTTTGCCAAGGGCAAATCCTGCCTGACCAACCTGGTGGCCTTCTATGAGCAGGTGACAAAATTAATAGATGAGGGGCGAGCAACTGATGTCGTTTACCTGGACCTGAGCAAAGCCTTCGACACTGTCCCACACCACATCCTGGTCTCCAAACTGGTGACACATGGGTTTGATGGGTGGACCACTAGATGGATAAGGAACTGGCTTGATGGCCGCACCCAAAGAGTGGCTGTCAATGGCTCCATGTCCCAGTGGAGGCCAGTGACAAGCGGAGTCCCTCAGGGATCAGTCCTGGGACCTGTCTTATTCGACATCTTTGTGGGGGACATGGACAGTGGCATTGAGTGCACCCTCAGCAAGTTTGCTGATGACACCAAGCTGTGTGGTGCAGCAGACACGCTGGAGGGAAGGGAGGCCATCCAGAGGGACCTTGACAGGCTGGAGAGGTGGGCACAAGCCAACCTCATGAAGTTCAATAAGAGCAAGTGCAGGGTCCTGCATCTGGGTCGAGGCAATCCCAGGCACAAATACAGGCTGGGCAGTGACTGGCTGGAAAGTAGCCCTGAAGAGAGAGACTTGGGGGTGCTGGTGGACAAAAAGCTCAACATGAGCTCTCAGTGTGCACTTGCAGCCCGCAAAGCCAATCAGATCCTGGGCTGCATCAGGAGAAGTGTGGCTAGCAGGTCGAGGGAGGTGATCCTCCCCCTCTACTCAGCCCTGGTGAGACCCCACCTGGAGTACTGTGTCCAGTTCTGGAGCCCCTATTACAAGAGGGATGTGGAGGTGCTGGAACGTGTCCAGAGAAGGGCCACAAGGATGATCAGAGGGCTGGAGCACCTCTCCTATGAGGACAGACTGAAGGAGTTGGGGCTGTTCAGTCTGCAGAAGAGAAGGCTCCGAGGTGACCTAATTGTCGCCTTCCAGTATCTGAAGGGGGCCTACAGGAAGGCTGGGGAAGGACTTCTCAGGATATCAGGTAGTGCTAGGACTAGGGGGAATGGAATGAAGCTGGAGGTGGGGAGATTCAGGCTAGATGTGAGGAGGAGGTTCTTCACCATGAGAGTGGTGAAACCCTGGAATGTGTTGTCCAGGGAGGTGGTCGAGGCCCCGTCCCTGGGGGTGTTTAAGACCAGGCTGGATGAGGCTCTGTCCAGCCTGATCTAGTATGGGGTGTCCCTGCCCATGGCAGGGGGGTTGGAACTAGATGATCCTTGTGGTCCCTTCCAACCCTGAATGAAACTATGAAACTATGAAACTATGAAAATAACTATCTCCGCTAGGGAAATGCCCTAAAGCGGATCCATGGGCCAAAAGTCCAGGCATTACTTTAGACGATATCTCCACCTTACGCTTTTCTAAAAAGCACTTAAATAAATCATACGCCGCCTGCCTATCCATTACTATCCATTATGCGTTAATACCCGTGCGCACAGTCTCAGAGCAGTATCGGCTTACGGCGTCTTCGGTCTTCTGCTGTTTCCTCCGCTTCTCTGTGAGTCGGTAAACACAGCACCAGTACTGCTATCCTGGACCGGAATACTTCTTGCTTTCCGCGCTCTCGAACCCTGGTAGTCCTCGTCGGAACGGCACGGCTCCCTTCTTCGCCGTGACTCCTTTCGGAGATTTGCAGAACCCTCCTTTTTGGGTTCAGGACCCACTCTGTGGGGTCCCGGTTCAAGGCGCTGTTGCCCGCATTCTCCACCATTGTTGCAAGAAGGGGCCGCTATACGATCAATGTGATCAGCGGAATCCAACTTTATTGAGCATCAGACACGTCTTATATACAGTTTGCTATAATTATGCCCACTTGGCAACATACTATTGGTTTCTCTCTAAAAGGTTACATCATTGTTTTCACAACTCTGTGGAATTCTTCTATCCGGCCTAATTGCTCTCTTTCCCAGATCTCGCCTCCTCCTTATCTTGCTTGCCTCCCTTCTCAGGGGCAGCTGGACTTCAGCATACCAAGCAATCAGCACTTTCTCACAGCTCCTACTCCACCACTATATTATCAACAGAGAATTCTTCAAGGCCTGAATTGCACAGGTGTTCCTGGGACCCAAGTCCCCTCTTGCTCAAAACAAACCCCAACAGGATGGTAGGAAGAAGTTCTTCCCAGAAAGAGAGATTGGCCATTGGAATGTGCTGCCCAGGGAGGTGGTGGAGTCACCATCACTGGAGGTGTTTAGGAAGAGATTGGCTGGGGTGCTTGGTGCCATGGTTTAGTTGATTAGATGGTGTTGGGTGATAGGTTGGACTCCTTGATCTCAAAGGTCTCTTCCAACCCGGTTAATTCTATCCTATCCTATCCTATCCTATCCTATCCTATCCTATCCTATCCTATCCTATCCTATCCTATCCTATCCTATCCTATCCTAATATATTGTTTGTATTATTATAATGTTTGCATTGTTACATTTTTTGTGTTATTAGATCTTTTTGTATCATTATTTCACTATTAATTTCCTTCTAACATTGTTCCTGGCTGCTCATGCCGGGGTTGGGAGTGATGGATGGGGAAGGGAGTGATAGATGGGGAAGGGGGTGTGGATGCAACTGAGCTGAATGCAATTAAGTCCCCCACCCCAACTGAGCCCACCCCCACCTCAGCGCCCCCATATCCCCCCCCCATGTAAAGGGACGGACGATCTTTCCGAGCCTCAGGCGGCTTTCCCATTGGTTCGCAGACCGGCGATGATGTCATTTCTGCCCAATCCGAGGGAGGACAGCACCTTTCCCCCACCCCCTTCCCACCCAACCCCTCCCCTCGGGTACCAGTCGGCGCTGGGGTTGTAGCATTCCGGAGGGATGCGGGGTGGGGGGAGCAATTCGGGACACCCTCCCCCCCTCCCCCATCCCACCCAACAATGGAGGTTTCCTAGGATGCGCCTAGCTCTTGGAGGCAGAGTCGTGGTGATGGATCCTGCACCTGGGTCCTCAGCGCTGGGGCAGGTGGGATGGGGTCTAAACCTGTGCCCTGGATGGCTGGGATTTACTGGCTGCTCCTTCCCGAGGCCAGAAATCTCCTGGGACGTGGAGGAGCCAAACCTGAGGGGCTTCTTGCTGGAGCATCTGTGAATATTGAACCTCTTGGAGGAGAGGGTGGAGGTGTCCGAGGAGAGGAAGCGAGGGAGGGGGAACGCAGAACTGACATCCACCCCTGCAACCCTCTGTAGCAAGGCTGGAGGATGGGAAAGGGCTCTGGGGGAAACTCATGGGTATGCTCACCCCAGCTCTATGGGTTCCTCTGGTTGGCTGCTCTCAGCTGAGGCATCCTGGGACAAATGAACCTTCCCACATGGTCTCCATTGTGGTCCAGCCCAGAAGAAGCTGCAAACCCCTTGCTCAGAACTTCTGTGGCACCCTCTCACTGCTGGATTCTTTCCCCCTGGCTCCACATGCAACCTTCTCTCCAGCCACCTATGCTAGAGATAATCCCTTTTCTTCTACCAAGTAACAAGTGATAAGGGCAGGGCCTCAGATTGTGCTGGGGGGGAGTTTGGGATGGACATGAGGAACAATTTCATCTCCAAAAGGGTTGTCAAGGCCTGGACCAGGCTGCCCAGGGCAGTGATGGAGTCCCCATTCCTGGAGAGGTTTGAAAGCTGTGTAGCTGTGGTGCTGAGGGACATGGTTTAGTGGTGGCCTGCCAGTGCTGGGTTAATGGTTGGACTTCACAACCATAAAGGTCTCTCCAATCAAAAGGATTCTGTGGTGTTAGAGTCTATGATTTTGCCTTGGAGCCAGAAGACTTTGTGGGGTGGAAGGTGACGACCCTTAGGGATGGTGACCACCAAGTTTTTCCAGAGCTGTAGCCTCATAGGTGGGCTTCAGGAGCTGAATCCTTTGAACAGGTTGTTCAAAGTCCCATCCAACTTGGCCTTGAATACTTCCAGGGATGGGGCATCCAAAACATCTCTGCAAACAAGATCCATCCCCTTGAATGCAGCTCCTGTGGAGCTGGGGGACAAGAAGGCGCTTGTGGATGTGACCCCCCTCCAGCATCTCCCTGGTCCCAACCACCACAGGCAGCCATGAGCTGAACTGTGACCACCAACACAGGGTGGCAGGGAGGGGTTTGTGCCCTGAGCCTGGATTATGAGGACCTCAAAGCAGCATTTGAGCAGAGTATCCAGACCTCCCAACCCTGTGGGGTGTCACCCATCCCAGTGCCAGCTGCAGCCTGGCCCTTGCCACCTCCCACAGCCACGTGGGGCCTCACAATGGCTGTTTGTGCCCCGTGTGGCTGTTACATCTTGACTCTTCCCTCCCTTCTGCCTCGGGGCCATGCTCCATTCCTTCTGCAGCTCCTCACACCTCCCACTGGCACCCCACCCATAGCAGCCCCACCTGTGTGTGCACCTAGACCCTGCCAAGCCGGGGTGGGGGTGCTCCAGCAAGGAGCTTGCTCATCACCTAATCTTTAGCAGATCCTTCTGGAGGGAAGGGATGCACTTACAGGATGGCCGAGGGATCAGGCCCAGCCAGCATGGATTTAGGAAGGGCAGGTCCTGCCTGACCAACCTGATCTCCTTCTATGATCAGGTGACCCGCCTGGTGGATGTGGGGAGGCCTGTGGATGTAGTCTACCTGGACCTCAGCAAGGCCTTGGACACCGTCCCCCATAGCAAACTGCTGGCCAAGCTGTCAGCCCATGGCTTGGACGGGAGCACACTGCATTGGGTTAGGAACTGGCTGGAGGACCGAGCCCAGAGAGTGGTGGTGAATGGTGCCACATCCAGCTGGCGGCCAGTCACTAGTGGTGTGCCCCAAGGATCAGTGCTGGGCCCCGTGCTCTTTAACATCTTTATTGATGATCTGGATGAGGGCATTGAGTCCATCAGCAGTAAGTTTGCAGATGACACCAAGCTGGGGGCAGGAGTTGGTCTGCTGGAGGGTAGAGAGGCTCTGCAGAGGGACCTCGACAGGCTGGACAGATGGGCAGAGTCCAAGGGCACGAGATTGAACACATCCAAGTGCCGGGTTCTGCACATCGGCCACAACAACCCCATGCAGAGCTACAGGCTGGGGTCAGAGTGGCTGGAGAGCAGCCAGGTAGAGAGGGACCTGGGGGTACTGGTCGATGGTAGGCTGAACATGAGCCGGCAGTGTGCCCAGGCGGCCAAGAGGGCCAAGGGCACCCTGGCCTGCATCAGGAACAGTGTGGCCAGCAGGAGCAGGGAGGTCATTCTGCCCCTGTACACTGCACTGGTTAGGCCGCACCTCGAGTACTGTGTCCAGTTCTGGGCCCCTCAGTTTAGGAAAGATGTTGAGCTGCTGGAACGAGTCCAGAGAAGAGCAACAAAGTTGGTGAGGGGTTTGGAACACAAGCCCTATGAGGAGAGGCTGAGGGAGCTGGGGTTGCTTAGCCTGGAGAAGAGGAGACTCAGGGGTGACCTTATTGCTGTCTACAACTCCCTGAAGGGAGGTTGTAGCCAGGCGGAGGCTGGTCTCTTCTCCCGGGCAGCCAGTACCAGAACAAGAGGACACAGTCTCAGGCTGCACCAGGGGAGGTTTAGGTTGGAGGTTAGGAAGAAGTTCTTCCCAGAGAGAGTGATTGCCCATTGGAATGGGCTGCCCGGGGAGGTGGTGGAGTCGCCGTCATTGGGGGTGTTCAGGAGGAGACTTGATGGGGTGCTTGGTGCCATGGTTTAGTCACTTGGTGACTCTCCAGCATTATCCAGCTCTCGCAGAGACCCCAACCTTGGTTTCCACCATGTGCTCAGCCCCTTCATTCCATCACTCCACCCCAGCACCGCCCAAAATCCTCACTCTCAGCTCAAATCCATCCCTTCACCCTTACTCACTTTCACCTCCACCCCTCCTCCCCCAAAATTTGCTTTGATCATTTCCCCCACACCTTTTTTTTTAAATGTTGGTTTTAATTCCCCCCTCCTTTGTTGTTTTTTTTTTTCCCCTAGGCCCCCAAACCTCTTCTTCAGCCCAACCCAGCCCTTCTTCCCCACCCATTCTGTCCCTCCACCTCCTTCCTCCCTTTTATCATTTTTCCTTCTTTTACATGATTTTTTTTTCTTTTCAGCCTCACCCTTTCTTTTTCCCCCACCCCATAACCCACCCAACCCCCCTTTCCCAGCCCAAATCCATTCTCTTCCCCCCCCATCTTCCCCCCTCCCCTTTCCTTTTTACCGTTTTCTCCCTTTTTTAATGCGAATTTTTGTGGCTTTTTCTTTTTTTTTCCCATTCCTGTTTTTTTTTATTTCTCCCAGGCCCAGCCCCAGACTAGCTGCTGGGTGTGATGTCACCGGGCTGGTACCCGGTTCGTACAGCCCCTGGCCCAATAGGAGGTGGTGGCAGGGATGAGCTGCCGCGATTAAGAGACGGGACACAGCCTGATGCAGGCCAGGTGTCCACTTTATTATGCAGAATTCTTCTTTATAAAACTAATACAACGCAGAAGCAGTTTACAACAGGAACAGGGACTCTGTTACATCAATCTTCTGTATGTCTGAAGTCTGACCCTCTCAGGTCATAACAACCACACGTAATCAAATATCTGCCCTCCTCCAACAGCACTGCTGCACTGAGTTCCCATAGTTCACAAACCATCAAGGCCAACACTGTCTCCTTCTTACCAGTCCAGCAGTGCTTGGAGCTCGGCTCTCCAAGATTTAACCCTTCATTTCCCCCTTCTGTTATATAACAAGAATCCCCTTAACAAAGCAATTAATCAAACTCTATAAGCATTACAATAAACAAGGTTAAAAAAGTAGCAAAAAGAATAAAGCAGTAAAAGCATACATAATTGTTCTAAGAAAACTACAAAGCCAGAGAAAAAGTCCCCAATTACCAAGCAATTTAAAAGATGAAGGAACTAGCCACTTATCCAAAGACAGTCCTACTAAACAAGTACAAAAAGGGGTTCTTGGAAGATTGATCAGAAATCTGCAGCTCGCTGTCTCTCAGTATCAATTACTCCTCTTCAACTTCCTCCTTTGGAGGTGATAAAGGCTCTCGAAAGGGTCAAATGTTCTTAGCTGGAATCCACCGAGGGCCTCTTTCTGTGGAAACACAAGCATACCCTCTACCCCATGTTACTAAAGGGTATGGCCCTAAAATCTTTCCTGTTTCAGGGCCTCGAATCAGCACTGGTGCTTTTTCTCATGTTTCCAAAGAAGTATTACTGCTAAAATGGCGAACAATAGGAGGATTACTATCTACTAAGGAGCAATTAAAAAAATTAAATACATACAGAGCTTTCTGCAATCTCTCCTCTGGCATTGTACTTCCCATTCCCCCTTTCTGTTGTAATAAAAGACGCTTCAATGTTTGGTGAGAACGTTCAGTAAGTGACTGTCCAGTGGGAGAATAAGGAATACCTGTGATATGAACAATTCCCCAAGAGTCAAAAAAAGATTTAAGCGTTGCAGAGACATATGCTGGCCCATTATCTGTTTTTATCGGAACAGGAATACCTAATGTGGCAAAGGCTCGCACAAAATGTCTGCGAGCATCTTGTGACTTTTCCCCTGTATGACAAGAAGCATACAAGGCTCCAGAAAAGGTGTCAATAGAAGAATGAATATATTTAAGACTACCAAATTCAGAAAAGTGAGTAACATCTGTTTGCCACAATTGTAAACTCTGCAATCCTCTTGGGTTAACTCCACTGGCAACAGAAGGAAAAGAATGCTTCTGGCAGTCAGGACATACAGCTATGATGTTAGCAGCTTGCTGTGAGGACAGACCAAACTGCCGTTTCAGTCCTCCTGCGTTCTGATGGAAAAAGGAATGGCTAAGCCTAGCTTGTGCAAGGCGATCTGGCAATACCTGCACTGCTAATGTCATAAAATCCGCTTGACGATTTCCTTCTGCAATAAATCCTGGTAAAGTAGTATGAGATCTAACATGCACGACAAAATAAGGATGTTTCCTTGAACCTAGAAAAAAGACCAGCTTCTGTAACAGGTCAAACAATTGAGGATTACTCACCTCCTTCAATACTGCAGCCTCAGCTCGCTGAACAATACCTGCTACATAGGCAGAGTCTGTAACGAGATTAAAAGGCTCTGACCATTTCTGAAAAACTCGTACTACTGCAGCTAATTCTACTATCTGAGGCGAACCAGGAACTACAGCAATCTCTGACTCCCATGTTAAGGACTGATCGTTCCACCAAACAATGACAGACTTATGAGTCTTCCCCGATCCATCTGTGAAAACAGTAGGGGCAGACAGTGGTTGCTCACTCCTACGAGGTAAAGGGGATAAAGAAAAGTCAAGATGAAACAATTTATGTGAAGGCGGGTGCATAGAGAGTCGACCTGCATAGGCTGTTAAAGACATAACAAAAACATCTGATTGCTGAAAAAGCCACTGCAAGTAAATCTCTTTAACAGGAACATAGATACAATCAAAATCTCTCCCTGCTAAAGTTAATAGTCTCTGCCTGGCCTTAATGATTAAAAAGGCAAACATTTCATGCTGTACAGAAATTGTCTTAACAGGCTGGTTAGGAAGAAAAACCCACTCAATTAAAAGCAATGGGTCTGTTTCACCTGTGTCCCACTGAAAAATCAGGGCATGTGGCTGTCGAGCAGGATTCAACAGCGCTGCCTGCTGTTGCTGGGTGGAGGTCAGAGATGTGTGCTGCCGGCATCTGGCTGGCCGGTGACGGCTGGATGATTTGTGTCTGCGCGCGGCGCCGTCCCGCGCTCCGCATCCAGTTTCCCTGCGCAGGCCGCCTTTGAGAATTATGCTTAGATCGACACTGGTTAGCATAATGCCTCCCCTTCTGGCACTTAGGGCAAATCCCGGGTGCCTTAGGTTTGGCTCCAGTATTAGCTACCAAACAATTCTTTCTGAGATGACCCGGTTTCCCACAGCCGTAACAAACTCCTGTATTCATTGGACCATTCATAGCTGCAAAAGCTGCAGCCATAGCTTCATACTTATATTCCATCGTACCTATCTTATTACATGCCTCAATCATTTCTAGCAAGGTGGGGTTTTGATTAGGCAAAGATTTTAACAGCTTCTTACAATCTGCATTTGCATTTTCCACAGCTAATTTCAACAGTAATATTTCCCTTGCCTCCCCATTATCGATTTGGCGTTCTAAGGCCAGTTTAAGCCTATCTATGAATTGCATATAAGGTTCCCGCGGTTCCGGAACGATATTCGTAAAAACTTTTTGTGGCTTTTGAGAGTCCGGGACTTTAAGAAAAGCCTTTCGTGCCTCCTCTCGTGATGCTTCCAGGGCTTCCCGTGGGCAGTCGCGGGCTTGCGCTGCCGGGTCGGTGTGTTGACCTGTGCCCATGAGGTGATCCAACGTGAGTGCCGCTAAAGCCTCATTGTTATGTCCCGCATATGCAAGTAAGAGCGCTTGGAGCCCTTTTCTCCACTGGAACTCCCATAAAGTATACTGAGACAGAGTTAGCAACAGTTGTGCTAGAGATTTTAAGTCGTATGGTGTCATTACGTGATTGTCGAGTATAGATGTTAAAAGATTAGCGAAATAAGGAGAAGAGAGCCCATGCTCAGCGGCAGTACGACGGAGTTCTTTTTCTTTAATCACTGGGAAGGACAAAGCCTCCCATTGAGGGTTACCCCCTCTTCCCGCGTACAGTACAGGAGCCACGATTCTTGCGGCAACCTCAGTGTCTCCATCCCGCAAAGCTTGGCGCTTAATAGAAGCCCAAACATCGTGAGGATCCTGGAGATAAAGGTCTGGTTCCCGTTCAGGATAGACAGGACCTGGATCTAGGAGGTCGTCCCCCGGGGGGGGGGGGGGGGGGGTAGGTATGTGTGGGGCTGTAGTATTCTGCTGCGTATGTACCCAGAGACTCAGTCCGCAGCTTCGGCTTTGGTGGCAGCTTAGAGGGTAACGGAGGAGGGGTCTGAGCTCCCTCAATACTCTGTTCCGAGTTCCCTTCTTGCGCTTTAAGCATCTCGAATATAATCCGCCACCATGGGAGCATACGCTGCGCCTCAACATTCCCTGTAGTAGCAGCATCCCATAACCTCACCCCCACTTGATCCTAGATTTCACTCGTAAACATGCTAGATATTGTAACTGTCAGGATGTTCTGCACCCACTCCAGCATCCCCTTAAGATCACGGCCACAGATAACCTTGCCATGCTTTTTAAGGAGTTCTTGCATTAATTCATAAGCGTCTCTTTCTGAGGAACTCTCCTGGTTCCCCATGTTTCCCACGGCTCGCCTCTCGGGGAGGGAGGGGGCGGCTGCCATCCTGCCTCCACCGCAGAAACTGGGGGAGGAAAGCTCCTGTCCCTTCTCAAGCTTCAAGGCAGGGAGCAGAGAGCCCCCAGCATTCCTCCACCCTCTTCCTCCATCACTGGGTGTTTCTCCCAGGGAAGCAGATGGGAGATGTGGGGAGTCTCCATCAGGAAAAGGGATGGGAGACAGGGTGGTCTTCATCAGGAAAGGGGATGGAAGATTGGAGGGATCCCCGGGGGGGTCCCCACCAGGGGAGGGATGGGAGATGGAGGGATCCCCATCAGGGAAGGGAGTGGGAAACAGGGAGGTTCCCAGCACCTCGGAGGCTCTACGGTGGAGATCAGGGCGTGAAACTGGGTTGCAGCTCCTTGGGGTGGGCTCAGCCCCTGCTCCGTGCCACGTGTGCCTGGCCAGAGGTGGGATCCTTCCCACAGCTCTGGCCAAACTAGGGGTGTGAGTGAGGGTTCAGCCTGGGGGGTGACAGGTTTCAGCTTGGGGGTGACAGATTTCAACCTAGGGGGTGACAGCAGCAGCAGGACTCCAACCACATCCCACTCCCCTGGGGCTGGGTGTGCTGGTTGGGAGGCAGAAGGACAGGGGAGCAGAGAGGGAAGGCAGAGGATTCCTTCTTAGAGGGACCTCTAAACAGCATCTTCATCCAGAGAGAAGGAGTGGGGCTGGCAGCCCACCACCCACCTCCCTCGCATCTGCATGGATGAACCTCATCACCCTCCCCATTTGGGGGCATGAATGCCAGGCAGAAAGGTTTCCATCACATGAAATGCATCCAGGTCCCTCACATAAGCCCAGGGAAAGTGAGGATTTGGGGTGCTATGCCATGCAGACAGCTTCCAGCCAGGCTGTGGGAGCTCAAGGCACAGCCTTGTGTCAGCTCATGAGCCATGGAAGTGTCCCCACCCCACCTTGGCAAGAGCTGCCCGGGGCCAGAACCTTCAGCCAGGCAAGGTAGAGAGCCCTTAGCGGGGGTACACCCTTGGGGAACCCCAGATCCAACCAGCTCTCCTCCACTAACAGCTGTGAGCAGATTATCCAAGTGATCCCAGTGTCAGATCCCAGCAGGATGCGGGGGAACAAGGAGCTGGGGCAGGTTGTCTGGGTGATCCCTGTTAGATCCCAGCAGGATGTGGGGGAACAAGGAGCTGGGGCAGGTTGTCTGGGTGATCCCTGTGTCAGATCCCAGCAGGATGTGGGGGAACAAGGAGCTGGGGCAGGTTGTCTGGGTGATCCCTGTGCCAGATCCCAGCAGGATGAGGAGGATGAGGGGATAAAGCAGGATATTTGGGTTATTCCTGTGTCAGATCCTCTCAGGATTGGGTGGATGAAGGGTAGGAAATCCTCAGGACCTCCTGAGGTTCAGCTGGGTCAGGGTATGTGGTGGCTGGCAGTGCCCCTGGCAGCCCCAGGATGCCCCTGTAGGGGTTGCCCCTTCCCTGGGAAGCTGCAAGGATTTAAAAGGCTCTATTTTGAGGGTGATTTTTCTCCCTTAGAAACAAAAGCTGTGGATAATTCAGAGAAAAAGGAAACAAAAAAACCCAAACCAACAACCAAACTCAGCTCCCACTTTGGGGAGGGGCATTTCCACTGGGAACCCCCTCTGATGCCACCAGCACCCTGCCTGGTGCTACCAGCAGAGTTCCATTCAGGAGGGTCTGTTATATCTATGAGTCCATTCCACCCCCCTGAAGGTTCACAGCTGTTGTATCTCAATTGCAGTAGCGGCTTCCACTGGGTACCCCCTCTGATGCCACCAGCACCCTGCCTGTGTCCCCACAGAAACCCCGGGATGGGGGATTCCACCTGGCTTATCCTGGTTTTCCTGAGGCTCTGGGTGTTGCCACCCCATGACAGGCCCTGCAATTCATCCCAGGGCTGGGTGGGCATTCCCAGGGATGCCCTTGACAGCTATGGAGACCCCCTGAGATGTGGGAGTAGGTCCCAGTGCGTGCGGTGTGGGAAGGGCTGAGCTGAGAACTGGGGCTCTGTAGGCATGAATGGGGGTGGCAGCAGGAGTGGGCAGGCTGCAAAGTGTGGGGTATGCACGTGGCTCCTGGCACATGTGTGGACACGTGTGGGTTGTGGAGATGTTGGGCAGCCCAGAATACAGGGAAGAGCTAGGAGCACTCCACTGCCTCCTGCCATCATTTCAGTGGGTGCCCATCCCATCACACCATGGTGGGTGAAAAGCTGGATGTGAGCCGGCAATGTGTGCTCGCAGACCAGACGCCAACCGCGTCCTGGGCTGCATCCAAAGCAGTGTGGCCAGCAGGTCAAGCGAGGAGATTCTGCCCCTCTGCACTGGTAAGACCCCACCTGCAGTGCTGGGTCTAGCTCTGGGGTCTTCAGCACAGGAAAGATATGGACCTGTTGGGACAGGAGGAGGCCACAATCATGATGCAAGAGCTGGAACCCTTCTGCTGTGAGGACAGGCTGAGATTTGAAGTTGTTGTTCCGCCTGAAAAGGAGGCTCCAGGGAGACCTTATTGCTGCCTTTCAGTATTTCAAAGGGACCTACAAGCAAGATGGGGAGGATCACAGGGAGGTGGTGGAGTCACCATCACTGGAGGTGTTTAGGAAGAGACTGGATGGGGTGCTTGGTGCCATGGTTTAGTTGATTAGATGATGCTGGGTGATAAGTTGGACTCGAGGATCTCAAAGGTCTTTTCCAACCTGGTCTATTCTATTCTATTCTATTCTATTCTATTCTATTCTATTCTATTCTATTCTATTCTATTCTATTCTATTCTATCCCTTCCGACTGCAGGGAGGTTGGACCTTTAAATGCCTCTTCCCACACAAACCATTCCATGATTCTGTGACTCCAGGAGCTGGTGCCTCAGTGGTTGCAGAGCCCGGCAGAGCAAGCCAAGATGTGCCAGGTGGTGTCTGCTGCTCCTTTGTCCAAGGCAGCCTGTCCATCCCTGCCTTCCTGCCCCAAACCCCTTTCCCTGCCTTCCACCCTCTCCATCTTAGCTTTTTTTTGGGTTGCATTTGTGGATCTTTGTGGATTCTGCTCCATCCCAGGGGCACAGTGAGCAAGCTGTCCCATGGGATTATCAGCCCTGATGAGAAGCAGGAGGAAAGTGAGAACTATTCAAGGCCACAGATAACAAGTGAGCAAAATCAGGCGGTGCTCTTCTGCTCTGGTGTGAGGAACTCTTTGTGCCATGCTTGTGTGAGGCAGGGGAGGCAAAGCTAAAGATAAAGCTGGCCAGGAAGCCGCTACTGCAATTGAGATACAACAGCTGTGAACCTTCAGGGGGGTGGAATGGACTCATAGATATAACAGACCCTCCTGAATGGAACTCTGCTGGTAGCACCAGGCAGGGTGCTGGTGGCATCAGAGGGGGTTCCCAGTGGAAATGCCCCTCCCCAAAGTGGGAGCTGAGTTTGGTTGTTGGTTTGGGTTTTTTTGTTTCCTTTTTCTCTGAATTATCCACAGCTTTTGTTTCTAAGGGAGAAAAATCACCCTCAAAATAGAGCCTTTTAAATCCTTGCAGCTTCCCAGGGAAGGGGCAACCCCTACAGGGGCATCCTGGGGCTGCCAGGGGCACTGCCAGCCACCACATACCCTGACCCAGCTGAACCTCAGGAGGTCCTGAGGATTTCCTACCCTTCATCCACCCAATCCTGAGAGGATCTGACACAGGAATAACCCAAATATCCTGCTTTATCCCCTCATCCTCCTCATCCTGCTGGGATCTGGCACAGGGATCACCCAGACAACCTGCCCCAGCTCCTTGTTCCCCCACATCCTGCTGGGATCTGACACAGGGATCACCCAGACAACCTGCCCCAGCTCCTTGTTCCCCCACATCCTGCTGGGATCTAACAGGGATCACCCAGACAACCTGCCCCAGCTCCTTGTTCCCCCGCATCCTGCTGGGATCTGACACTGGGATCACTTGGATAATCTGCTCACAGCTGTTAGTGGAGGAGAGCTGGTTGGATCTGGGGTTCCCCAAGGGTGTACCCCCGCTAAGGGCTCTCTACCTTGCCTGGCTGAAGGTTCTGGCCCCGGGCAGCTCTTGCCAAGGTGGGGTGGGGACACTTCCATGGCTCATGAGCTGACACAAGGCTGTGCCTTGAGCTCCCACAGCCTGGCTGGAAGCTGTCTGCATGGCATAGCACCCCAAATCCTCACTTTCCCTGGGCTTATGTGAGGGACCTGGATGCATTTCATGTGATGGAAACCTTTCTGCCTGGCATTCATGCCCCCAAATGGGGAGGGTGATGAGGTTCATCCATGCAGATGCGAGGGAGGTGGGTGGTGGGCTGCCAGCCCCACTCCTTCTCTCTGGATGAAGATGCTGTTTAGAGGTCCCTCTAAGAAGGAATCCTCTGCCTTCCCTCTCTGCTCCCCTGTCCTTCTGCCTCCCAACCAGCACACCCAGCCCCAGGGGAGTGGGATGTGGTTGGAGTCCTGCTGCTGCTGTCACCCCCTAGGTTGAAATCTGTCACCCCCAAGCTGAAACCTGTCACCCCCCAGGCTGAACCCTCACTCACACCCCTAGTTTGGCCAGAGCTGTGGGAAGGATCCCACCTCTGGCCAGGCACACGTGGCACGGAGCAGGGGCTGAGCCCACCCCAAGGAGCTGCAACCCAGTTTCACGCCCTGATCTCCACCGTAGAGCCTCCGAGGTGCTGGGAACCTCCCTGTTTCCCACTCCCTTCCCTGATGGGGATCCCTCCATCTCCCATCCCTCCCCTGGTGGGGACCCCCCCGGGGATCCCTCCAATCTTCCATCCCCTTTCCTGATGAAGACCACCCTGTCTCCCATCCCTTTTCCTGATGGAGACTCCCCACATCTCCCATCTGCTTCCCTGGGAGAAACACCCAGTGATGGAGGAAGAGGGTGGAGGAATGCTGGGGGCTCTCTGCTCCCTGCCTTGAAGCTTGAGAAGGGACAGGAGCTTTCCTCCCCCAGTTTCTGCGGTGGAGGCAGGATGGCAGCCGCCCCCTCCCTCCCCGAGAGGCGAGCCGTGGGAAACATGGGGAACCAGGAGAGTTCCTCAGAAAGAGACGCTTATGAATTAATGCAAGAACTCCTTAAAAAGCATGGCAAGGTTATCTGTGGCCGTGATCTTAAGGGGATGCTGGAGTGGGTGCAGAACATCCTGACAGTTACAATATCTAGCATGTTTACGAGTGAAATCTAGGATCAAGTGGGGGTGAGGTTATGGGATGCTGCTACTACAGGGAATGTTGAGGCGCAGCGTATGCTCCCATGGTGGCGGATTATATTCGAGATGCTTAAAGCGCAAGAAGGGAACTCGGAACAGAGTATTGAGGGAGCTCAGACCCCTCCTCCGTTACCCTCTAAGCTGCCACCAAAGCCGAAGCTGCGGACTGAGTCTCTGGGTACATACGCAGCAGAATACTACAGCCCCACACATACCTACCCCCCCCCCCCCCCCCCCCGGGGGACGACCTCCTAGATCCAGGTCCTGTCTATCCTGAACGGGAACCAGACCTTTATCTCCAGGATCCTCACGATGTTTGGGCTTCTATTAAGCGCCAAGCTTTGCGGGATGGAGACACTGAGGTTGCCGCAAGAATCGTGGCTCCTGTACTGTACGCGGGAAGAGGGGGTAACCCTCAATGGGAGGCTTTGTCCTTCCCAGTGATTAAAGAAAAAGAACTCCGTCGTACTGCCGCTGAGCATGGGCTCTCTTCTCCTTATTTCGCTAATCTTTTAACATCTATACTCGACAATCACGTAATGACACCATACGACTTAAAATCTCTAGCACAACTGTTGCTAACTCTGTCTCAGTATACTTTATGGGAGTTCCAGTGGAGAAAAGGGCTCCAAGCGCTCTTA
The DNA here is from genome assembly GCF_026170545.1 of Melanerpes formicivorus. Taxonomy (NCBI): domain Eukaryota; kingdom Metazoa; phylum Chordata; class Aves; order Piciformes; family Picidae; genus Melanerpes; species Melanerpes formicivorus. The sequence continues at coordinate 931,448 of NW_027142492.1, read as the reverse complement.
CTTGCATATGCGGGACATAACAATGAGGCTTTAGCGGCACTCACGTTGGATCACCTCATGGGCACAGGTCAACACACCGACCCGGCAGCGCAAGCCCGCGACTGCCCACGGGAAGCCCTGGAAGCATCACGAGAGGAGGCACGAAAGGCTTTTCTTAAAGTCCCGGACTCTCAAAAGCCACAAAAAGTTTTTACGAATATCGTTCCGGAACCGCGGGAACCTTATATGCAATTCATAGATAGGCTTAAACTGGCCTTAGAACGCCAAATCGATAATGGGGAGGCAAGGGAAATATTACTGTTGAAATTAGCTGTGGAAAATGCAAATGCAGATTGTAAGAAGCTGTTAAAATCTTTGCCTAATCAAAACCCCACCTTGCTAGAAATGATTGAGGCATGTAATAAGATAGGTACGATGGAATATAAGTATGAAGCTATGGCTGCAGCTTTTGCAGCTATGAATGGTCCAATGAATACAGGAGTTTGTTACGGCTGTGGGAAACCGGGTCATCTCAGAAAGAATTGTTTGGTAGCTAATACTGGAGCCAAACCTAAGGCACCCGGGATTTGCCCTAAGTGCCAGAAGGGGAGGCATTATGCTAACCAGTGTCGATCTAAGCATAATTCTCAAAGGCGGCCTGCGCAGGGAAACTGGATGCGGAGCGCGGGACGGCGCCGCGCGCAGACACAAATCATCCAGCCGTCACCGGCCAGCCAGATGCCGGCAGCACACATCTCTGACCTCCGCCCAGCAACAGCAGGCAGCGCTGTTGAATCCTGCTCGACAGCCACATGCCCTGATTTTTCAGTGGGACACAGGTGAAACAGACCCATTGCTTTTAATTGAGTGGGTTTTTCTTCCTAACCAGCCTGTTAAGACAATTTCTGTACAGCATGAAATGTTTGCCTTTTTAATCATTAAGGCCAGGCAGAGACTATTAACTTTAGCAGGGAGAGATTTTGATTGTATCTATGTTCCTGTTAAAGAGATTTACTTGCAGTGGCTTTTTCAGCAATCAGATGTTTTTGTTATGTCTTTAACAGCCTATGCAGGTCGACTCTCTATGCACCCGCCTTCACATAAATTGTTTCATCTTGACTTTTCTTTATCCCCTTTACCTCGTAGGAGTGAGCAACCACTGTCTGCCCCTACTGTTTTCACAGATGGATCGGGGAAGACTCATAAGTCTGTCATTGTTTGGTGGAACGATCAGTCCTTAACATGGGAGTCAGAGATTGCTGTAGTTCCTGGTTCGCCTCAGATAGTAGAATTAGCTGCAGTAGTACGAGTTTTTCAGAAATGGTCAGAGCCTTTTAATCTCGTTACAGACTCTGCCTATGTAGCAGGTATTGTTCAGCGAGCTGAGGCTGCAGTATTGAAGGAGGTGAGTAATCCTCAATTGTTTGACCTGTTACAGAAGCTGGTCTTTTTTCTAGGTTCAAGGAAACATCCTTATTTTGTCGTGCATGTTAGATCTCATACTACTTTACCAGGATTTATTGCAGAAGGAAATCGTCAAGCGGATTTTATGACATTAGCAGTGCAGGTATTGCCAGATCGCCTTGCACAAGCTAGGCTTAGCCATTCCTTTTTCCATCAGAACGCAGGAGGACTGAAACGGCAGTTTGGTCTGTCCTCACAGCAAGCTGCTAACATCATAGCTGTATGTCCTGACTGCCAGAAGCATTCTTTTCCTTCTGTTGCCAGTGGAGTTAACCCAAGAGGATTGCAGAGTTTACAATTGTGGCAAACAGATGTTACTCACTTTTCTGAATTTGGTAGTCTTAAATATATTCATTCTTCTATTGACACCTTTTCTGGAGCCTTGTATGCTTCTTGTCATACAGGGGAAAAGTCACAAGATGCTCGCAGACATTTTGTGCGAGCCTTTGCCACATTAGGTATTCCTGTTCCGATAAAAACAGATAATGGGCCAGCATATGTCTCTGCAACGCTTAAATCTTTTTTTGACTCTTGGGGAATTGTTCATATCACAGGTATTCCTTATTCTCCCACTGGACAGTCACTTACTGAACGTTCTCACCAAACATTGAAGCGTCTTTTATTACAACAGAAAGGGGGAATGGGAAGTACAATGCCAGAGGAGAGATTGCAGAAAGCTCTGTATGTATTTAATTTTTTTAATTGCTCCTTAGTAGATAGTAATCCTCCTATTGTTCGCCATTTTAGCAGTAATACTTCTTTGGAAACATGAGAAAAAGCACCAGTGCTGATTCGAGGCCCTGAAACAGGAAAGATTTTAGGGCCATACCCTTTAGTAACATGGGGTAGAGGGTATGCTTGTGTTTCCACAGAAAGAGGCCCTCGGTGGATTCCAGCTAAGAACATTTGACCCTTTCGAGAGCCTTTATCACCTCCAAAGGAGGAAGTTGAAGAGGAGTAATTGATACTGAGAGACAGCGAGCTGCAGATTTCTGATCAATCTTCCAAGAACCCCTTTTTGTACTTGTTTAGTAGGACTGTCTTTGGATAAGTGGCTAGTTCCTTCATCTTTTAAATTGCTTGGTAATTGGGGACTTTTTCTCTGGCTTTGTAGTTTTCTTAGAACAATTATGTATGCTTTTACTGCTTTATTCTTTTTGCTACTTTTTTAACCTTGTTTATTGTAATGCTTATAGAGTTTGATTAATTGCTTTGTTAAGGGGATTCTTGTTATATAACAGAAGGGGGAAATGAAGGGTTAAATCTTGGAGAGCCGAGCTCCAAGCACTGCTGGACTGGTAAGAAGGAGACAGTGTTGGCCTTGATGGTTTGTGAACTATGGGAACTCAGTGCAGCAGTGCTGTTGGAGGAGGGCAGATATTTGATTACGTGTGGTTGTTATGACCTGAGAGGGTCAGACTTCAGACATACAGAAGATTGATGTAACAGAGTCCCTGTTCCTGTTGTAAACTGCTTCTGCGTTGTATTAGTTTTATAAAGAAGAATTCTGCATAATAAAGTGGACACCTGGCCTGCATCAGGCTGTGTCCCGTCTCTTAATCGCGGCAGCTCATCCCTGCCACCACCTCCTATTGGGCCAGGGGCTGTACGAACCGGGTACCAGCCCGGTGACATCACACCCAGCAGCTAGTCTGGGGCTGGGCCTGGGAGAAATAAAAAAAAACAGGAATGGGAAAAAAAAAGAAAAAGCCACAAAAATTCGCATTAAAAAAGGGAGAAAACGGTAAAAAGGAAAGGGGAGGGGGGAAGATGGGGGGGGAAGAGAATGGATTTGGGCTGGGAAAGGGGGGTTGGGTGGGTTATGGGGTGGGGGAAAAAGAAAGGGTGAGGCTGAAAAGAAAAAAAAATCATGTAAAAGAAGGAAAAATGATAAAAGGGAGGAAGGAGGTGGAGGGACAGAATGGGTGGGGAAGAAGGGCTGGGTTGGGCTGAAGAAGAGGTTTGGGGGCCTAGGGGAAAAAAAAAAACAACAAAGGAGGGGGGAATTAAAACCAACATTTAAAAAAAAAGGTGTGGGGGAAATGATCAAAGCAAATTTTGGGGGAGGAGGGGTGGAGGTGAAAGTGAGTAAGGGTGAAGGGATGGATTTGAGCTGAGAGTGAGGATTTTGGGCGGTGCTGGGGTGGAGTGATGGAATGAAGGGGCTGAGCACATGGTGGAAACCAAGGTTGGGGTCTCTGCGAGAGCTGGATAATGCTGGAGAGTCACCAAGTGACTAAACCATGGCACCAAGCACCCCATCAAGTCTCCTCCTGAACACCCCCAATGACGGCGACTCCACCACCTCCCCGGGCAGCCCATTCCAATGGGCAATCACTCTCTCTGGGAAGAACTTCTTCCTAACCTCCAACCTAAACCTCCCCTGGTGCAGCCTGAGACTGTGTCCTCTTGTTCTGGTACTGGCTGCCCGGGAGAAGAGACCAGCCTCCGCCTGGCTACAACCTCCCTTCAGGGAGTTGTAGACAGCAATAAGGTCACCCCTGAGTCTCCTCTTCTCCAGGCTAAGCAACCCCAGCTCCCTCAGCCTCTCCTCATAGGGCTTGTGTTCCAAACCCCTCACCAACTTTGTTGCTCTTCTCTGGACTCGTTCCAGCAGCTCAACATCTTTCCTAAACTGAGGGGCCCAGAACTGGACACAGTACTCGAGGTGCGGCCTAACCAGTGCAGTGTACAGGGGCAGAATGACCTCCCTGCTCCTGCTGGCCACACTGTTCCTGATGCAGGCCAGGGTGCCCTTGGCCCTCTTGGCCGCCTGGGCACACTGCCGGCTCATGTTCAGCCTACCATCGACCAGTACCCCCAGGTCCCTCTCTACCTGGCTGCTCTCCAGCCACTCTGACCCCAGCCTGTAGCTCTGCATGGGGTTGTTGTGGCCGATGTGCAGAACCCGGCACTTGGATGTGTTCAATCTCGTGCCCTTGGACTCTGCCCATCTGTCCAGCCTGTCGAGGTCCCTCTGCAGAGCCTCTCTACCCTCCAGCAGACCAACTCCTGCCCCCAGCTTGGTGTCATCTGCAAACTTACTGCTGATGGACTCAATGCCCTCATCCAGATCATCAATAAAGATGTTAAAGAGCACGGGGCCCAGCACTGATCCTTGGGGCACACCACTAGTGACTGGCCGCCAGCTGGATGTGGCACCATTCACCACCACTCTCTGGGCTCGGTCCTCCAGCCAGTTCCTAACCCAATGCAGTGTGCTCCCGTCCAAGCCATGGGCTGACAGCTTGGCCAGCAGTTTGCTATGGGGGACGGTGTCCAAGGCCTTGCTGAGGTCCAGGTAGACTACATCCACAGGCCTCCCCACATCCACCAGGCGGGTCACCTGATCATAGAAGGAGATCAGGTTGGTCAGGCAGGACCTGCCCTTCCTAAATCCATGCTGGCTGGGCCTGATCCCTCGGCCATCCTGTAAGTGCATCCCTTCCCTCCAGAAGGATCTGCTAAAGATTAGGTGATGAGCAAGCTCCTTGCTGGAGCACCCCCACCCCGGCTTGGCAGGGTCTAGGTGCACACACAGGTGGGGCTGCTATGGGTGGGGTGCCAGTGGGAGGTGTGAGGAGCTGCAGAAGGAATGGAGCATGGCCCCGAGGCAGAAGGGAGGGAAGAGTCAAGATGTAACAGCCACACGGGGCACAAACAGCCATTGTGAGGCCCCACGTGGCTGTGGGAGGTGGCAAGGGCCAGGCTGCAGCTGGCACTGGGATGGGTGACACCCCACAGGGTTGGGAGGTCTGGATACTCTGCTCAAATGCTGCTTTGAGGTCCTCATAATCCAGGCTCAGGGCACAAACCCCTCCCTGCCACCCTGTGTTGGTGGTCACAGTTCAGCTCATGGCTGCCTGTGGTGGTTGGGACCAGGGAGATGCTGGAGGGGGGTCACATCCACAAGCGCCTTCTTGTCCCCCAGCTCCACAGGAGCTGCATTCAAGGGGATGGATCTTGTTTGCAGAGATGTTTTGGATGCCCCATCCCTGGAAGTATTCAAGGCCAAGTTGGATGGGACTTTGAACAACCTGTTCAAAGGATTCAGCTCCTGAAGCCCACCTATGAGGCTACAGCTCTGGAAAAACTTGGTGGTCACCATCCCTAAGGGTCGTCACCTTCCACCCCACAAAGTCTTCTGGCTCCAAGGCAAAATCATAGACTCTAACACCACAGAATCCTTTTGATTGGAGAGACCTTTATGGTTGTGAAGTCCAACCATTAACCCAGCACTGGCAGGCCACCACTAAACCATGTCCCTCAGCACCACAGCTACACAGCTTTCAAACCTCTCCAGGAATGGGGACTCCATCACTGCCCTGGGCAGCCTGGTCCAGGCCTTGACAACCCTTTTGGAGATGAAATTGTTCCTCATGTCCATCCCAAACTCCCCCCCAGCACAATCTGAGGCCCTGCCCTTATCACTTGTTACTTGGTAGAAGAAAAGGGATTATCTCTAGCATAGGTGGCTGGAGAGAAGGTTGCATGTGGAGCCAGGGGGAAAGAATCCAGCAGTGAGAGGGTGCCACAGAAGTTCTGAGCAAGGGGTTTGCAGCTTCTTCTGGGCTGGACCACAATGGAGACCATGTGGGAAGGTTCATTTGTCCCAGGATGCCTCAGCTGAGAGCAGCCAACCAGAGGAACCCATAGAGCTGGGGTGAGCATACCCATGAGTTTCCCCCAGAGCCCTTTCCCATCCTCCAGCCTTGCTACAGAGGGTTGCAGGGGTGGATGTCAGTTCTGCGTTCCCCCTCCCTCGCTTCCTCTCCTCGGACACCTCCACCCTCTCCTCCAAGAGGTTCAATATTCACAGATGCTCCAGCAAGAAGCCCCTCAGGTTTGGCTCCTCCACGTCCCAGGAGATTTCTGGCCTCGGGAAGGAGCAGCCAGTAAATCCCAGCCATCCAGGGCACAGGTTTAGACCCCATCCCACCTGCCCCAGCGCTGAGGACCCAGGTGCAGGATCCATCACCACGACTCTGCCTCCAAGAGCTAGGCGCATCCTAGGAAACCTCCATTGTTGGGTGGGATGGGGGAGGGGGGGAGGGTGTCCCGAATTGCTCCCCCCACCCCGCATCCCTCCGGAATGCTACAACCCCAGCGCCGACTGGTACCCGAGGGGAGGGGTTGGGTGGGAAGGGGGTGGGGGAAAGGTGCTGTCCTCCCTCGGATTGGGCAGAAATGACATCATCGCCGGTCTGCGAACCAATGGGAAAGCCGCCTGAGGCTCGGAAAGATCGTCCGTCCCTTTACATGGGGGGGGGATATGGGGGCGCTGAGGTGGGGGTGGGCTCAGTTGGGGTGGGGGACTTAATTGCATTCAGCTCAGTTGCATCCACACCCCCTTCCCCATCTATCACTCCCTTCCCCATCCATCACTCCCAACCCCGGCATGAGCAGCCAGGAACAATGTTAGAAGGAAATTAATAGTGAAATAATGATACAAAAAGATCTAATAACACAAAAAATGTAACAATGCAAACATTATAATAATACAAACAATATATTAGGATAGGATAGGATAGGATAGGATAGGATAGGATAGGATAGGATAGGATAGGATAGGATAGGATAGGATAGGATAGAATTAACCGGGTTGGAAGAGACCTTTGAGATCAAGGAGTCCAACCTATCACCCAACACCATCTAATCAACTAAACCATGGCACCAAGCACCCCAGCCAATCTCTTCCTAAACACCTCCAGTGATGGTGACTCCACCACCTCCCTGGGCAGCACATTCCAATGGCCAATCTCTCTTTCTGGGAAGAACTTCTTCCTACCATCCTGTTGGGGTTTGTTTTGAGCAAGAGGGGACTTGGGTCCCAGGAACACCTGTGCAATTCAGGCCTTGAAGAATTCTCTGTTGATAATATAGTGGTGGAGTAGGAGCTGTGAGAAAGTGCTGATTGCTTGGTATGCTGAAGTCCAGCTGCCCCTGAGAAGGGAGGCAAGCAAGATAAGGAGGAGGCGAGATCTGGGAAAGAGAGCAATTAGGCCGGATAGAAGAATTCCACAGAGTTGTGAAAACAATGATGTAACCTTTTAGAGAGAAACCAATAGTATGTTGCCAAGTGGGCATAATTATAGCAAACTGTATATAAGACGTGTCTGATGCTCAATAAAGTTGGATTCCGCTGATCACATTGATCGTATAGCGGCCCCTTCTTGCAACAATGGTGGAGAATGCGGGCAACAGCGCCTTGAACCGGGACCCCACAGAGTGGGTCCTGAACCCAAAAAGGAGGGTTCTGCAAATCTCCGAAAGGAGTCACGGTGAAGAAGGGAGCCGTGCCGTTCCGACGAGGACTACCAGGGTTCGAGAGCGCGGAAAGCAAGAAGTATTCCGGTCCAGGATAGCAGTACTGGTGCTGTGTTTACCGACTCACAGAGAAGCGGAGGAAACAGCAGAAGACCGAAGACGCCGTAAGCCGATACTGCTCTGAGACTGTGCGCACGGGTATTAACGCATAATGGATAGTAATGGATAGGCAGGCGGCGTATGATTTATTTAAGTGCTTTTTAGAAAAGCGTAAGGTGGAGATATCGTCTAAAGTAATGCCTGGACTTTTGGCCCATGGATCCGCTTTAGGGCATTTCCCTAGCGGAGATAGTTATTTTCATAGTTTCATAGTTTCATAGTTTCATTCAGGGTTGGAAGGGACCACAAGGATCATCTAGTTCCAACCCCCCTGCCATGGGCAGGGACACCCCATACTAGATCAGGCTGGACAGAGCCTCATCCAGCCTGGTCTTAAACACCCCCAGGGACGGGGCCTCGACCACCTCCCTGGACAACACATTCCAGGGTTTCACCACTCTCATGGTGAAGAACCTCCTCCTCACATCTAGCCTGAATCTCCCCACCTCCAGCTTCATTCCATTCCCCCTAGTCCTAGCACTACCTGATATCCTGAGAAGTCCTTCCCCAGCCTTCCTGTAGGCCCCCTTCAGATACTGGAAGGCGACAATTAGGTCACCTCGGAGCCTTCTCTTCTGCAGACTGAACAGCCCCAACTCCTTCAGTCTGTCCTCATAGGAGAGGTGCTCCAGCCCTCTGATCATCCTTGTGGCCCTTCTCTGGACACGTTCCAGCACCTCCACATCCCTCTTGCAATAGGGGCTCCAGAACTGGACACAGTACTCCAGGTGGGGTCTCACCAGGGCTGAGTAGAGGGGGAGGATCACCTCCCTCGACCTGCTAGCCACACTTCTCCTGATGCAGCCCAGGATCTGATTGGCTTTGCGGGCTGCAAGTGCACACTGAGAGCTCATGTTGAGCTTTTTGTCCACCAGCACCCCCAAGTCTCTCTCTTCAGGGCTACTTTCCAGCCAGTCACTGCCCAGCCTGTATTTGTGCCTGGGATTGCCTCGACCCAGATGCAGGACCCTGCACTTGCTCTTATTGAACTTCATGAGGTTGGCTTGTGCCCACCTCTCCAGCCTGTCAAGGTCCCTCTGGATGGCCTCCCTTCCCTCCAGCGTGTCTGCTGCACCACACAGCTTGGTGTCATCAGCAAACTTGCTGAGGGTGCACTCAATGCCACTGTCCATGTCCCCCACAAAGATGTCGAATAAGACAGGTCCCAGGACTGATCCCTGAGGGACTCCGCTTGTCACTGGCCTCCACTGGGACATGGAGCCATTGACAGCCACTCTTTGGGTGCGGCCATCAAGCCAGTTCCTTATCCATCTAGTGGTCCACCCATCAAACCCATGTGTCACCAGTTTGGAGACCAGGATGTGGTGTGGGACAGTGTCGAAGGCTTTGCTCAGGTCCAGGTAAACGACATCAGTTGCTCGCCCCTCATCTATTAATTTTGTCACCTGCTCATAGAAGGCCACCAGGTTGGTCAGGCAGGATTTGCCCTTGGCAAAGCCATGCTGACTGTTCCCAATCACCTCTTCACTATTCTTTTGAGCGAGTAGTGACTCCAGGAGGATCTGCTCCATGATCTTTCCAGGCACAGAGGTGAGACTGACTGGCCTGTAGTTCCCTGGTTCCTCCTTCTTGCCCTTTTTGAAGATGGGGGCAATGTTTCCCCTTTTCCAGTCTGTGGGGACTTCACCAGATTGCCATGACTTTTGAAATATAATAGAGAGGGGTTTAGCAACCTCATCTGCCAGTTCTCTCAGTACCCGTGGGTGTAACCCGTCGGGTCCCATGGACTTGAACACTTTCAGGTTCTTCAGATGATCACGAACCTGATCTGCACTTACAATGGGCAGTTCTTCCTCCCCGTCCCTGGCTTTGACTTCCATAACATCAGGAGTGTGGCTAGAGGCCCTTGCAGTGAAGACTGAGGTAAAGAAGTTATTAAGTACCTCAGCCTTTTCCTCATCACATGTGACCATGTCACCATTTTCCTTTCTGAGGGGGCCCACACCTTCCCTAGTCTTCTTCTTCCCATTAATATACCTGTAAAAGTTCTTAGTATTCCCTTTAATCTCCCTGGCTAGATTCAACTCAAACTCTGCTTTGGCTTTCCTAACCAGGACTCTTGCTGCTCGGGCAGCTTCCTTATATTCCCCCTGTTCCACCTGTCCTTCCCTCCACTTCCTGTAGAGTTTCCTTTTAAGTAATAGTGTGTCCAGTAGCTCCTTGCCCATCCAGGCAGGCCTCCTAGCATTCTTACCTGCTTTTCTCTTTGTTGGTACACAGAGCTCCTGGACACAGAGGAGGTGGTCCTTGAATACTGACCAGCTGTCCTGGGTCCCTCTTCCCTCCAGGGCTTTGTCCCACGACACTTTGGCTAGCAGATCCCTGAAGCGATCAAAATCTGCACGCCTAAAGTCTAGGGTCGTGAGCTTGGAATACTTCCTCCTGATTGCCCTGAGGATGTTAAATTCAACTGCTTCATGGTCACTGCAGCCAAGGCCGTCTATGAGCCTCACATTGCTTACCAGCCCTTCCCTGTTGGTGAGAACAAGGTCCAGCATAGCACCATTTCTTGTTGGTTCCTCCACCATTTGGAGGAGGAAGTTGTCTTCTATGCAGTCCAGGAACATCCTGGATTGCTGGTGCCTTGCTGTGTTGTCCCTCCAGCAGATATCCGGGTGGTTGAAATCACCCATGAGGACCAGGGCTTGTGACCTGGAAGCTGCTTCTATTTGCCTATGGAGGGCCTCATCTGCTTGGATCTGCTGGTCAGGTGGCCTGTAGGAGACCCCCACAGTAATATCTTCTTCCCCTGTCCTGCCTTTAATTTTGACCCATACACTCTCAACTAGCTTATCATCCCTCCCCAGTTGGAGCTCCACTGATTCCAACTGGCTATTGACATAGAGGGCAACACCTCCTCCTCTCCTTCCCTGCCTATCCTTCCTAAAGAGTTTATACCCACCTATCCCTACATCCCAGTCGTGGGATTCATCCCACCAAGTTTCAGTAACAGCCACTATGTCGTGGCATCCCAGCAGCACAGTGGCCCTTAACTCATCCTGTTTGTTGCCCAAGCTGCGCGCATTCGCATAGAAGCACTTCAGCTGGGCTGGCCCTGTCCTCCTCTTGTGCCAAATCCCCTCGGTTTCCACAGAATGTCCTGGTGGATCATTCGTGGCTTGCCTCAGGGTAGCAAGTTGAGAGCCCTTACCAGCTCTCCTTCTCTCTACTGCTGGTGAGCTGCCCCTCTGTTTGTCACCAGCCAGCAGGAGACTATTAACCCCTTCCCCCTTCAAATCTAGTTTAAAGCCCTATCAATGAGCCCTGCCAATTCCTGCCCCAGGATTCTTATCCCCCTCTGGGACAAGTGTGTCCCATGAGTTGTTTTCAGCTCAGGTGCCTTGAAAACCAGTCCATGATTGTGGAACCCAATTTGATGAAGCTTGTTGGAGAGAATACAGGAACAAGTTGTGGGACTTGTGGGACTTGGTTATAGATGGTGATAAAACTGCTATAAAGCTGCAAAAGTCGTGGCGAGAATGCATGAACTGTGTTAAAACCTCTGAACTGGAACAGCGAATGGCTGCTGCAGTTACTGCGAATTTGTCAGAACGGGATGCAGCGCCAGTTGTATCCGAATTGCAACCGAAGGAGGTGTTTGAAAAATATCGCCCGGGGCCGCCTCCGGCACAGAGCACAATACCACTATCGTGCCCTGCAAGACCTGAATTTCCACCTCCACCCCCACCGACGGAATTCAGCGAGGCGCCTAATGACCTAGCCCCAGGCGCAGCCTGCCTGGCTAAGGGAGTGGGGGCTTCGGCTGAACTGAACGACAGCGTAGAATCACAAACTGAGACAGTAAATCAGAGGGAGACACCGTTATCTATTTCTCTGGCTCAGTTAGAAAAGTTGGTGGAGCACATGTGTCAAAAACTGATTTTAGAAAGTTCCCAGGGAAAAGAAATGCTCTTAGAAAATAAAACGGAGAAGAAACCTAGCTCGGGAGCGGTTGTGCAAATTAACTGGAAAGCGATTGCTCAGGAGGCTATGAAAAAATGGATGTTACGATGTGGCTGCTGAGTTGTCTAAGGTACTGTGTTTTCCTGTAACGTATGATATTGATCATAATCAAGGACACTATCAGGTTTTGGACTGGAAGATTTTGCAGCGATTGAGAGCAACGGTAGCTGAAAGCAGGCTACATGGCAAACCTGCCCGACAAATGCTGCAGTATATCTGGGGTAGTGATTTGTTGGTTCCAGAGGACATTAAGACACTGATGAGAATGATTTTGACTCCTTCTCAAATGATCATGTTTGATGAGTTTTGGGGTCAGTTTTGTCAGCTCTCAGGGAATACACAACAGCAGCAGGGGGATCCCCTGGCTGGAGTCACAGCACAACAGTTAATGGGAACAGGACAATGGTTTGGTGTTGAACGACAAGTTGAAAGTGGTCCTGCGGTCTTTCAGGAATCAATGGAATGTGCCCAAAAGGCATTAAAAAGAGTACAGGCAGACCCTAAAAGGCCGCACTATATGTCTTTAAGACAAAAGCCAGAAGAGTCGTTTGCAGAATTTGTAGATCGTGTATGTGAGGCAACGAGTAATTCGGATATTCCTGACTATTTAAAGGGTTACATGTTAAAAAATGTAGCTTTTGAAGGAGCTAATACAAAACCAAAATCAGTATTGGTAAATTTACCACAGGGGACCACAATTGAGGAGATGCTGGAAAGAGCAGCTAACATACCTTCTGGTCCACAGGCTTTTCTCATAGATACTATGCACAAATTGGCTGAACGATCACTGAAATTGGAAGAGGCTGCGGAGTCACAAACCCAAATATTGGCAGCCTTAGCTCCTTTAAAGGCTAATACGAGGGGGCAACAAGGGGATGTTTTTCAAAGGAAGATACGATGTTATAAGTGTGGTAAAGAAGGGCATATCCGATCACAATGTAGAGTGAAATTTGTATGGTGTGATAATTGTAAAAGTAATTCTCATTCCACCAATGCATGTCAAAGTTCGGGAAACGGCCAGAGCAGCGCGAAGAGCCGCCGCGCTGGGACACAAGTGGCAGCTCCAGTCTATTACCAGCAGGACGCAGAAATGAAAACGACACCTCAGCCTTACAACCGGCAACCAGAGGGAGCATCGGCTTGGACGTGGCAACAGCAGTAGATGCTACCTTAATAGATAATCGGCCCATTAAAGTGGAAACAAATGTAAAGGGACCTATATACATCAATGGTCAGCCTGTAGGAGCATTGTTAATGGGTCGATCATCTATGGGTGTTAAAGGGGTAATGGTATTGCCAGGGGTAATTGATGCGGATTACAGTGGTGTTATTTGTGTTGTGATGTGGAAATGGCATGCGATCAGCCTGTACGAGGTGACAAAGGCTTTGGATCCACAGGGGGACTGGCTCTCTTAACTATACCGGTGGGAAGACGACCAGTCGCTGGTGTTGAATTTTTGGTACGGGTCTCAGCACGTGAAATTAATTTGCCTGCTAGATGCTGGTGCTGACATCACAATCATGAGTAATGCACACTGGCCGAGACACTGGCCTTTAGAGCCAGCAATAGAAGTAGAAGGTGTTAGAGGAGCTCAAGCAGTAATGCAGAGTAGCCACAAAACTGTAGTGAAGATTGAAGGAAAACAGGCCTTAATTACAGTTAGTTATGCCATTGCCTAATGGAATCAATGCTTTGGTGGGCCGGGATGTGATGCAGCAATTGGGTGTGGTCTTAACCTCAGCACCACCACCCCCCACCACCCCCCCAGCGGTTTCTGGTACGGCTACTGTCGACCATGGCTCTGCTCTGATTTAAAGCAACAGTACTCATTTTGTCATTTTTGATTGTAATGTCTTTCAGAGATTTGTTATTTAGAGTTTTGTTAAGTTTTTCTAATAAGCATAATGAATAAGTAAACATTTGGTATTTACAGGTATTTAGTACATAGTAATTGCAGTAAGGTGTATGTACTTAGTAAAGAGTTCAAATTGTAAGATTTTCTTTTGGTTCGAACCTTCTTAGTTGTCTGCCTAGGCATTTCAAAGGAGCTCCATGTAATATAGTTAAGGAATGTATAAACAGGTTTTAATTTTGGAAAGTGTTTTTTAGTTAATGTAACAATTTTATTTCTTTTTAGACACTGATTTGATGGATTAATTTTAACATAGTCTTTTAAGGTTTTAAGGATTTTTGGTATTAGCATAAGTTAAGGTTTGTAGTAAATAGGTATTAATTTTAACAGCTATTCCTTCACTAATGTGCAGAAGAATCAAGACTAAGAGGAAACAGCATTTCCCATGAAGTCAAACATCGATCACAATAACTGTTATGATAATCTGGGGTCAAAAGCATCAATCAGAAGAATGTAACACAGCATCATGTGAATTAGGACTGAATATTATGGTTGGTTGATTGTTGTGTGATTAGAGAAAATGTTCATAGGGACTTATATGTTATCTCACTAGTTTGCTATAATTTTACACACCTAGAGGGAAAATCAAAATCATAACAACACAACATGCATTTTCATTTTCAGTTGAAAACATCAACAAACAAATAAATAAATTAAAAAAAAAAAATAAAGGGGGGGGGGGGAAGAGAGAATAGCCCATAGCAAAAATAAAAAGGTTTTTTAATGGTACCAATAAGAGATCAGTATTACTAGGATGAGCAAAAACACATTATTATGGGTAATTTTATATTGGGCAAAGCAATGAAGCTCTTTTGCTCTTGCTGATTGCCTGCAAGTTTTCTGTCTGTGAAGCTAGAGCCTGGCCAGATCTACCTTTACAGATTAAAGAAATCTTGCTACCATTAAACAATTTATGATTTTTGACCATCCTAGAGAAAATAAAAATGTAACATATCCCTAAAGTAGATTGTAAAACAGTGTTAAGGATTGCATTTATGTTTTAATCTTTGTAATGTGTTCAGGCATAATCACGTATTTTTTGTTAATAAGAGGAGTGAAATGTAAAGATTGGAACTATTAAGATCTAAGTTCTTCTTTACAATGTCTGTTATCTTTGACCATGTATTATGCCAGCTCTGTTAGAGCATTCTATCTAGATTCAACTTAAGCTTTGTGCCTTGTATAGGTAACATGGCCCAACATAACAGGCAATAATGAATTTTGATTGAGCCTTCAGACTGTGAGTGAACCTTTTCAGACATGTCTGATAGGGATACCCAGACTTGATGTAAATATGCTTGTTAATTATAGTAGTAAGCTTTAAGGTTTTTAGGTATTATTGTACTAATTTTGATTATTGTTAAACTTGTTTATAATCGTATGATGCAAAGTGTTCAAAGGACAACCTCCAAGGCCTTCCTTGCACAAAAGAAAAACGGGGGATTTGTTGGGGTTCGTTTTGAGCAAGAGGGGACTTGGGTCCCAGGAACACCTGTGCAATTGAGGCCTTGAAGAATTCTCTGTTGATAATATAGTGGTGGAGTAGGAGCTGTGAGAAAGTGCTGATTGCTTGGTATGCTGAAGTCCAGCTGCCCCTGAGAAGGGAGGCAAGCAAGATAAGGAGGAGGCGAGATCTGGGAAAGAGAGCAATTAGGCCGGATAGAAGAATTCCACAGAGTTGTGAAAACAATGATGTAACCTTTTAGAGAGAAACCAATAGTATGTTGCCAAGTGGGCATAATTATAGCAAACTGTATATAAGATGTGTCTGATGCTCAATAAAGTTGGATTCCGCTGATCACATTGATCGTATAGCGGCCCCTTCTTGCAACACCATCCAGCCTGAAACTCCCCTGGCGCAGCTTGAGACTGTGTCCTCTTGTTCTGGTGCTGGTCACCCGGGAGAAGAGACCAACCCCCACCTGGCTACAACCTCCCTTCAGGCAGTTGTAGACAGCAAGAAGGTCTCCCCTGAGCCTCCTCTTTTCCAGGCTAAGCAACCCCAGCTCCCTCAGCCTCTCCTCATAGGGCTGTGCTCCAAACCCCTCCCCAGCTTTGTTGCCCTTCTCTGGACACCTTCCAGCAGCTCAACATCTTTCCTAAACTGCGGGGCCCAGAACTGGACACAGGACTCAAGGTGTGGCAGTGATGATGATATACTGATGATGGTATACTAATAATATAAATAATACTGATGCTAATACTGAACTAATATTATATCCTTCCAATAGCTGTAAGGATCACAGGATGTTAGGGGTTGGAAGGGACCTCTGGAGATCTTCAAGTCCGACCCCCCCTGCCAGAGCAGGACCATAGAATCCAGCACAGGTCACACAGGAATGCATCCAGACAGGGCTGGAAAGTCTCTAGAGAAGGCGACTCCACAACCTCTCTGGGCAGCCTGTTCCTGTGCTCTGTCACCCTCACAGTAAAGAAGTTCCTCCTCATGGTGAGGTGGAACCTCCTGTGCTGTAGTTTCCATCCTTGTCCTGTCACAGGGCACAAGTGAGCAGAGGCTGTCCCTGTCCCTTCTTTCCTGACACCCAACCCTCAGATATTTATAGACATTGATTAGATGCCCTCTCAGTCTTCTCTCTAGCTTGGAGAAGGTCCTGCCAGCAGTACCCACCATATCCCAGGTTGGTTCTCAGGGTCAGGGAAGGCTGTGTTGGCTACTAAGGAGGCTCCCACACAAACCCCGCCTGTCCCTTATCAGAGCTCCCCTCAACTTCATCCTTCAGTGAATCCTGGGTTCAGTTTTGGGCTCCTCACAACAAGAAGGACTTTGAGGGGCTGGAGCATGTCCAACAAAGAGCAAGAAAGCTGGTGAAGGGTTTGGAGCACGTGTCTTGCGAGGAGAGGCTGAGAGAACTGGGGTCGTTCAGAGGAAAGGAGGCTCAAGGGAGAATTCACTCTCTACAGCTCCCTGAAAGCACGTTGGAGTGAGGTGGGGCTCAGTCTCTTCCCAAGGAACAAGTGACAGGGCACAAGGAAACTGCCTTAAGTTCTGCCAGGGAAGGTTTAGGTTGGACATGAGGAACAATTTCTTCCTCAGAAGGGTTGCCAAGCCCTGGGACAGGCTGCCCAGGGCAGTGATGGAGTCCCCATCCCTGGAGGGGTTTAAAAGCTGTGTAGCTGTGGTGCTGGTTTAGTAGTGACCTGGCAGTGCTGGGTTAATGACTGGACTTGATGATCTTAAAGGTCTTTTGCAGCCTAAACGATTCCAGCTGTGAATAAATGCTCAGCCCCAGGGAGACATCACCCACTGCTGCAGGCTGGGTGATGAATGTCCTCCGGAGGAGAGGTCCATGCTGGTGGGAGGAGCAGCTTCACTGCCTTGGTTTCCACGTCAAGGCACTTCTTTGTGTCTGGGGCATGTGGTGAAGAGGTTATTAAATTTATTAATATGAAATATGAATTATGAAAATATAAATTTATTAATTATCAAACTATTAATAACCGATGAATCACCAACTTATATACATGTTCTAGTGCACGTTCGTGAAATAGATTCCACAACTGGCTTAGTGTTATGATTATAACGTAATTGAACTATCTATAAACCCTTTCTGTATTTATATAACGAAGGGTGCAGTTCCGCCGCTTGGCCACTAGATGGAGACTCGGCGGGACGCGGGCGGCTTCTGGCTATACACAGCAATATTATAATCTTTCTGTGCGTCAGCGCTTACTCTGCTAGACGCGGATACTTTGAACTGAGTGCTAGTGGGTGGAAAGCACGTGGACGATATTCAATTCCCTTCAGATAACAGGGATCGGTCCTGGACAGGGTCGGTCCGTGGGATCGGCCCTCAGAAGTCGGCTCGCACGGCAGGGTGGGACAACGGTGGCCGGTAGGCGGGCTCGAACGACGGAAGCAGGCGAAGCTACGGGGGTCGGCCCAACCACGGCGGTTCTCGGGGCTGATGCAAACAGCCTCGGGGAGAGAATGCGGCTGCGTTAGGCGGCGGATTCTCTTTACCGAGCTTAAAGGAACAACAGGACTCTCGTAGTGGTCCCGGGTCCGGTGCAGTATAAGCACGAACAATGCTTTGGTTTTCCCTGGGATTCACAGGGCTCAGAGCGGCACTCGGCGGCTCCTCAGAGCGGCACTCGGCGGCTCCTCTCCCGCTACGGCGGGGCTAAGCATACGTGGACTCGGTATGGATCAAGTCCCTTCTCCCCGGCAACTGGGCAGATCTTACCCTCGGGGGTTTGGTCCAGTCCTCCGGTGGCACGATGGGCTCTCCTGATCGGCACGGCCGGCTGCAGCAACGCTGAACTCCTCAGGCTCAGCGAAGGTCCTCCCTCTGGGCTTCTTCAACGATGCAGAGGCTTCCAGTATGCGTGCATGTATAACAGAAGCTAACAACAATAAGCTCAATGGCAAAGGCTGCAGCTCGAGAGTTACTCTCTCGAGCAAGCATAGAGACAAAGTAAATGAGGGGGCAACGTGTTTACCAACTGGGGTAATACTTATAGATTCCTCGAGGCTGGGCTTGACCAATGGGCACTCTCATAAGCAACTGGCTTCAGCCTATAGAAAGTGTGAAGCTAGAATTATGCCCATACGTGGTGTCAGCACGAGCGCTGCATGCGCTGGGTGCGTGCAAGCCTGGCTAATGCCTTGGCTTTTGTCTTCCTCCAGGAGGAGGGGGAACTTGCCCACATGCTGGGACAAGATTCAGTATCGGGGCATAATGTGCCTTCACCACAGGGCAATGGAATTAATCTCAGCAAAGATGCAGGTACCATTTATTGCACAAACCCCCAGTTTTAGGTTCCCTCTTTTGAGGGGGAGTGGTGGTGACAGCACCAGGGGACAGCACAGGGATGGCAATTGGATGCTCACACCGATTTTCCTCCTCTCCCCATATCCAGGGATGCTCATCTGGGCATGGATAACATCAGCTGACGTAATGAAGTTGGACACCCCACACCGCACGCCTCAGCATCTCCCTTTTGTTTTCTGCCTGCCTGCTCTTGTTACAGTATCACACAGTATCACAGTATAACTTAGGTTGGAAAGGACCTCGAGGATCATCGAGTCCAACCTATCAACACAGACCCCATGACTAGACCATGGCACCAAGTGCCACGTCCAATGTCCCCTTGAACGCCTCCAGGGTCAATGACTCAACCACCTCCCTGGGCAACCCGTTCCAATGACGAATGACTCGCTTGGTGAAGAACTTCCTCCTCGCCTCGAGTCTAAACCTCCCCTGGCGCAGCTTGAGACTGTGTCCCCTTGTTCTGGTGCTGGTTGCCTGGGAGAAGAGGCCAACCCCTTTCTGGCTTCAACCACCTTTCAGGTAGTTGTAGAGGGCAATGAGATCACCCCTGAGTCTCCTCTTCTCCAGGCTAAACAATCCCAGCTCCCTCAGCCTCTCCTCATAGGGCTTGTGTTCAAGGCCCCTCCCCAGCCTTGTTGCCCTTCGCTGGACACATTTGAGTGTTTCGATGTCCTTCTTAAACTGAGGGGCCCAGACCTGGACACAGTACTCAAGGTGCGGCCTAACCAAAGCAGAGTACAGGGGCACAATGACCTCCCTTCTCCTGCTGGCCACACTATTCCTAATGCAGGCCAGGATGCCATTGGCCCTCCTGGCCACCTGGGCACACTGCTGGCTCATATTCAGCTGGCTGTCGATCAGCACCCCCAGGTCCCTCTCTGTTTGGGAGCTCTCCAGCCACTCCGACCCCAGCCTGTAGCTCTGCATGGGATTGCGGTAGCCCAGATCAAGGCAGACCCAGCATGGGGTTGCAGAGGGTGGTTTTGAGCCTCCTCTCATCCCACTTCTGAGACACTTCTACTTCCAAACACCAACCTGCACATCATCACCAGACTCCTGCAGCTGGGCATTTGTGGAAAAGCCTTTCAAAGGGATAAAGTCGTGGGGAGAAGGGGGAGGAGGAAAGGGCTTGTTCAAGGAATCATAGAATTGTTGGGGTTGGAAGGGACCTCAAGGATCATCCAGTTCCAATGGGAAAGGAGCTGGGGGCGGGGCAGGGGAGGGTTGGGGGGGGCACAGAAGCACAGAATCATATCAGGATAACCTTTATTAATAACTTTTTTTTAAAAAACACACTAAATAGACACTTTTATTGCTTCTTATCTTTTCTTCCTTCTTTCCTTTTCAGCTCTTTCCTTTTCCTCTCTTTTCTTTACCTTTCTTTTCTTTTCCTCTCTTTTCTTTTCCTTTCTTTTATCTTTTCTTTTCCTCTCTTTTCTTTTCCTTTCTTTTCTTTTCCTCTCTTTTCTTTACCTTTCTTTTCTTTTCCTCTCTTTTCCTTTCTTTTATCTTTTATTTTCTTTTCTTTTGGTTGCTTTGCTTTGCTTTTCATTGCTTTTCATTGCTTTTCTTGCTTTGCTTTTCTTCCTTCTTTTCTTCATTCTTTTCTTCCTTCCTTTCTTTTCCCTAAGGAAAGCTGAAGGGGGAAAAAAAAAACACTTGGGGAACCCCAAATGCAGGTGAAGGTGGTGGTACCGGCGTTAAACAGAGACATCCTCCTGGACATGGACCTGGAGGGGGCAGATGCGGAGGGGCTCATGCACGGCGCCCACGGCCGCGGGCCCCACGTAGAAGTAAGGGTAGACGGCGGTGCTGAACTTCTTGTGGAAGGTGTAGATGTGGGCCCGGCGGTCGGCGTCATAGAAGGACAGCTCCCCTTCATCGCAGTCCAGCTCCACCCGGATGCGCTTGACGCTGCCCAGGGCGGTCTCCAGGCGCGTGGCGTTGGAGGCTCCGTCCATCTCAATGTCGATGCCGGGCAGGTGATAGATGTACCAGAAGCCAGAGTGAGCGTCGTGGTGGAAGGGCCACTGGGTGCCGCTGGGCGGCCGAGCCACCCCCACACGCCAGTTCGTGACGCCGCCCAGGTCCACCTCCCAGGTGTGGAAGCCGTCTAAGAAGCCCCGAGAGCCCAGGATGCAGGGGGCCGAGGTGAAGCGCTCAGGGTTCTCCACCAGCATCTTGTAGCCTCTGTTGGTGACGCTGGTGAGGTCCTCTGACACCTCAAGCCAGCCCGCCGCGGAGTTGGGGTTGAAGGTGAAGGGGACTGTGGTGGGGACATGTGTGTTAGGAGTCTGGACTGCTGCAGGGATGAGCTGATGGGGGGACAGTAGCCCTGCAGGTATCCATCCATCCTTCCATCCACCCATCCTTGCATCCATCTCTCCATCCACTTGTCCTTGCATCCATCCATCCATCCATCCATCCATCCACCTGTCCTTGCACCCATTATTCCATCCATCCATCCATCCATCCATCCATCCATCCATCCATCCATCCATCCATCCACCTGTCCTTGCATCCATCCATTCATCCATCCATCCATCCATCCATCCATCCACCTGTCTTTGCACCTATCCTTCCATCCATCCATCCATCCATCCACCTGTCCTTGCATCCATCCATCCATCCATCCATCCATCCATCCATCCATCCATCCATCCTTCCATCCATCCATCCATCCATCCATCCATCCATCCATCCACCTGTCTTTGCACCTATCCTTCCATCCATCCATCCATCCATCCATCCATCCATCCATCCATCCATCCATCCATCCCCCTGTCCTTGCATCCATCCATCCATCCATCCATCCTTCCATCCATCCATCCATCCATCCATCCATCCATCCATCCTTCCATCCATCCTTCCATCCATCCATCCATCCATCTGTCCTTGCACCCATCCTTCCATCCATCCATCCATCCATCCATCCATCCATCCATCCATCCACCTGTCCTTGCACCCATCCATCCACCCACCCACTCATCCATCCATCCATCCCCCAGCTCACCATGGAGAAACACACCCTCAAGGGTTTCCCTTCTGGGGTGCAAATGCCCCAAAGCAGCCTTTACATTCTCTACCTCCCCTCCTCGGGCCCATCAGCCACAGGCATGGCTGCTCCATGCTCCTCTTCTCTCCAGAACCCACCACCCTTGAGGCTGCCCCATGCAAAAGCTGTTTGAGCTTGTGCTGGGACAACCATCCTTTGGAGGGGGACTCAGCACCTCACCTACAGTGATGATGTTGAGCATCTTTTTCCACACGTTGTACTGCACTGAGCCCAGGTACTTGGCAACGTCAAAAAACATCCCTACAGGCATGCCCTCTCGTTCCTCAGCTGTACAGGCAATCCTTGGGTAGGGACAGAGGACAGAGATGGGTCAAGGATGGAGGAAGGCAGTGGGTTGGATCCCCTGGCACCCCATGTTTTGGCAAAGCCTTCCCCACTAACACAGTCCATCTCCTTTTGGGCTTTTCTCCACAACCCAGGAGGGTAGACACTGATGGTGGGACGATCTCAGCACCAACATCAAGGTTTTAATGCTGCCCCCAAGACCTGCGGTGCTGCTTTGTGTCTGCATGTGTGCTCCTTCACCCTGCCCAGAAGCACCAAGGGGTGCTGCCTTGGCCTTGGGGCCCTCCAGTACCACCTTCTGCTGGAGCACCCAGACCCAGAAGGGATGTGCTGGTACAGGAAGTCGCTTGGGGCAGTGACCTCACTCTGCATCCAGGCAGGAGACCCCATTCAGGGAGGGATAGTGGGGGCTCAGCCACCTCCAGCACCCTGTGCCACTCGGCATGGGATGCAGTGGGGACCAGGACTTACCTGCACTTGCGGTTCTTGCGAGCCTGCAAGAGAAGAAGACATCGAGCATCAGACCCCCACTTGTAAAGAGTCCCAGGGGCTTATAAACACCCAAAGGTTCGCCCACCACTCTGCACGAGTGGCAGGAGGGTGCCAGGGCAGAGGTGGCACCCCGTAGGGCATGGACTTTACCATGAGGAAGGTGTAGTCGTCCTCCTTGAGGTCGTTCTGGAGCTGCTTGGCTTCGTTGAGCAGGGTGTGGCAGTTCTCCAACAGCTGCTTCATCTTGCCCTCGATGAAGTCCTGCTTGTGCTGCACCTCCTCCTGCAGCTCGTCCAGCAGTGCCTGCTCCTCACTGCACAGGAAGCTGTGCAGCTTCTCAAACTCCTGCTTGATCTGCTCCCTCAGCTGCGTCACCTCCGCCTGCCCCGTGGAGGGATGTCACCACCTCCCATCAGAATCCACAGCTCCCCTGGGCTCCCCCAGCCTCCTCCTGAACTTTCCTCCTGAGCCTTCCAACCAGCTCCAGTGCTCAGGGACTCGCTAGGCTCCCACTGGGATCCTCCACTCCACAAATCAATGTCCCAGCCAGCCTCATCCCTCTGGTGCTCAATTCCTCATTGGAATCCTTCCTCCCCCCCAGCAGCGCTCCCCTCGCTCAAGGACAGAGCAGCCCAGGACAGTTCCACCCCAGAGCCAGCTGCACCTCAGGGGTGTGTGTGCACGTGTGTACACGTGTGCCAGGATCAGGCCCTACTGGGGAGGGGCCACACACCTGGTTGTGTTTCAAGATGGCCTCGTAGGCACGATGGGCGGTCCCAAAATCCTTCACTTTATCCCGCAGGGAGGTCTCCATGTTCTTCAGCTTGGCCTGTGGAGAGGAAATGCCTTCAGGAACCTCACAAGCCTATGCCCAAGTGGAAAAAGAGCACCAAACCCAGCAGGGTAAGGTTAAGCAGGATCCTCGCTCGAGTCAAGCTTTCCCCTCCTGCAGCCTGAGATCTGCCAGCGCTGGATGGGGTCAGTGTGGTGCGGGGCTGGGCAACGCGAGCCTGGGGAGCTTTGCTCCGTGGTGAATCCTCCCTTACATTTTTAAACCCTTCTGCTGGTGCACACTCAAATCCCTGCCTGTCTTGGTGCTGACAGCAGCTCCCAGGGAGGCTCAGCACCACGGGCAGATGGCCAGGCCTTGTCCAACAGCAGCACCACGTCCTCCCTGCAACATTTGAAATCTGGCTCATCCCCCACGGGTGACTCAGGGAGGCAGCAGCTGCTTTCCTGGATGGGAAACGCAGCGGGGCCTGGCACGCTGCCCAGCTGCTGGCCAGAGCCCCATCCTCTCCTACTCCTCCCCACACAGCCGTGGCCCATCCTGCCCCGCAGGGCCCGGGGTTGTGTCCCCATCCTACATCCCTTCCTCGGCTGGGCAAATTGTGCAACCACTCCCAGCCTCGAGGCACCGCTGCAACAATCAGCTGCTGCAATAACCAGCATGTCTGGGTCCAGCCCGGCCTGCCCGAGGATCAACAAGCCAAAGAAACGTGGGGACCAGCCCACCCTTCAAAACCCCTCAAAGAATCCGCCCACTCCCCTTCCCCACAGAGCAAACCGCTGGGGCAAAGCATGCCAGCTCCTTGTCCTCCAGGCAGAAGAGTTTGGCCTCTTGGTGGTGCAGGGGACAGAGGGCGGCTGCCTGGCCTCGCCGCTGTCGTTCCTCCTTGAGGATCTTCTCCACCAGGTTGTTGAGCGTGTGGTTGATGCGGAGGTCGTCCAGCGAAGAGCGCTCCTTGCACACGGGGCAGACGTGAGCGCCGTGCTCCCAGGAACGGGTCACGCAGCCCTTGCAGAAGTTGTGGCCGCAGCCCAGCGTCACGGCTTCCCGAAAAGGGTCGTAGCAGATGGGGCACAGCAGCTCTTCCTTGAAAGTGGCCGTGGGGGACGTGGTGGCAGAGGCGGGCACTAAGCTGCTGATCGAGACGCTGGCTTCCCTCTCCATGGCACTGGAGAGAGAAGCGATGGATGGAGGGAAGCCGGAGCAGGATTTCCCGAGAGCCCCAGTTGGAAAAACAGCCCCGTTCCTGATGCAATCGTTTTCCTGCCTGTGACACCCCGCAGCTCCCTCCCCGGGCAGGCACCAGCCTGAGTGACACCGGCCCGGGCCACTGGCAGCCACCAAGGGCGGGCAGGCACCGGCGAGCGTGCCGGGATGAGCCGGCAACGTGGGGAAGTGAGCCGGGGGTGGCCGGACCCTTCGAAGGTCTTGTCCCTGTGTTCGAACCCTCAGCTTCGGGGTGGTCCCCGGTACGTGACCCCCACTCCCGAGACTCTTCTCCAGTGCCACAACCCCCTCGGACTTTCCGGTGTCCGGTCTCGAAGCACCAGACCCCTTCGGGGCGGCTGTGCCACCCGGTCCCCGGACCCACTCCCCTACCCCCGGTGCTCCTCTGCTGCCCGGTGCCCCATTCTCAGTGCTGCTCCGATACCCGGATCGGGACGCTCATCCTAGGTGCCCGGACCCGGACCCTCTCAGCCATGGCAGTGCCAGTGCCCGCTGCCCCAGTCCCGGTGCTGTTCCGGTGCCCTGACCAGGGCTCGCAGTCCCGGAGCTGCTGCGGTGTCCGGACGCCGACTCCTCGGTGCCCGTGCACATGGGGTGCCCGTGCACATGGGGTGCCCAGCGCTGGATGTGCGTGCGGATGTGTGTCTTACCACTCCGAGGGCGAGTAGCAGCGCCTGGAGCGGCCTCTGCGCCGGGCAAGGCGGCGGGAGGGGGTCCGGCTGCCCGCCTGCCGGTAGTGTGGGGCTCAGCCCGTGCCGGCGGAGGTGGAGGCACCGAAGGGGCGGGACGGAGCGGGCGGGGGCCGGCCTGAAGCCTCTGGGGCGGGACCTCGCCAGGCACAGCCTCACTACCCCTCGCCCCCTCTCCGGAGGCTCTGCCGTCTACCCACTTGTTCGCCTCCCTTTGTGATTGCAGGAGCTGGAGGTTGCTCTTTTCCCGAGTTCCCAAAAATTCCCTGAATATCGAGAGCCCTGCGGAGAAAGACCTGGGGGCGCTGGTGGGTGAAAAGCTGGACGTGAGCCGGCAATGTGTGCTCGCAGACCAGACGCCAACCGCGTCCTGGGCTGCATCCAAAGCAGTGTGGCCAGCAGGTCAAGCGAGGAGATTCTGCCCCTCTGCACTGGTAAGACCCCACCTGCAGTGCTGGGTCTAGCTCTGGGGTCTTCAGCACAGGAAAGATATGGACCTGTTGGGACAGGAGGAGGCCACAATCATGATGCAAGAGCTGGAACCCTTCTGCTGTGAGGACAGGCTGAGATTTGAAGTTGTTGTTCCGCCTGAAAAGGAGGCTCCAGGGAGACCTTATTGCTGCCTTTCAGTATTTCAAAGGGACCTACAAGCAAGATGGGGAGGATCACAGGGAGGTGGTGGAGTCACCATCACTGGAGGTGTTTAGGAAGAGACTGGATGGGGTGCTTGGTGCCATGGTTTAGTTGATTAGATGATGCTGGGTGATAAGTTGGACTCGAGGATCTCAAAGGTCTTTTCCAACCTGGTCTATTCTATTCTATTCTATTCTATTCTATTCTATTCTATTCTATTCTATTCTATTCGGCATGGGTTATTGGTGATCTGGCAGTGCTAATGGTTGGAGATGACGATCTTAAAGGTCACTTTAAACCAGAACAATTCTATGATTCTAATCTTCTCAGCAGGGTCTGATGTGACAGGACCAGGGGAGATGGTTTTAAACAAAGAGGGGGGAAAATGATGCTTGGTCTGTGCTCCTCTGTCACATTACTGCAGGAGTCATCATGGAAATCACAGCTGTTGCCCATGACCTGGAAAGGACCACAATGATTCTAGGACACTGGCTGGCTTTTGGTTAGAATAGAATAGAATAGAATAGAATAGAATAGAATAGAATAGAATAGAATGGAATAGAATAGAATTAACCAGGTTGGAAAAGACCTTTGAGACCATCGAGTCCAGCCTATCACCCAACACCATCTGATCAACTATACCATGGCACCAAGCACCCCATCCAGTCTCTTCCTAAACACCTCCAGTGATGGTGACTCCACCACCTCCCTGGGCAGCACATTCCAATGGCCAATCTCTCTTTCTGGGAAGAACTTCTTCCTACCATCCAGCCTGAACCTCCTCTGGCACAGCTTGAGACTGTGTCCTCTTGTTCTGGTACTGGCTGCCCGGGAGAAGAGACCAACCCCCACCTGGCTACAACCTCCCTTCAGGGAGTTGTAGACAGCAAGAAGGTCTCCCCTGAGCCTCCTCTTCTCCAGGCTAAGCAACCCCAGCTCCCTCAGCCTCTCCTCATAGGGCTGTGCTCCAAACCCCTCCCCAGCTTTGTTGCCCTTCTCTGGACACCTTCCAGCAAGTCAACATCTTTCCTAAACTGAGGGGCCCAGAACTGGACACAGGACTCAAGGTGTGGCCTAACCAGTGCTGAGTCCAGGGGCAGAATGCCCTCCCTGCTCCTGCTGGCCACACTGTTCCTGATGCAGGCCAGGATGCCCTTGGCCTTCTTGGCCACCTGGGCACACTGCCGGCTCATGTTCAGCCTACCATCGACCAGTACCCCCAGGTCCCTCTCTGCCTGGCTGCTCTCCAGCCACTCTGACCCCAGCCTGTAGCTCTGCATGGGGTTGTTGTGGCCAATGTGTAGAACCTGGCACTTGGATGTGTTCAGTCTCATGCCCTTGGACTCTGCCCATCTGTCCAGCCTGTCAAGGTCCCTCTGCAGAGCTCTCCTACCCTCTAACAGGGGGTAACTTGTCTGTAACTGGGAGCACTGGGCACAGCAGAAGGCAAATATCCCCAAGCTGATGCAGCATGAGGCAGCTCAGAGCTGGGGACAGCTTCTGCCTGGGCTTGTGAGATCATAGAGTCAGAGAATGGTTTGGATGGGAAAGGATCTTTCTAGGTCATCCAGCCCAACTATCCTGCAGTCAGCAGGGACATCTTCAACTAGAGCAGGTTGCTCAGAGCCCCATCCAACCTCACCTGGAATGTTTCCAGGGGTGGGGCATCTACCAAGAGACTTCACCTTGCAATGGCAAGGACAGGAGTGACTAAAGGGGCTGTCAGGGAGGAAGGTGAAGGTCTCTAAGCATCCCACCTGTCAGGACCTCCTCAGCCAGCTCGGTTGCCATCCTCTTCTTGGAACACTCCAGAGGGCCAACACTGTTGAGGAACCAGTGATGAGGCTCTTCCCAGGGCAGCCCCAGCAGCTGGCTGTGGATGATGCGATCTGCATCCAAGGCTTTCTGCATCAGCCCTTTGGCTTCCTTCTCATTCATGAGGCAGACCTCCAGGAACTTCTCAGCATCAATGGCAGCAAAGTGCCTGTGCAGAAGGGAGATGGCCCATGGAACCAGGCTCTGTGCCTCAAAACAACAGGCCAGCTCCTCCTGCACCTCACTTAGGTGCTCCAAGGCCTCATCATGGTTAGGTGCCCGAGCACGGCTCACCTCATCCTCTTCTGCACCTCCTTGCAGTGTCCCTTGATGGACTTGCAGTAGGCTGCCAGGCTCTGCTTCTCTTCCTCAAACTGCTTCTCTTGGTTGGCCAGTTTTGTTCTCAGGTTATTGAGCAAGCTGTGGAGCCTGGGGAGGGACAGCACAGCTGGGCAACCCCAAAGAGAAACCTTTGGGCATACACAGCTCACATGAAGGCTTTGGGACATGGGGCTGCTTACCTACTGGTGACTGCTCTGTGCCAAGGCCTGACTGACCCTGATGCAGCTGGCACAGGTTGACCATGGCCAGACAAATTGCTTTGGGTTTGGATAACCCCTGCCTCTGCCCAGGGGTGGGTCGGGACAGAGCTTGTTGGCCTATCCTGGGTGATGGTCTCTACACAAAAGGGCACAGGGCAGAGCCTGGCTTCCAGTGATGGATCTTTACCTGTTGATCTTCCTCTTTTGCTGGGACCTGAGGATCATGTTCTCCTCATCCTGCTTCTTGAGCACCATGTTTGGGGAAGGGAGGAGGGACCGAAGTTGGGCCCAGCTTTCAGTCTGTGGGCCACAGAATGGGCCTCTCTCCTCCACCTGAACGTGTCCAGACCAGGTGTGAGAGTCTAATGTCTCTCTCTATGTGAGTCAACAAAGATAAAGTGATAGCAGAGCCACTGGAAAGAAGGTGGAAAGAATCCTGTCCACCAATCCTGGATTCAAATCAGCTTGTGATTGCATCGTGATAACACGGGACTACAACAATGGACCCAAGGACCCAGCCATCACACCTTTAGGGCAAGATAATCTCCACCCATCAAGTTCCCTGGGCAGGGTGATACAATGGGTTTTACCACCTGATTCCTGAGCTTTGTCTGGATGGAGACCGGGTAGAGGAGATTCCGCCCCCCCCCCCCCCCCCCCCCCACACCCCCCCCCCGCTCCAGCCAGGACCTTGCCCAAACACACAGCAATACACAGAACCTAAGGATTATTTCCTGCCACCGGAATTCCTGAGGGACAATATTTGAATACATAGCTAAGGACTAAAAACTGTATAAAATACTTGAGCAACTACTGGTTTGTAGAGAGAAACAGAGGAGAGAAACAGGAGAGAGAAACAGAGGAGAAAAACGGGGAGAAAAACGGAGATGAAGGAAAACACAGGAGACGGGCCAGGCCGCTGAGAAGAGAAAGCCGGGACAATGCTGCTCCGGAGAAAAGAAGCTGCCCGGAGGACCACAGCTCCAGCCAAATCCTCAGCACCCTTTCTCTACAGACCCAGGCTGCCCAGAGGAGCCTCAGCACTGTTCCTGCATCAACCCAACATCTCCCCAGAGGACCACAGCTGTTCTTCAGCAAAAGCCTCAACACCGTTTCTCTACAAACCCAACATCTCCTGCAGCACCTTTCCTCCACAGACTTTAACTGTCTTGGGGGGGATGAGGGGTGTGGTAATATAATTCCTTTCCTCTTCTATCTCTCGTCCCTCTCTCCCTCTCTCTTTTCTCCCTCTCCCTTCTTATGTCCACTTTATAAATCCTTTACTCTCCTATATCTCTTCCCTCTCTCCCTCTCTCTTTTCTCCCTCCCCCTTCTTATGTCCACTTTATTTATCTAATAAATAGTCTAGCTGTTGATACTTTGGCCTCCTTTTTTCCTCTAATTTCACAACACAGGAATATTTAAAAGAACTCTGTCTCCGGACCGAGGCATTTAATGTCTCCGGACCGTGACAATGGCAAATGCAATTTGGTGCTAGGCTTTTCCCTTTAGGTTTTACCCCAAGAATGTTTTGCTTCTATTCGAATTGTCTCAGAAGTGCTGTATGCAGCTGTAGATGGATGCATGTATCTCGGCAGAGGAAAGAGGTAGGGAAGAATTCTAAGGATCATTTTGACTGTCTCCAGAAGTTAGATCAGATGGCCAATGCAATGTGGTTCTAGGCTTTTCCCTTTAGGTTTTACCCCAAGAATATTTTGCTTCTATTCGAATTGTCTCAGAAGTGCTGTATGCAGCTGTAGATGAATGCATGTATCTCGGCCGAGGAAAGAGGTAGGGAAGAATTCTATGGATCATTTTGACTGTCTCCAGAAGTTAGATCAGATGGCCAATGCAATGTGGTGCTAGGCTTTTCCCTTTAGGTTTTACCCCAAGAATGTTTTGCTTCTACTCGAATTGTCTCAGAAGTGCTGTATGCAGCTGTAGATGAATGCATGTATCTCGGCAGAGGAAAGAGGTAGGGAAGAATTCTAAGGATCATTTTAACTGCCTCCAGAAGTTAGATCAGGTGGCCAATGCAATGTGGTGCTAGGCTTTTCCCTTTAGGTTTTACCCCAAGAATGTTTTGCTTCTATTCGAATTGTCTCCCAAGTGCTGTATGCAGCTGTAGATGAATGCATGTATCTCGGCAGAGGAAAGAGGTAGGGAAGAATTCTAAGGATCATTTTGACTGTCTCCAGAAGTTAGATCAGATGGCCAATGCAATGTGGTGCTAGGCTTTTCCCTTTAGGTTTTACCCCAAGAATGTTTTGCTTCTATTCAAATTGTCTCGGAAGTGCTGTATGCAGCTGTAAATGAATGCATGTATCTCGGCCGAGGAAACAGGTAGGGAAGAATTCTAAGGATCATTTTGACTGTCTCTAGAAGTTAGATCAGATGGCCAATGCAATGTGGTTCTAGGCTTTTCCCTTTAGGTTTTACCCCAAGAATGTTTTGCTTCTATTCGAATTGTGTTGGAAGCGCTGTATGCAGCTGTAGATGAATGCATGTATCTCGGCCGAGGAAAGAGATAGGGAAGAATTCTAAGGATCATTTTGACTGCCTCCAGAAGTTAGATCAGATGGCCAATGCAATTTGGTGCTAGGCTTTTCCCGTTAGGTTTTACCCCAAGAATGTTTTCCTTCTATTTGATTTGTCTCCCAAGTGCCGTATGCAGCTGTAGATGAATGCATGCATCTCGGCAGAGGAAAGAGGTAGGGAAGAATTCTAAGGATCATTTTGACTGCCTCCAGAAGTTAGATCAGATGGCAATTGCAATTTGGTGCTAGGCTTTTCCCTTTAGGTTTTACCCCAACAATTTTTTCTTTCCTTTCAATCATCTCCAAATCAAGCATTTTACAGCAGCATGGACCACCCTGTACCTGAGCCGAGGAAAGAGGTAGGGAAGAATTCTAAGGATCATTTTGACTGTCTCCAGAAGTTAGATCAGATGGCAAATGGAATTTGGTGCTAGGCTTTTCCCTTTAGGTTTTACCCCAAGAATGTTTTGCTTCTATTCGAATTGTCTCAGAAGTGCTGTATGCAGCTGTAGATGAATGCATGTATCTCAGCAGAGGAAAGAGGTAGGGAAGAATTCTAAGGATATTTTTGACTGTCTCCAGAAGTTAGATCAGATGGCCAATGCAAATTGGTGCTAGGCTTTTCCCTTTGGATTTTACCCCAAGAATGTTTGGCTTCTATTCGAATTGTCTCCCAAGTGCTGTATGCAGATGGAGATGAATGCATGTATTTCGGCCGAGGAAAGAGGTAGGGAAGAATTCTAAGGATCATTTTGACTGTCTCCAGAAGTTAGATCAGAGGGCCAGTGCAATGTGGTGCTAGGCTTTTCCCTTTAGGTTTTACCCCCAGAATGTTTTGCTGCTATTCGAATTGTCTCAGAAGTGCTGTATGCAGCTGTAGATGAATGCATGTATCTCGGCCGAGGAAAGAGGTAGGGAAGAATTCTAAGGATCATTTTGACAGTCTCCAGAAGTTAGATCAGATGGCCAATGCAATGTGGTGCTAGGTGTGGCCGGTTGACGTTGCCCCCTTAAGAAAGGGAACATGGTGGACGGAAGTTGGTAAACGGAAGGAATAGTCTAAACTAATTTCATTGGACGAGTGGGAGGAAGCACCTTCTGAAGTGGGAGTGAAGTGGACATTTCCAGCACTTCTCAGTCAGTCTTGCTTCCGCCTCTTCTCCGTGCAGCAGCTTTCTGTGCTGGGCTTTCTGCCAAGGCCTCGGCCTTGAAAACCAGATAACAGCCGGTATTAACTCCTTTCCAATTAACACGAACTGCTTCTAACTTTTTTTCCCTCTCTTTCCTTTCTCTTTCTATCCCATTCTGGGGAAAGGGGGGGAAGAGAGGGGAGAGCGGAGGTGGGGGACCCCTCTGCCGAGGGGGCTTACTCTCATTTCTGTGTTACTCTGTTGTATATCTTTGTATATATTGTAGATATTGTAAATTTGTAAATAATCCCCTGCATTCCCTACGTTGCTTTGTAAATATAGCTCCACTGCTTTGATAATTCAGCTTGTGAGGGTTTTTTTTTCCTTTCCCTTCAATTTTTTTTTCCCTTTTACTTTACAAGGGGGAAGGGAGGAGGCTTCTTGGCCCTTGCCCTTCCACCCACCACATTTTTTTTTTATTGGCGGACCCAACGTGGGGCAGATTATTAGTTCAATTTATTATTTGATTGATTTAGTGTTTTCTAGCTGAATTAGCAAACATGAAGGTATTGTGGTTTGTGGAGCGATTGTTCTTTTCAATTTTTGGGGCTCTGGTTTACAGATATTGTTTGGGTTTGATTTTGGATTACGTGGGTAAATATTTGGTGCGGACAATTTATATGTGGGTTATGTATAGAGTTAAATTATGGTATGGAAAATGTATTAATTTATTATGGCCAGTGAGATACAGGAATGTTACCTCCACCACTCTCCCAATTGAGATAAAGGGTTTTAAGATTCCGCCTGAGGAGACAGTAACTTTAGGTGATGCCTGGGATCCAAAGGTGATTTATGTGATGTGTATAATTCTGCTGCTGGTGATAACTAATGTGTTTTCTCTGTATTCCTTGTGGCGAGAGAAAAAGGTGTCCAGGGCGTGTTTTGTTATTAAAACTAGATCAAAAAGAAAACGCCGTGGCTCTCGATCAGTCCCAGAGTCATCTAGTGATGAGGACTGTGGAGAACCCGTGTCAGTTAAAAAGAAGGCTAAAAAGTTAATTGGTAAAGCAGCTCTAAATGACTTTGCTGATTCTGGCAAGCAGCCAAGGGCATCGGCTGGTATCAACATGGCACCTACTCCTTCTCCTACTCCTTCTCCTTCTTCTTCTCCGTCGGCCATTAACGGAGCAACGTCACTTCCACCCACTCCCTCAGTGGGACCGGAAGTCACTGCCCCAGCAGCTGATTTATCTCAGGACTTATCAGCTTCTATTAAGGTGGCTGTAAATTCAAACACAGCTCCAGTTAAGGTGGCTCCTTTAAAGACTAGAGCTGGAAAGGGCAAAGATGGAGAAGAAGAGGAGGAGACTGATCCTGGTGAGGGGCCCTCTGCTCTAAAAGATCCTGCTCAGGAGGAAGAGAAGGTTTGTTTTAAAGATCTAGCTAACCTGGTGAGATCAAAGCAGGATAGAGATGAAGCTAGGAAAGCAGCTGGCAAAGGTGGTTCTCAGCTTAAAGAGATCCTTAGGAGAATGACAGCAGGATTTTACGGGCAAAGAATTCAGGGAGATGAAGATCAAGATGATATTACGGACTGTTCTTCTCCAAGGGAGGAATTGAGAAATGTCCGTAAAGATTTCACCAGGGCAGATAAGGAGCCAGTTCTAGCTTGGCTTAGTAGGTGTTATGATACAGGTGCTTCAGCTCTAACAGTTGGAGACAAGTCAGCAGCTCAGTTAGGAACTCTCTCAAGGGACAATGGAATAGATAGACATCTAGGCGAAGCGCTCGGTAAGGTTAATCTGTGGATACGCCTTTTAATGGCGGTTGCCCTTAGATACCCTTCCCCAGATGATCTTCCCTGGAATCCTAAACCCTGGACTACCATAGATGAGGGAATTAAGCG
Source organism: Melanerpes formicivorus (assembly GCF_026170545.1). NCBI lineage: Eukaryota > Metazoa > Chordata > Aves > Piciformes > Picidae > Melanerpes > Melanerpes formicivorus. The sequence continues at coordinate 897,767 of NW_027142492.1, read as the reverse complement.
CTTGAGAGAATTTGCTGTTAGAGAGCTACTCTATGGTGAACATGAAACTCTGAATCCTGATGACATTCCTGTGGGTATTGGTCTTGCTAAAAAGATCATCAAACTTGCTCCTTCTAATTATGCAAACATTCTGGCAAGCAGAATTGTGTCAAGAAATTATGGTGGAGCTTCTCCTATGGTTGGCCAATTCAGTGATCAAATGAGACAATTGGAGCATAGCATGACACGTGGTTCTTTGGTTTCGGCCATTGAAAATCTGTCTGGAAAAATTGAGAATTGCATGAAGGATCTAAAAGATTCCATATCCCAATTGGCACAAAGGGATAATTTCAATTCTTCCTCCAGGTGGGTACAAGTCTCATCTGTGAGGAATACACGTCCTCCAAGGAGGTCATTCCAAAACTGGACATTCCAAAACAGGTCATTCCAAAACAGACCACCAAGGCAATCACGTAGAACTATTTGGATAACTCTGCGTGATCAGTTTGGTGAGAACATGAACCGCTGGGATGGCCAACCAACTTCTAATCTTTTCAGGAGACTGAGGGAATTGCAAAGTGGCAGAACCCAAGGTAGCAATACCAGAAGGGTAGCTGTTACTTCCACAGTTCCCCAGAACGACTCTTATGGCTCCAACAGTGGCTCCAGTTATAACATGCAAAGTTATAACCCTGCAAACTATGTGCAATGCACATGTACGCACGTTCCCCATAACTAGGGGTGCCCTGCCTCCCGCCACGGGGAGGAGAGGGATAACAGAGATAATAGAATCTATTGGGATGTGTACATCCAGTGGCCTGGCACTTCACAATTTCGGAAGTACAGGGCCTTGGTTGACACAGGAGCTCAGTGCACCATAATACCATCAAATTATCAGGGATCAGAGTCCATAACTATTCTGGGAGTCACTGGTGGATCTCAAGAGTTAAGTAAGGTAGAGGTTAATATAAGTTTAACTGGTAAACAATGGAGGAAGCATACAGTTGTGACCGGACCTGATGCACCTTGTATTTTGGGAATTGATTTTCTGAGAGAAGGGCGTTTCAAAGACCCTAGAGGTTACAAATGGGCTTTTGGAGTAGCTTCTATAGAAGTTGATGGAAAAAAATTGAAGCTATCTGCCAGACCTGAGCTTTCTGATGAATCTGCAGTTGTGGAACAACATAAGATACAGGACATTAAATTGCCGGTTGCTTCTCAGACTGTGCATCACAGACAATACAGAACCAACCGTGACTCTTTGTTGCCCATTCAGAATCTGATTCGTCAGTTGGAGAGTCAGAAAGTCGTCAGCAAAACTCATTCACCTTTCAACAGTCCAGTGTGGCCTGTGCGGAAGCAGAATGGAGACTGGCGTCTGAGAGTAGACTACCGAGCCCAAAATGAAGTAACACCACCTATGAGTGCAGCAGTACCAGACATGATGGAACTACAGTATGAGCTGGAATCCAAAGAGGCCAAATGGTATGCTACCATAGACATTGCTAATGCATTTTTCTCTATTCCCATAGCAGAGGAATGCAGGCCTCAGTTTGCTTTCACCTGGAGAGGAATCCAGTACACTTTCAACAGGCTGCCAATGGGCTGGATCCACAGCTCAAGCATCTGTCATGCAGTGATCAACGATGCTCTGGAGAAGGGCGGTGCTCCAGAACACATCCAGTTCATCGATGATATCATCGTCTGGGGTAAAACTGCTGAGGAAGTCTTCAAGAAAGGTAACAAAATCATTGACATTCTTCTGGATGCAGGTTTTGCCATCAAGCGAGACAAGGTGAAAGGACCTACCACAGAGATTCAATTTCTGGGAGTGAAGTGGCAGGATGGACGCCGACGCATTCCAGTGGATGTGGTAAATAGAGTCTCTACCATGGCAAGTCCCACAAATAAGCAAGAGACCCTACGTTTCTTGGGGATAGTGGGATTTTGGAGACTACACATTCCTGGATACAGTCAGATTGTGAAACCTCTGTATGATGTGACTCGAAAGAGAAAGCATTTCCACTGGGGACCTGAACAACAAGCAGCCTTTGACCAGATAAAGCAAGAGGTGATTCAAGCAATGGGTCTGGGACCAGTCCGAGATGGTCCAGACATTAAGAACATTTTGTACACGGCTGCGAGTGACAATGGTCCAACCTGGTGCTTGTGGCAAAAAGCTCCAGGTGAGACACGTGGACGACCTCTTGGTTTCTGGAGTCGAGGTTACAGAGGTTCAGAGGCTAACTATACTCCAACAGAGAAAGAAATCTTAGCTGCCTATGAAGGAGTGAAAGCATCTTCTGAAGTGATTGGAACTGAATCACAACTTCTTCTAGCTCCCAGACTACCAGTTTTGAATTGGATGTTCAAAGGCAAAGGCTCCACACCACATCATGCCACAGACTCAACCTGGCCTAAGTGGATGGCTCTGATAACACAGAGAGCTCGAATGGGAAATCTTGAAAGACCTGGTCTAGTGGAGGTGATCTCAAGTTGGCCTGAAGGTATCAACTGTGCTAAACCTCCAGAGGAGAAAGTAACTCGTGCTGAGGAAGCTCCTCCTTACAATGACCTTTCTGATGATGAAAAGAAGTATGCTTTGTTCACAGACGGTTCCTGTTGTCTTGTTGGAAACAAGCGAAGGTGGAAGTCTGCAGTGTGGAGTCCAACACGCCGAGTTGGAGAGGCGAAAGATAGAGAAGGGGAATCCAGTCAGTTCGCAGAGGTAAAAGCTGTCCAGCTAGCTCTCGACGTAGCTGAACGTGAGAGATGGCCAAAGCTTTATCTCTACACCGACTCATGGATGGTAGCCAATGCTCTGTGGGGTTGGCTAAAGAACTGGAAGAAGAGTGGTTGGCAGAGAAAAGGAAAACCCATTTGGGCAGCCAACCTGTGGCAGGACATTGTTGATCGAATCGAGAGAATTCCAGTGAAAGTGAGACACATCGATGCTCACATTCCTAAGAGCAAAGCTACTGAGGAACAGCAACACAACCATCAGGCAGATCTAGCTGCAAGAGTTTCTCAAGTAGACATGGACTCTAATCTTGATCTCGACTGGAAACACTGAGGTGAGATATTCTTAGCTCGGTGGGCTCACGATTCGTCAGGACATCAAGGCAGAGATGCAACATACCAATGGGCTCGTGACAGATCCATAGACATTTCCATGGATGCTATCACGCAAGTCATCCATGACTGTGACATTTGTGCTGCTATTAAGCAGGCAAAACGACTTAAGCCCTTGTGGTATGGTGACAGATGGTCCAAGTACAAGTATGGTGAAGCTTGGCAGATTGACTACATCACTCTACCACGTTCTCGTTCTGGTAAGCAGTACGTGCTTACTATGGTAGAGGCAAACACTGGATGGTTGGAAACTTATCCAGTTCCACATGCAACTGCACGTAACACCATTCTCGGTCTGGAGAGACAAATCCTGAGGAGACACGGAACTCCAGAGAGGATTGAGTCAGACAACGGAACTCATTTCAAGAACAACCTTGTAAAGAACTGGGCAAAAGAGCACGGTATTGAGTGGATATTCCACATTCCCTACTATGCACCAGCTTCAGGGAAGATTGAACGCTACAACGGTTTGTTGAAGACCACTCTCAAAGCCATGGGAGGTGGATCTTTGAAAAACTGGGAAAAACATTTAGCACAAGCAACCTGGCGGGTAAATAGTTGAGGTTCAGTGAACCGAGCTGGACCTGCACATTCAGATTTGCTACGGAAAGTAGAAGGTGATAGAGTTCCTGTTGTTAGAGAAAAGAATCTGTTAGGTAAAACTGTTTGGGTATTTTCACCCTCAGGAGAGGCTAAACCTGTCCGAGGGGTGGTTTCAGCTGAAGGTCCGGGTCACACTTATTGGGTAATGCAAGAGAATGGTGAAATTCAGTGTGTTCCACAAAGAAATTTAACTTTAGCTGAAAGAGGTTAATTTCGAACTGTTGTACAGCTACGTCGCGTCTAAAGGAGAATCAACGAGGAATCTACGGTGCACGAACCCTGAGATCCCTGAGAGCCCTGAGTCAACTAAGAGACCCTGAGATTCCCTGTTTCCCTTTTCTTCGCTTCGTCGGTGAAGAAATGAACTGTTTTCCATTTTTCTCATTTTCTGATTTTCTTGGACTTTTGAATCATCTACATCTGAGCATAGCCAGAATGGACTATGAACTTTGCTCACGAACTGTAAATATCGTTTTGGATTGGATGGACAGTATGAACGGCCAATGAAATGGTTTAGAACGGGTGGACTGTGGCCGGTTGACGTTGCCCCCTTAAGAAAGGGAATATGGTGCACGGAAGTTGGTAAACGGAAAGAATAATCTAAACTATTTCATTGGTAATGTGGGAGGAAGCACCTTCTGAACTGGGAGTGAACTGGGAATGAACTGGGCACTCTGGTACTTCTATCTTCAGTCTTGCTTCCGCCTTTTCTTCATGCAGCAGCTCTGTCTCTGTGCTGGGCTTTCTGCCAAGGCTTCGGCCTAGAAGCCGATAAGATACCAGGCCTGTATTGACTCCTTTCCAATTAACACAAAACTGCTTTTAACTTCTTTCTTTCTTCTTTCTCCCTTTTTCTGACCTACTCTGGGGAAAGGGGGGGAAGAGAGGGGAGAGCGGAGTTGGGGAACCCCTCTCTGTCCGAGGGGGGTTACTCTCATTTCTGTGTTACTCTGTTGTATATCTTTGTATATATTGTAGATATTGTAAATTTGTAAATATTCCCCTGCATAACCTACATTGCTTTGTAAATATATCTCCACTGCTTTGCTAATTCAGCTTGTGAGTGCTTTAGACAGCTGCATATTAATGCATGTATCTCATCAGAGGAAAGTGTTAGGGCTGAATACAAATACTCATTTTGACTGCCTCCAGAAGTTAGATCAGAAGGCAAATGCAATTTGGTGCTAGGCCTTCCCCTGTAGGTTTTTCCCCAACAATGTTTTCATTAGTTTCGATCACTCTCGAAATCAAGCATTTTACAGCAGTGTGGACCACCCTGTATCTCAGCAGAGGAAAGCGGTAGGGAAGAATTCTAAGGATCATTTTGACTGTCTCCAGAAGTTAGATCAGATGGCAAATGTAATTTGGTGCTAGGCTTTTCCCTGTAGGTTTTACCCCAAGAATGTTTTGCTTCTATTCGAATTGTCTCCGAAGTGCTGTATGCAGCTGTAGATTAAAGCATGTATCTCAGCAGAGGATAGTGTTAGGGCTGAATTCAAATGCTCATTTTGACTGCCTCCAGAAGTTAGATCAGATGGCAAATGCAATTTGGTGCTAGGCTTTTCCCTTTAGGTTTTACCCCATGAATGTTTTGCTTCTATTCGAATTGTCTCAGAAATGCTGTATGCAGCTGTAGATTAAAGCATGTATCTCAGCAGAGGAAAGTGTTAGGGCTGAATTCAAATACTCATTTTGACTGCCTCCAGAAGTTAGATCAGATGGCAAATGCAATTTGGTGCTAGGCCTTTCCCTTTAGCTTTTACCCCAACAATGTTTTCATTAGTTTCGATCACTCTCGAAATCAAGCATTTTGCATATGTGTTGGCCACCCTGTATCTCAGCAGACAAAAGAGGTAGGGAAGAATTCTAAGGATCATTTTGACTGTCTCCAGAAGTTAGATCAGATGGCAAATGCAATGTGGTGCTAGGCTTTTCCCTTTAGGTTTTACCCCAAGAATGTTTTGCTTCTATTCGAATTGTTTGATAAGTGCTTTAGACAGCTGCAGATTAAAGCATGTATCTCAGCAGAGGAAAGTGTTAGGGATGAATTCAAATACTCATTTTGACTGCCTCCAGAAGTTAGATCAGATGGCAAATGCAATTTGGTGCTAGGCCTTTCCCTTTAGGTTTTACCCCAACAATGTTTTCATTAGTTTCGATCACTCTCGAAATCAAGCATTTTATAGCAGTGTGGACCACCCTGTATGTCAGCAGATGAAAGAGGCAGGGAAGAATTCTAAGGATCATTTTGACTGTCTCCAGAATTTAGATCAGATGGCAAATGCAATTTGGTGCTAGGCTTTTCCCTTTAGGTTTTACCCCAAGAATGTTTTGCTTCTATTCGAATTTTCTGAGAAGTGGTGTATGCAGCTGTAGATTAAAGCATGTATCTCAGCAGAGGAAAGTGTTAGGGCTGAATTCAAATACTCATTTTGACTGCCTCCAGAAGTTAGATCAGATGGCAAATGCAATTTGGTGCTAGGCCTTTCCCTTTAGGTTTTACCCCAACAATGTTTTCATTAGTTTCGATCACTCTCGAAATCAAGCATTTTGCATATGTGTTGGCCACCCTGTATCTCAGCAGACAAAAGAGGTAGGGAAGAATTCTAAGGATCATTTTGACTGTCTCCAGAAGTTAGATCAGATGGCAAATGCAATTTGCTGCTAGGCTTTTCCCTTTAGGTTTTACCCCAAGAATGTTTTGCTTCTATTCGAATTGTCTCAGAAGTGCTGTATTCAGCTGTAGATTAATGCATGTATCTCAGCAGAGGAAAGTGTTAGGGCTGAATTCGAAGGATTATTTTGACTGTCTCCAGAAGTAAGATCAGATGGCAAATGAAATTTAGTGCTAGGCCTATCCCTTTAGGTTTTACCGCAAGAATGTTTTGCTTCTATTCGAATTGTCTCAGAAGTGCTGTATTCAGCTGTAGATTAATGCATGTATCTCAGCAGAGGAAAGTGTTAGGGCTGAATTCGAAGGATTATTTTGACTGTCTCCAGAAGTAAGATTAGATGGCAAATGAAATTTAGTGCTAGGCCTATCCCTTTAGGTTTTATCGCAAGAATGTTTTGCTTCTATTCGAATTGTTTGATAAGTGCTTTAGAGAGCTGCAGATTAAAGCATGTATCTCAGCAGAGGAAAGTGTTAGGGCTGAATTCAAATACTCATTTTGACTGCCTCCAGAAGTTAGATCAGATGGCAAATGCAATTTGGTGCTAGGCCTTCCCCTTTAGGTTTTACCCCAACAATGTTTTCATTAGTTTCGATCACTCTCGAAATCAAGCATTTTACAGCAGTGTGGACCACCCTGTATCTCAGCAGAGGAAAGCGGTAGGGAAGAATTCTAAGGATCATTTTGACTGTCTCCAGAAGTTAGATCAGATGGCAAATGCAATTTGGTGCTAGGCTTTTCCCTTTAGGTTTTACCCCAAGAATGTTTTGCTTCTATTCGAATTGTCTCAGAAGTGCTGTATGCAGCTGTAGATTAAAGCATGTATCTCAGCAGAGGATAGTGTTAGGGCTGAATTCAAATACTCATTTTGACTGCCTCCAGAAGTTAGATCAGATGGCAAATGCAATTTGGTGCTAGGCTTTTCCCTTTAGGTTTTACCCCATGAATGTTTTGCTTCTATTCGAATTGCCTCAGAAATGCTGTATGCAGCTGTAGATTAAAGCATGTATCTCAGCAGAGGAAAGTGTTAGGGCTGAATTCAATTAATCATTTTGACTGCCTCCAGAAGTTAGATCAGATGGTAAATGCAATTTGGTGCTAGGCTTTTCTCTTTAGGTTTTACCCCAACAATGTTTTCATTAGTTTCGATCACTCTCGAAATCAAGCATTTTACAGCAGTGTGGACCACCCTGTATGTCAGCAGAGGAAAGGGGCAGGGAAGAATTCTAAGGATCATTTTGACTGTCTCCAGAATTTAGATCAGATGGCAAATGCAATTTGGTGCTAGGCTTCTCCCTTTAGGTTTTACCCCAAGAATGTTTTGCTTCTATTCGAATTGTCTCAGAAGTGCTTCAGGCAGCTGCAGATTAATGCATGTATCTCAGCAGAGGATAGTGTTAGGGCTGAATTCAAATACTCATTTTGACTGCCTCCAGAAGTTAGATCAGATGGCAAATGCAATTGGTGCTAGGCCTTTCCCTATAGGTTTTACCCCAACAATTTTTTCACTAGTTTCAATCAATCCTGAAATCAAGCATTTGGTAGCAGTGTTGACCACCCTGTATCTCAGCAGAGGAAAGAGTTAGGGAAGAATTCTAAGGATCATTTTGACTGTCTCCAGAAGTTAGATCAGATGGCAAATGCATTTTGGTGCTAGGCCTTTCCCTTTAGGTTCTACCCCAACATTTTTTCATTAGTTTCGATCACTCTCGAAATCAAGCATTTTACAGCAGTGTGGACCACCTTGTACTTCAGCAGAGGAAAGAGGTAGGGAAGAATTCTAAGGATCATTTTGACTGTCTCCAGAAGTTAGATCAGACGTCAAATGCAATTTGGTGCTAGGCTTTTCCCTTTAGGTTTTTCCCCAAAAATGTTTTCATTAATTTTGATCCCTCTCGAAATCCAGCATTTTACAGCAGTGTGGACCACCCGGTATCTCAGCAGCGGAAAGGGGTAGGGAAGAATTCTAAGGATCATTTTGACTGTCTCCAGAAGTTAGATCAGATGGCAAATGCATTTTGGTGCTAGGCCTTTCCCTTTAGGTTTTACCCCAACAATGATTTCATTAGCTTCGATCACTCTCGAAATCAAGCATTCTACAGCAGTGTGGACCACCCTGTATCTCAGGAGAGGAAAGAGGTAGGGAATACGTCTAAGGCTCATTTTGACTGTCTCCAGAAGTTAGATCAGATGGCAAATGCAATTTGGTGCTAGGCCTTTCCCTTTAGGTTTTACCCCAACAATGTTTTCATTAGTATGGATCACTCTCGAAATGAAGCATTTTACAGCAGTGTGGACCTCCCTGTATCTCAGCAGAGGAAAGAGGTAGGGAAGAATTCTAAGGATCATTTTTACTGTCTCCAGAATCTAGATCAGACGGCAAATGCAATTTGGTGCTAGGCTTTTCCCATTAGCCTTTACCCCAACAATTTTTTCATTAGTTTAGATAAATCTCAAAATCAAACATTTTGCAGCAGTGTGGACCACCCTGTATCTCAGCAGAGGAAAGAGGTAGGGAAGAATTCTAAGGATCATTTTGACTGTCTCCAGAAGTTAGATCAGATGTCAAATGCAACTTGGTGCTAGGCTTTTCCTGTTTGGTTTTACCCCAACACTGTTTTGCTTCCATTCAAAATGACTCAGAAGTGCTGTATGCAGCTGCAGATTAACGCATGTATCTCCGCTGAGGAAAGTGTTGGGGCAGAATTCAAATACTCATTTTGACTGCCTCCAGAAGTTAGATCAGATGGCAAATGCAATTCGCTGCTAGGCTTTTCCCTTTAGGTTTTACCCCAACCATGTCTTCATTAGATTCGATCAATCTCGAAATCAAGCATTTTGCAGCAGTGTGGACCACCCTGTATCTCAGCAGGTGAAAGAGGTAGAGCAGAATTCTAAGGATCATTTTGACTGTCTCCAGAAGATAGATCAGATGGCAAATGCAATTTGGTGATAGGCCTTTCCCTTTAGGTTTTACCCCGACAATGTATTCATTAGTTTCGATCAACCTCGAAATCAAGCATTTTGCAGCACCGTAGACCAGCCTGTATCTCAGCAGTGGAAAGAGGTAGGACTAAATACTAAGGATCATTTTGACTGTCTCCAGAATTTAGATCAGATGGCAAATGCAATTTGGTGCTAGGCTTTTCCCTTTAGGTTTTACCGCAGAATGTTGTCATTAGTTTTGGACAATCTCGAAATCAAGCAACTTGCCGCAGTGTGGACCACCCTGTATCTCAGCAGAGGAAAGAGGTCGGGCAGAATTCTAAGGATCATTTTGACTGTCTCCAGAAGTTAGATCAGATGGGAAATGCAATTTGGTGCTAGGCTTTTCCCTTTAGGTTTTACCCCAAGAATGTTTTGCTTCTATTCGAATTGTCTCAGAAGTGCTTCAGGCAGCTGCAGATTAATGCATGTATCTCAGCAGAGGAAAGTGTGAGGGCAGAATTCAAATACTCATTTTGACTGCCTCCAGAAGTTAGATCAGATGGCAAATGCAATTTGGTGCTAGGCCTTTCCCTTTTGGTTTTACCCCAACAATGTTTTCATTAGTTTCGATCACTGTCGAAATCAAGCATTTTACAGCAGTGTGGACCACCCTGTATCTCAGCAGGCAAAAAAGAGGTAGGGAAGAATTCTAAGGATCATTTTGACTGCCTCCAGAAGTTAGATCAGATGGCAAATGCAATTTGGTGCTAGGCTTTTCCCTTTAGATTTTACCCCATGAATGTTTTGCTTCTGTTCGAATTGTCTCAGAAATGCTGTATGCAGCTGTACATTAAAGCATGTATCTCAGCAGAGGAAAGTGTTAGGGCTGAATTCAAATACTCATTTTGACTGCCTCCAGAAGTTAGATCAGATGGCAAATGCAATTTGGTGCTAGGCTTTTCCCTTTAGGTTTTACCCCAAGAATGTTTTGCTTCTATTCGAATTGTTTGATAAGTGCTTTAGACAGCTGCAGATTAAAGCATGTATCTCAGCAGAGGAAAGTGTTAGGGATGAATTCAAATACTCATTTTGACTGCCTCCAGAAGTTAGATCAGATGGCAAATGCAATTTGGTGCTAGGCCTTTCCCTTTAGGTTTTACCCCAACAATGTTTTCATTAGTTTCGATCACTCTCGAAATCAAGCATTTTATAGCAGTGTGGACCACCCTGTATGTCAGCAGATGAAAGAGGCAGGGAAGAATTCTAAGGATCATTTTGACTGTCTCCAGAATTTAGATCAGATGGCAAATGCAGTTTGGTGCTAGGCTTTTCCCTTTAGGTTTTACCCCAAGAATGTTTTGCTTCTATTCGAATTTTCTGAGAAGTGGTGTATGCAGCTGTAGATTAAAGCATGTATCTCAGCAGAGGAAAGTGTTAGGGCTGAATTCAAATACTCATTTTGACTGCCTCCAGAAGTTAGATCAGATGGCAAATGCAATTTGGTGCTAGGCCTTTCCCTTTAGGTTTTACCCCAACAATGTTTTCATTAGTTTCGATCACTCTCGAAATCAAGCATTTTGCATATGTGTTGGCCACCCTGTATCTCAGCAGACAAAAGAGGTAGGGAAGAATTCTAAGGATCATTTTGACTGTCTCCAGAAGTTAGATCAGATGGCAAATGCAATTTGCTGCTAGGCTTTTCCCTTTAGGTTTTACCCCAAGAATGTTTTGCTTCTATTCGAATTGTCTCAGAAGTGCTGTATTCAGCTGTAGATTAATGCATGTATCTCAGCAGAGGAAAGTGTTAGGGCTGAATTCGAAGGATTATTTTGACTGTCTCCAGAAGTAAGATCAGATGGCAAATGAAATTTAGTGCTAGGCCTATCCCTTTAGGTTTTACCGCAAGAATGTTTTGCTTCTATTCGAATTGTCTCAGAAGTGCTGTATTCAGCTGTAGATTAATGCATGTATCTCAGCAGAGGAAAGTGTTAGGGCTGAATTCGAAGGATTATTTTGACTGTCTCCAGAAGTAAGATCAGATGGCAAATGAAATTTAGTGCTAGGCCTATCCCTTTAGGTTTTACCGCAAGAATGTTTTGCTTCTATTCGAATTGTTTGATAAGTGCTTTAGAGAGCTGCAGATTAAAGCATGTATCTCAGCAGAGGAAAGTGTTAGGGCTGAATTCAAATACTCATTTTGACTGCCTCCAGAAGTTAGATCAGATGGCAAATGCAATTTGGTGCTAGGCCTTCCCCTTTAGGTTTTACCCCAACAATGTTTTCATTAGTTTCGATCACTCTCGAAATCAAGCATTTTACAGCAGTGTGGACCACCCTGTATCTCAGCAGAGGAAAGCGGTAGGGAAGAATTCTAAGGATCATTTTGACTGTCTCCAGAAGTTAGATCAGATGGCAAATGCAATTTGGTGCTAGGCTTTTCCCTTTAGGTTTTACCCCAAGAATGTTTTGCTTCTATTCGAATTGTCTCAGAAGTGCTGTATGCAGCTGTAGATTAAAGCATGTATCTCAGCAGAGGATAGTGTTAGGGCTGAATTCAAATACTCATTTTGACTGCCTCCAGAAGTTAGATCAGATGGCAAATGCAATTTGGTGCTAGGCTTTTCCCTTTAGGTTTTACCCCATGAATGTTTTGCTTCTATTCGAATTGCCTCAGAAATGCTGTATGCAGCTGTAGATTAAAGCATGTATCTCAGCAGAGGAAAGTGTTAGGGCTGAATTCAATTAATCATTTTGACTGCCTCCAGAAGTTACATCAGATGGTAAATGCAATTTGGTGCTAGGCTTTTCTCTTTAGGTTTTACCCCAACAATGTTTTCATTAGTTTCGATCACTCTCGAAATCAAGCATTTTACAGCAGTGTGGACCACCCTGTATGTCAGCAGAGGAAAGAGGCAGGGAAGAATTCTAAGGATCATTTTGACTGTCTCCAGAATTTAGATCAGATGGCAAATGCAATTTGGTGCTAGGCTTCTCCCTTTAGGTTTTACCCCAAGAATGTTTTGCTTCTATTCGAATTGTCTCAGAAGTGCTTCAGGCAGCTGCAGATTAATGCATGTATCTCAGCAGAGGATAGTGTTAGGGCTGAATTCAAATACTCATTTTGACTGCCTCCAGAAGTTAGATCAGATGGCAAATGCAATTGGTGCTAGGCCTTTCCCTATAGGTTTTACCCCGACAATTTTTTCACTAGTTTCAATCAATCCTGAAATCAAGCATTTGGTAGCAGTGTTGACCACCCTGTATCTCAGCAGAGGAAAGAGTTAGGGCTGAATTCTAAGGATCATTTTGACTGCCTCCAGAAGTTAGATCAGATGGCAAATGCAATTTGGTGGCAGGATTTTCCCTTTTGGTTTTACCCCAACAATGTTTTCATTAGTTTCGATCACTGTCGAAATCAAGCATTTTACAGCAGTGTGGACCTCCCTGTATCTCAGCAGACAAAAAAGAGGTAGGGAAGAATTCTAAGGATCATTTTGACTGTCTCCAGAAGTTAGATCAGATGGCAAATGCATTTTGGTGCTAGGCCTTTCCCTTTAGGTTCTACCCCAACATTTTTTCATTAGTTTCGATCACTCTCGAAATCAAGCATTTTACAGCAGTGTGGACCACCTTGTACTTCAGCAGAGGAAAGAGGTAGGGAAGAATTCTAAGGATCATTTTGACTGTCTCCAGAAGTTAGATCAGATGTCAAATGCAATTTGGTGCTAGGCTTTTCCCTTTAGGTTTTTCCCCAAAAATGTTTTCATTAATTTTGATCCCTCTCGAAATCCAGCATTTTACAGCAGTGTGGACCACCCGGTATCTCAGCAGCGGAAAGGGGTAGGGAAGAATTCTAAGGATCATTTTGACTGTCTCCAGAAGTTAGATCAGATGGCAAATGCATTTTGGTGCTAGGCCTTTCCCTTTAGGTTTTACCCCAACAATGATTTCATTAGCTTCGATCACTCTCGAAATCAAGCATTCTACAGCAGTGTGGACCACCCTGTATCTCAGGAGAGGAAAGAGGTAGGGAATACGTCTAAGGCTCATTTTGACTGTCTCCAGAAGTTAGATCAGATGGCAAATGCAATTTGGTGCTAGGCCTTTCCCTTTAGGTTTTACCCCAACAATGTTTTCATTAGTATGGATCACTCTCGAAATGAAGCATTTTACAGCAGTGTGGACCTCCCTGTATCTCAGCAGAGGAAAGAGGTAGGGAAGAATTCTAAGGATCATTTTGACTGTCTCCAGAAGTTAGATCAGATGGCAAATGCAATTTGGTGCTAGGCTTTTCCCTTTAGGTTTTACCCCAACAATTTTTTCATTAGTTTCGATCAATCTCGAAATCAAACATTTTGCAGCAGTGTTAACCTCCCTGTATCTCAGCAGAGGAAAGAGGTAGGGAAGAATTCTAAGGATCATTTTTACTGTCTCCAGAATCTAGATCAGACGGCAAATGCAATTTGGTGCTAGGCTTTTCCCATTAGCCTTTACCCCAACAATTTTTTCATTAGTTTAGATAAATCTCAAAATCAAACATTTTGCAGCAGTGTGGACCACCCTGTATCTCAGCAGAGGAAAGAGGTAGGGAAGAATTCTAAGGATCATTTTGACTGTCTCCAGAAGTTAGATCAGATGTCAAATGCAATTTGGTGCTAGGCTTTTCCTGTTTGGTTTTACCCCAACACTGTTTTGCTTCCATTCAAAATGACTCAGAAGTGCTGTATGCAGCTGCAGATTAACGCATGTATCTCAGCTGAGGAAAGTGTTGGGGCAGAATTCAAATACTCATTTTGACTGCCTCCAGAAGTTAGATCAGATGGCAAATGCAATTCGCTGCTACGCTTTTCCCTTTAGGTTTTACCCCAACCATGTCTTCATTAGATTCGATCAATCTCGAAATCAAGCATTTTGCAGCAGTGTGGACCACCCTGTATCTCAGCAGATGAAAGAGGTAGAGCAGAATTCTAAGGATCATTTTGACTGTCTCCAGAAGTTAGATCAGATGGCAAATGCAATTTGGTGATAGGCCTTTCCCTTTAGGTTTTACCCCGACAATGTATTCATTAGTTTCGATCAACCTCGAAATCAAGCATTTTGCAGCACCGTAGACCAGCCTGTATCTCAGCAGTGGAAAGAGGTAGGACTAAATACTAAGGATCATTTTGACTGTCTCCAGAATTTAGATCAGATGGCAAATGCAATTTGGTGCTAGGCTTTTCCCTTTAGGTTTTACCGCAGAATGTTGTCATTAGTTCTGGACAATCTCGAAATCAAGCAACTTGCCGCAGTGTGGACCACCCTGTATCTCAGCAGAGGAAAGAGGTCGGGCAGAATTCTAAGGATCATTTTGACTGTCTCCAGAAGTTAGATCAGATGGGAAATGCAATTTGGTGCTAGGCTTTTCCCTTTAGGTTTTACCCCAAGAATGTTTTGCTTCTATTCGAATTGTCTCAGAAGTGCTTCAGGCAGCTGCAGATTAATGCATGTATCTCAGCAGAGGAAAGTGTGAGGGCAGAATTCAAATATTCATTTTGACTGCCTCCAGAAGTTAGATCAGATGGCAAATGCAATTTGGTGCCAGGCCTTTCCCTATAGGATTTACCCCAACAATGTTTTCATTAGCTTCGATCAATCTCGAAATCAAGCATTTTACAGCAGTGTGGACCACCCTGTATCTCAGCAGAGGAAAGCGGTAGGGAAGAATTCTAAGGATCATTTTGACTGTCTCCAGAAGTTAGATCAGATGGCAAATGCAATTTGGTGGCAGGATTTTCCCTTTAGGTTTTACCCCAACAATGTTTTCATTAGTTTCGATCACTGTCGAAATCAAGCATTTTACAGCAGTGTGGACCTCCCTGTATCTCAGCAGACAAAAAAGAGGTAGGGAAGAATTCTAAGGATCATTTTGACTGTCTCCAGAAGTTAGATCAGATGGCAAATGCATTTTGGTGCTAGGCCTTTCCCTTTAGGTTCTACCCCAACATTTTTTCATTAGTTTCGATCACTCTCGAAATCAAGCATTTTACAGCAGTGTGGACCACCTTGTACTTCAGCAGAGGAAAGAGGTAGGGAAGAATTCTAAGGATCATTTTGACTGTCTCCAGAAGTTAGATCAGATGTCAAATGCAATTTGGTGCTAGGCTTTTCCCTTTAGGTTTTACCCCAAAAATGTTTTCATTAATTTTGATCCCTCTCGAAATCCAGCATTTTACAGCAGTGTGGACCACCCGGTATCTCAGCAGCGGAAAGGGGTAGGGAAGAATTCTAAGGATCATTTTGACTGTCTCCAGAAGTTAGATCAGATGGCAAATGCATTTTGGTGCTAGGCCTTTCCCTTTAGGTTTTACCCCAACAATGATTTCATTAGCTTCGATCACTCTCGAAATCAAGCATTCTACAGCAGTGTGGACCACCCTGTATCTCAGGAGAGGAAAGAGGTAGGGAATACGTCTAAGGCTCATTTTGACTGTCTCCAGAAGTTAGATCAGATGGCAAATGCAATTTGGTGCTAGGCCTTTCCCTTTAGGTTTTACCCCAACAATGTTTTCATTAGTATGGATCACTCTCGAAATGAAGCATTTTACAGCAGTGTGGACCTCCCTGTATCTCAGCAGAGGAAAGAGGTGGGGAAGAATTCTAAGGATCATTTTGACTGTCTCCAGAAGTTAGATCAGATGGCAAATGCAATTTGGTGCTAGGCTTTTCCCTTTAGGTTTTACCCCAACAATTTTTTCATTAGTTTAGATAAATCTCAAAATCAAACATTTTGCAGCAGTGTGGACCACCCTGTATCTCAGCAGAGGAAAGAGGTAGGGAAGAATTCTAAGGATCATTTTGACTGTCTCCAGAAGTTAGATCAGATGTCAAATGCAACTTGGTGCTAGGCTTTTCCTGTTTGGTTTTACCCCAACACTGTTTTGCTTCCATTCAAAATGACTCAGAAGTGCTGTATGCGGCTGCAGATTAACGCATGTATCTCAGCTGAGGAAAGTGTTGGGGCAGAATTCAAATACTCATTTTGACTGCCTCCAGAAGTTAGATCAGATGGCAAATGCAATTCGCTGCTAGGCTTTTCCCTTTAGGTTTTACCCCAACCATGTCTTCATTAGATTCGATCAATCTCGAAATCAAGCATTTTGCAGCAGTGTGGACCACCCTGTATCTCAGTAGATGAAAGAGGTAGAGCAGAATTCTAAGGATCATTTTGACTGTCTCCAGAAGATAGATCAGATGGCAAATGCAATTTGGTGATAGGCCTTTCCCTTTAGGTTTTACCCCGACAATGTATTCATTAGTTTCGATCAACCTCGAAATCAAGCATTTTGCAGCACCGTAGACCAGCCTGTATCTCAGCAGTGGAAAGAGGTAGGACTAAATACTAAGGATCATTTTGACTGTCTCCAGAATTTAGATCAGATGGCAAATGCAATTTGGTGCTAGGCTTTTCCCTTTAGGTTTTACCCCAGAATGGTGTCATTAGTTTTGGACAATCTCGAAATCAAGCAACTTGCCGCAGTGTGGACCACCCTGTATCTCAGCAGAGGAAAGAGGTCGGGCAGAATTCTAAGGATCATTTTGACTGTCTCCAGAAGTTAGATCAGATGGGAAATGCAATTTGGTGCTAGGCTTTTCCCTTTAGGTTTTACCCCAAGAATGTTTTGCTTCTATTCGAATTGTCTCAGAAGTGCTTCAGGCAGCTGCATATTAATGCATGTATCTCAGCAGAGGAAAGTGTGAGGGCAGAATTCAAATACTCATTTTGACTGCCTCCAGAAGTTAGATCAGATGGCAAATGCAATTCGGTGCTAGGCCTTTCCCTTTAGGTTTTACCCCAGCAATGTTTTCATTAGTTTCGATCACTCTCGAAATCAGCTGTGTGTATCTCAGCAGAGGGAAGAGGTAGGGAAGAATTCTAAGGATCATTTTGACTGTCTCCAGAAGTTAGATCAGATGGCAAATGCAATTAGGTGCTAGGCCTTTCCCTTTAGGTTTTACCCCAAGAATGTTTTGCTTCTATTCGAATTGTCTTCACCTGACCTGCTGGGTCCTGATGGGGTGCATCTATCTAGAAGGGGTAAAAGAGTCCTGGCACTGGAGTTGGCAGGGCTCATTAGGAGGGCTTTAAACTAGGTCTGAAGGGGGTGGGTGAGGCAATCGGTCCCTCTGCAGAGGTAAGAGTAGGGCGCAAGGTAGGGTTAGTTGAGAAGTCAGGAACCCAGCTGCAATGCGTGTACACCAATGCACGCAGCCTGGGCAACAAGCAAGAGGAGTTGGAGGTCCTAATCCATCAGGGCGACTATGATGTAGTCGCCATCTCAGAAACTTGGTGGGACAGCACCCACGATTGGAGTGCTACAATGGGGGGTTACAGGCTCTTTAGGAGAGACAGGCGAGGGAGAAGAGGAGGAGGGGTGGCTCTGTATATTAGAGAGTCAATCTCTGCCACACAACTTGAGGTGGAAGATGAGGTAGTTGAGAGCCTGTGGGTCAAAATCAGAGGACAACCTAACAAGTCTGACATCCTGATTGGAATCTGTTACAGACCACCCAACCAGGATGAGGCGGCTGATGAGTTGTTCTACAAGCAACTGGAGGCTGTCTCAAGATCATCAGATCTTGTCCTTGTTGGTGACTTCAACCTCCCAGATATCTGCTGGGAACTTAATTCAGCAGGGAGGAGGCAGTCCAGAAGATTCCTGGAGCGAATGGAGGACTGCTTCCTGACACAGCTGTTAAGCGAGCCTACCAGGGGACAGGCTCTGCTTGACCTGCTGTTCTGCAATAGGGAAGGGCTGGTGGGAGATGTGATCGTGGGAGGCTGCCTAGGGTGCAGTGACCACGAGATAGTGAAGTTTTCAATATGCAGGGAGATTGGGAGGAGCACCAACAGAACCTTCACCTTGGACTTCCGAAGGGCGAACTTCAGCCTATTTAAAAAACTTGTCTGCAAAGTCCCCTGGGTACCAGCCCTCATGAACCAAGGGGTTCAGGAGGGTTGGACCTACTTCAAACAGGAGCTCTTGAAGGCACAGGAATTGGCGGTTCCCACGTGCCGGAAGGCAAGCCGGCGGGGAAGGCGACCAGCCTGGATGAGCAAGCAGCTCCTGGAGGATTTAAGGGGGAAGAGGAGGCTGTATCACCTTTGGAAGGAGGGGAAGGCTTCTCGAGGTATGTTCAGGGAAGCTGTTAGATTATGTAGGAATAAAATTAGGGAGGCTAAGGCCCAGCTGGAACTGAAGCTGGCCACCTCAGTCAAAGACAATAAAAAGCATTTTTATAAATATATTAACAATAAGAAGAAGGGCAGGAAGAACCTGAACTCCCTAGTGGACCTGGAGGGGAACACAGTTACTGAGGATGAGGATAAAGCTGAGGTCCTGAACACCTTCTTTGCCTCAATGTTTAACAGCAAGGCAGGAGTTCAGGACGAGTGGTCTCCGGAGCTGGGCGTTGGGGTCGGGGAGCAGAGTAATACCCTGGAAATCCATGAGGAGTTAGTTCGGGACCTGCTGAGCCACTTGGATATCCACAAGTCCATGGGACCAGATGGGATCCATCCTAGGGTGCTGAGAGAGCTGGCAGATGTGCTAGCTAGGCCACTCTCCATCATTTTCCTCCAGTCCTGGCTCACCGGTGAGGTCCCAGATGACTGGAAACTGGCCAACGTGGTCCCCATCCACAAGAAGGGTCGGATGGAGGAACCTGGAAACTACAGGCCGGTCAGCCTGACCTCAGTGCCAGGGAAAGTGATGGAGCAGATTATCCTGGCGGCAATAAATGCGCACCTGAAGGATGGCCAAGGGCTCAGGTCCAGCCAACATGGATTCAGGAAGGGCAGATCCTGCCTCTCCAACCTGATCTCTTTCTATGATCAGGTGACCCGCCTGGTGGATGTGGGGAGGCCTGTGGATGTGGTCTACCTAGACTTCAGCAAGGCCTTTGACACCGTCCCCCACAGCAAACTGCTGACTAAGCTGTCAGCCCATGGATTGGACCGCAACACTCTGTGCTGGGTTAGGAACTGGCTGGAGGGCCGGGCCCAGAGAGTGGTCGTGAACGGTGCCACATCTAGCTGGAGGCCAGTCACCAGTGGTGTCCCCCAGGGATCAGTGCTGGGCCCTGTCCTCTTCAACATATTCGTTGATGATCTGGATGAAGGGGTAGAGTCAGTCATCAGCAAGTTTGCAGATGACACAAAGTTAGGGGCAGATGTTAGTCAGTTAGAGGGTAGAAAGGCTCTGCAGAGGGACCTCGACCGACTAGACAGATGGGCAGAGTCCAATGGGATGGCTTTCAACAAGTCCAAGTGCCGAGTGCTGCACTTTGGCTACGGCAATCCCATGCAGAGCTATAGGCTGGGGTCGGAGTGGCTGGAGAGCTCCCAAACAGAGAGGGACCTGGGTGTGCTGATCGACAGCCACCTGAATATGAGCCAGCAGTGTGCCCAGGTGGCCAGGAGGGCCAATAGCATACTGGCCTGCATTAGGAATAGTGTGGCCAGCAGGAGCAGGGAGGTCGTAGTGCCCCTGTACTCTGCTCTGGTTAGGCCGCACCTTGAGTACTGTGTCCAGTTCTGGGCTCCTCAGTTTAAGAAGGACATTGAAACACTTGAGCGTGTCCAGAGAAGGGCAACAAGGCTGGTGAGAGGCCTTGAACACAAGCCCTGTGAGGAGAGGCTGAGGGAGCTGGGATTGTTTAGCCTGGAGAAGAGGAGGCTCAGGGGTGACCTCATTGCCCTCTACAACTACCTGAAAGGTGGTTGTAGCCAGGAGGGGGTTGGCCTCTTCTCCCAGGCAACCAGCACCAGAACAAGGGGACACAGTCTCAAGCTGCGCCAGGGGAGGTTCAGACGTGAGGTGAGGAGGAAATTCTTCACCGAGCGAGTCATTCGGCATTGGAACCGGTTGCCCAGGGAGGTGGTTGAGTCATCGACCCTGGAGGCGTTCAAGGGGAGATTGGACGTGGCACTTGGTGCCATGGTCTAGTCATGGGGTCTGTGTTGATAGGTTGGACTCGATGATCCTCAAGGTCCTTTCCAACCTAAGTGATACTGTGATACTGTGATACTGTGATACTGTCATACGGTCACAGAAGTGGTGTATGCAGCTGTAGATTAAAGCATGTATCTCAGCAGAGGAAAGTGTTAGGGCTGAATTCAAATACTCATTTTGACTGCCTCCAGAAGTTAGATCCGAAGGCAAATGCAATTTGGTGCTAGGCCTTTCCCTTTAGGTTTTACCCCAACAATGTTTTGCTTCTATTCGAATTGTCTCAGAAGTGCTGTATGCAGCTGCAGATTAATGCATGTATCTCAGCAGAGGAAAGTGTGAGGGCTCAATTCAAATACTCATTTTGACTGCCTCCAGAAGTTAGATCAGATGGCAAATGCAATTTGGTGCCAGGCCTTTCCCTCTAGGTTTTACCCCAACAATGTTTTCATTAGTTTCGATCACTCTCGAAATCAAGCATTTTACAGCAGTGTGGACCACCCTGTATCTCAGCAGAGGAAAGGGGTAGGGAAGAATTGTAAGGATCATTTTGACTGCCTCTAGAAGTTAGATCAGATGGCAAATGCAATTTGGAGCTAGGCCTTTCCCTTTAGGTTTTACCCCAACAATCTTTTCATTAGTTTATATCACTCTCGAAATCAAGCATTTTACAGCAGTGTGGACCTCCCTGTATCTCAGCAGCGGAAAGAGGTAGGGAAGAATTCTAAGGATCATTTTGACTGTCTCCAGAAGTTAGATCAGATGGCCAATGCAATTTGTTGCTAGGCTTTTCCCTTTAGGTTTTATCCCAAGAATGTTTTGCTTCTATTTGAATTGTCTCAGAAGTGCTGTATGCAACTGGAGTTTAAAGCATGTATCTCGGCAGAGGAGAGTGTTAGGGCTGAATTCAAATACTCATTTTGTCTGCCTCCAGAAGTTAGATCAGATGGCAAATGCAATTTGGTGCTAGGCTTTTCCCTTTAGGTTTTACCCCAAGAATGTTTTGCTTCTATTCGAATTGTCTCAGAAGTGCTGTATGCAGCTGCAGATTAAAGCATGTATCTCAGCAGAGGAAAGTGTTAGGGCTGAATTCAAATACTCATTTTGAGTGTCTCCTGAAGTTAGATCAGGTGGCAAATGCAATTTGGAGCTAGGCCTTTCCCTTTAGGTTTTGCCCCTACAATGTTTTCATTAGTTTCGATCACTCACGAAATCACGCATTTTACTGCAGTGTGGGCAACCCTGTATCTCAGCAGAGGAAAGAGGTAGGGAAGAATTCTAAGGATCATTTTGACTGTCTCCAGAAGTTAGATCAGATGGCAAATGCAATTTGGTGCTAGGCTTTTCCCTTTAGGTTTTACCCCAACACTGTTTTGCTTCCATTCAAAATGACTCAGAAGTGCTGTATGCAGCTGCAGATTAACGCATGTATCTCAGCTGAGGAAAGTATTGGGGCAGAATTCAAATACTCATTTTGACTGCCTCCAGAAGTTAGATCAGATGGCAAATGCAATTTGGTGCTAGGCTTTTCCCTTTAGGTTTTACCCCAACACTGTTTTGCTTCCATTCAAAATGACTCAGAAGTGCTGTATGCAGCTGCAGATTAACGCATGTATCTCAGCTGAGGAAAGTATTGGGGCAGAATTCAAATACTCATTTTGACTGCCTCCAGAAGTTAGATCAGATGGCAAATGCAATTTGGTGCTCGACCTTTCCGTTTAGGTTTTACCCCAACAATGTTTTCATTAGTATCGATCACTCTCGAAATCAAGCATTTTACAGCAATGTGGACCTCCCTGTATCTCAGCAGAGGAAAGAGGTAGGGAAGAATTCTAAGGATCATTTTGACTGTCTCCAGAAGTTAGATCAGATGGCAAATGCAATTTGGTGCTAGGCTTTTCCCTTTAGGTTTTACCCCAACAATTTTTTCATTAGTTTCGATCAATCTCGAAATCAAGCATTTCACAGCAGTGTGGACCACCCTGTATCTCAGCAGAGGAAAGAGGTAGGGAAGAATTCTAAGGATCATTTTGACTGTCTCCAGAATTTGGATCAGATGGCAAATGCAATTTGGTGCTAGGCTTTTCCCTTTAGGTTTTACCCCAAGAATGCTTTGCTACAATTCGAATTGTCTCAGAAGTGCTGTATGCAACTGGAGATTAAAGCATGTATCTCAGCAGAGGAAAGTGTTAGGGCTGAATTCAAATACTCATTTTGACGGCCTCCAGAAGTTAGATCAGATGGCAAATGCAATTTGGTGCTAGGCTTTTCCCTTTAGGTTTTACCCCAACAATGTTTTGCTTCTATTCAAATTGTCTCCCAAGTGCTGTATGCAGCTGTAGATTAAAGCATGTATCTCAGCAGAGGAAAGTGTAAGAGCTGAATTCAAATACTCATTTTGACTGCCTCCAGAAGTTAGATCAGATGGCAAATGCAATTTGGTGCTAGGCCTTTCCCTTTGGGTTTTACCCCAACAATTTTTTCATTAGTTTCGATCACTCTCGAAATCAAGCATTTTACAGCAGTGTGGACCACCCGGCATCTCAGCAGAGGGAAGAGGTAGGGAAGAATTCTAAGGATCATTTTTACTGTCTCCAGAAGTTAGATCAGATGGCAAATGCAATTTGGAGCTAGGCCTTTCCCTTTAGGTTTTACCCCAACAATCTTTTCATTAGTTTATATCACTCTCGAAATCAAGCATTTTACAGCAGTGTGGACCTCCCTGTATCTCAGCAGCGGAAAGAGGTAGGGAAGAATTCTAAGGATCATTTTGACTGTCTCCAGAAGTTAGATCAGATGGCCAATGCAATTTGTTGCTAGGCTTTTCCCTTTAGGTTTTATCCCAAGAATGTTTTGCTTCTATTTGAATTGTCTCAGAAGTGCTGTATGCAACTGGAGATTAATGCATGTATCTCAGCAGAGGAAAGTGTTAGGGCTGAATTCAAATACTCATTTTGATGGCCTCCAGAAGTTAGATCCGATGGCAAATGCAATGTGGTGCTAGGCTTTTCCCTTTAGGTTTTTTCTCCAAGATTGTTTTGCTTCTATTCGAATTGTCTCCGAAGTGCTGTATGCAGCTGCAGATTAAAGCATGTATCTCAGCAGAGGAAAGTGTTAGGGCTGAATTCAAATACTCATTTTGAGTGTCTCCTGAAGTTAGATCTGGTGGCAAATGCAATTTGGAGCTAGGCCTTTCCCTTTAGGTTTTGCCCCTACAATGTTTTCATTAGTTTCGATCACTCACGAAATCACGCATTTTACTGCAGTGTGGGCAACCCTGTATCTCAGCAGAGGAAAGAGGTTGGGAAGAATTCTAAGGATCATTTTGACTGTCTCCAGAAGTTAGATCAGATGGCAAATGAAATTTGGTGCTAGGCTTTTCCCTTTAGGTTTTACCCCAACACTGTTTTGCTTCCATTCAAAATGACTCAGAAGTGCTGTATGCAGCTGCAGATTAACGCATGTATCTCAGCTGAGGAAAGTATTGGGGCAGAATTCAAATACTCATTTTCACTGTCTCCAGAAGTATAGATCAGTTGGCGAATGCAATTTGGTGCTAGGCTTTTCCCTTTAGGTTTTACCCCTTGAATGTTTTGCTTCTATTCGAATTGTCTCAGACGTGCTTTATGCAGCCGTATATTGTAGCATGTATCTCAGCAGAGGAAAGTGTTAGGGTAGAATTCAAAAACTCATTTTGACTGCCTCCAGAAGTTAGATCAGATGGCAAATGCAATTTGGTGCTAGGCCTTTCCCTTTAGGTTTTACCCCAACAATGTTTTCATAAGTTTCGATCACACTCGAAATCAAGCATTTTACAGCAGTGTAGACAACCCTGCATCTCAGCAGAGGAAAGAGGTAGGGAAGAATTCTGATGATCATATTGACTGCCTCCAGAAGTTAGATCAGATGGCAAATGCAATTTGTTGCTAGGCCTTTCCCTTTAGGTTTTACGCCAAGAATGTTTTGCTTCTATTCGAAGTGTCTCAGAAGCTCTGTATGCAGCTGTAGTTTAAAGCATGTATCTCAGCAGTGGAAAGTGTTAGGGCTGAATTCAATTAATCATTTTGACTGCCTCCATAAGTTAGATCAAACGGCAAATGCAATTTGGTACTAGGCTTTTCCCTTTAGGTTTTACCCCAACAATGTTTTCATTAGTTTCGATCACTCTCGAAATCAAGCATTTTACAGCAGTGTGGACCACCCTGTATCTCAGCAGAGGAAAGAGGTAGGGAAGAATTCTAAGGATCATTTTGACTGTCTCCAGAAGTGAGATCAGATGGCATATGCAATTTGGTGCTAGGCTTTTCCCTTTAGGTTTTACCCCAACAATGTTTCCATTAGTTTCGATCAAACTCGAAATCAAGCATTTTGCAGCACCGTAGACCAGCCTGTATCTCAGCAGTGGAAAGAGGTAGTGCTAAATACTATGGGTCATTCTGACTGCCTCCAGAAGTTAGATCAGATGGCAAATGCAATTTGGTGCTAGGCTATTCCCTTTAGGTTTCACCGCAGAATGTTGTCATTAGTTTCGAACAATCTCGAAATCAAGCAACTTGCCGCAGTGTGGACCACCCTGTATCTCATCAGAGGAAAGAGGTAGGGCAGAATTCTAAGGATCATTTTGACTGTCTCCAGAAGTTAGTTCAGATGGGAAATGCAATTTGGTGCTAGGCTTTTCCCTTTAGGTTTTACCCCAACAATATTTTGCTTCCATTCGAATTGTCTCAGAACTGCTGTAAGCAGCTGCAGATTAATGCATGTATCTCTGCAGAGGAAAGTATTAGGGCAGAATTGAAATACTCATTTTGACTGCCTCCAGAAGTTAGATCAGACGGCAAATGCAATTTGGTGCTAGGCCTTTCCCTTTCGGTTTTACCCCAACAATGTTTTCATTAGTTTCGATCAATCTCGAAATCAAGCATTTTGCAGCAGTGTAGACCACCCTGTATCTCTGCAGAGGAAAGAGGTAGGGATAAATTCTAAGAATCATTCTGTCTGTCTCCAGAAGTTAGATCAGATGGCAAATGCAATTTGGTGCTAGGCTTTTCCCTTTAGGTTTTACCCCAACAATGTTTTCATTAGTTTCGATCACTCCCGAAATCAAGCATTTTACAGCAGTGTGGACCACCCTGTATCTCAGCAGAGGAAAGAGGTAGGGAGGAAGTGTAAGGGTCATTCTGACTGCCACCAGAACTTAGATCAGATGGCAAATGCAATTTGGTGCTAGGCTTTTCCCTTTAGTTTTTACCCCAACAATTTTTTCATTAGTTTCGATCAATCTCGAAATCAAGCATTTTGCAGCAGTGTGGACCACCTTGTATCTCAGCAGAGGAAAGAGGTAGGGAAGAATTCTCAGGATCATTTTGACTGCCTCCAGAAATATAGATCAGTTGGCGAATGCAATTTGGTGCTAGGCTTTTCCCTTTAGGTTTTACCCCAAGAATGTTTTCCTTCTATTCGAATTGTCTGAGACGTGCTTTTTGCAGCCATATATTCAAGCATGTATCACAGCAGAGGAAAGTGTTGGGGCAGAATTCAAATGCTCATTTTGACAGCCTCCAGAAGTTAGATCAGATGGCAAATGCAATTTGGTGCTAGGCCTTTCTTTTTAGGTTTTACCCCAACAATATTTTCATTAGTTTCGATCACTCCCGAAATCAAGCATTTTGCAGCAGTGTGGACCACCCTGTATCTCAGCAGAAGAAAGTGGCAGGAAAGAATTCTAAGGATCATTTTGACTGCCTCCAGAAGTTAGATCAGATGGCAAATGCAATTTGGTGGTAGGCTTTTCCTTTTAGGTTTTACCCCAAGAATGTTTTCCTTCTATTCGAATTGTATCAGACGCGCTATTTGCAGCCGTATATTCAAGCACGTATCACAGCAGAGGAAAGTGATAGGGCAGAATTCAAATACTCATTTTCACTGCCTCCAGAAGTTAGATCAGATGGCAAATGCAATTTGGTGCTAGGCCTTTCCCTTTAGGTTTTACGCCAAGAATGTTTTGCTTCTATTCGAAGTGTCTCAGAAGTGCTCTATGCAGCTGTAGATAAAAGCATGTATCTCAGCACAGGAAAGTGTTAGGGCAGAATTCAAATAATCATTTTGACTGCCTCCAGAAGTTAGATCAGATGGCAAATGCAATTTGGTGCTAGGCCTTTCCTTTTAGGTTTTACCCCAACAATATTTTCATTAGTTTAGATCACTCCCGAAATCAAGCATTTTACAGCAGTGTGGACCACCCTGTATCTCAGCAGAGGAAAGAGGTAGGGAGGAAGTTTAACGATCATTTTGACTGTCTCCAGGACTTAGATCAGATGGCAAGTGCAATTTGGTGCTAGGCCTTTCCCTTTAGGTTTTATCCCAACAATATTTTCATTAGTTTCGATCACTCCCGAAATCAAGCATTTTACAGCAGTGTGGACATCCCTGCATCTCTGCAGAGGAAAGAGGTAGGGAAGAATTCTATGGATCATTTTGACTGTCTCCAGAAGTTAGATCAGATGGCAAATGCGATTTGGTGTTAGGCCTTTGCCTTTAGGTTTTACCCCAACAATTTTTTCATTAGTTTCGATCACTCTCGAAATCAAGCATTTTGCAGCACCGTAGACCAGCCTGTATCTCAGCAGTGGAAAGAGGTAGTACTAAATACTAAGGGTCATTCTGACTGCCTCCAGAAGTTAGATCAGATGGCAAATGCAATTTGGTGCTAGGCTATTCCCTTTAGGTTTCACCGCAGAATGTTGTCATTAGTTTCGAACAATCTCGAAATCAAGCAACTTGCCGCAGTGTGGACCACCCTGTATCTCATCAGAGGAAAGAGGTAGGGCAGAATTCTAAGGATCATTTTGACTGTCTCCAGAAGTTAGATCCGATGGCAAATGCAATTTGGTGCTAGGCTTTTCCCTTTAGGTTTTCCCCCAACAATATTTTGCTTCCATTCGAATTGTCTCAGAACTGCTGTATGCAGCTGCAGATTAATGCATGTATCTCTGCAGACGAAAGTATTAGGGCAGAATTCAAATACTCATTTTGACTGCCTCCAGAAGTTAGATCAGACGGCAAATGCAATTTGGTGCTAGGCCTTTCCCTTTCGGTTTTACCCCAACAATGTTTTCATTAGTTTCGATCAATCTCGAAATCAAGCATTTTGCAGCAGTGTAGACCACCCTGTATCTCTGCAGAGGAAAGAGGTAGGGATAAATTCTAAGGATCATTCTGTCTGTCTCCAGAAGTTAGATCAGATGGCAAATGCAATTTGGTGCTAGGCTTTTCCCTTTAGGTTTTACCCCAACAATGTTTCCATTAGTTTCGATCAATCTCGAAATCAAGCATTTTGCAGCAGTGTGGACCACCCTGTATCGCAGCAGAGGAAAGAGGTAGAGCAGAATTCTAAGGATCATTTTGACTGAATCCAGAAGTTAGATCAGATGGCAAATGCAATTTGGTGCTAGGCTTTTCCCTTTAGGTTTTTCCCCAACAATGTTTTCATTAGTTTCGATCAATCTCGAAATCAAGCATTTTGCATCAGTTTGGACCACCCTGTATCGCAGCAGAGGAAAGAGGTAGAGCAGAATTATTAGGATCATTTTGACTGTCTCCAGAAGTTAGATCAGATGGCAAATGCTATTTGGTGCTAGGCTTTTCCCTTTAGGTTTTACCCCAAGAATGTTTTGCTTCTATTCAAATTGTCTCAGAAGTGCAACCCCATTCTCTTGACCTCCACCCTCATTAGGGTGCCCTAATTAGTCCTTATTTTTACATAGATATTCAATAATTTTCTATTCCCTTCAAGTGAGCTATTCTATCTTCTGCATTGTCTCTTGGTAATACTTTGCCCTTATGAATGGCAATCATTTTTAATAATTGGTTTCAAGTGTGTCTTAATTTTCACAAGATGATAATTGTTAGGAGCTGAAAAAGAAAAGTTAGGTTTTTTTTAAAAAAAAAAAAAAAAAGTCATCCCAAGTGTTGTGCAAGCTTTTTTCCCAGACAGGAATTTTGCAGTACTCGGAGTTTAATCCAGATGCCGTTTAGGGAAGGACCCTTATTTTTCTTCCTGGTTTCTGGTCATATTTGGGAAGGGAGTTTTCTTGAATTTTCACTTCTAAACCTGATATCTACCTTTGGTTTTCCATTTGAATTTTAGGCTACAGTTGATGTTGAAAAACATCTGCCCCATATGGGGACAGGCTGCAGGAGCTGGGGGCTGTTCAGCCTTGGAGAAGAGAAATCTCCATGGAGACCTTATAGCAGCCGTCCAGAATCTGAAGGATGCTGGGAGCACTTCTTTTACATTTAAGCTGGAGGAGGGTAGAGTTAGACTGGATAATAGAAGTAAATTCTCTGCAGTGAGGGTGGTGAGACACTGGAGCAGGTTGCCCCAGGAGGTTATGGATGCTCCCTCTTTGGAGGTATTCAGGGAAGGTGTCCCTGCCCGGGGAGTGGGAGGGTGGTGGGGGGTGGTGGTGGTGGAATTAGATGATCTCTAAGGTTTCTTTCAACACATATCATTCTGTTATTCTATGATTTGTGTATTAGTCTGGGAAATTATTTCAGCAAATTGTTAAAAAACTTGGTGACAATGGAGTTTTTGCCCTCTACAGCTTCTTGATCAGGGGAAGTGGAGAGGGAGGTGCTGATCTCTTCTCTGCTATCCAGTGACAGCATGCATGAGGATGGTTCAAAGGTGCATCAGCTGCTGCCAGCTGCTTCCTAGTGTCCAGTGCAACTGGACATTGGAAGGGACCACCAAAGGTGAAAGCTGTGAATGGTGTAGGGTCTGTGTTGTGATGAACTTACTTGGTCAGGCTAGGAGGAACATGGAGAGTGTAGAGAGATTCAGGTTTATGTCTTTGCTAGACAATATCATCTGCGCTTCACCACACCACTGTGCTTTGCCTTGCCTGCAAACTGGAAAGGTACAAATGTTCTCTTACCTTAGAAAACAGAAAAAATAACTGAAACAAACCAAACCAAACACTATACTGTGCTGAAATACTGCAGGAAAAAAAATAAAACAAAGGAGAATTGTATCCTAGTTGGTGACTGTCAGATACAGCAAAGGAGAGCTTAGGTACTTTTTAAAGGGAGTTGGGTATTGTTTTCTGGTTCCTGTGCCCAAAGATTTAGGCATGCATAATCACCCCATGGTCCTTTGTTGTTTGGGTTTTTTTCCATGCAGTGGATCCATGGTGGAGGTTAAACTGGGCCTGTGTAGTCATTTGGGTGTATGCAGTAATGAGAGGAAATCCTCATAATATATCACTAATTTTGTTTGCAGAGCAGTTGGAAAGTGTATTCAGAGAGGGAAGCATACATCCCACACCTGACCTACATGGAAAGGAGAAAACTTTGGAATCAGTAAGCAAATATTGTCTGGGCTGTGAACTGACTGAGGCAGGGTCTAGAAGGGAGAAGGCTCTTCAGTGATATTAGTAAAGGTTGCTTTGTATCAGGGGAACACAAAGAGATGAATGAAGGTGGGTTTGACACGGATACGGTTGTCAGTGCTTCTCTGCTGAAACTTAGTAGTAACATTTCTGAAATAAAAGGGTTTCAGAATTTAAAACACCTGAAGCAATGTAATTCTCAGTCTTCCTCGCAGATTGCTGGTGGTTTTCAAAGGCGTTTGGCATTCCATCCCTGCAATTAAATTCTGGCACAATATAGTAGAGAATCTTAAAATAAGAAATATTGGTCAATCTCTGCAGCTGACTTTGCTACCAATTAGATCTGCAGTTCGTTAAATATTTTCAGTGATTTCATATTGATTCTTGATTGTGTTCTGTAGCTGCTTTTGAAATGCAGCCGGGTGGTGAGCCTCGGGCACCAGCTATGGCAGGGGTTAAGCTTTCAGGCTGTACTTCTAGGGGGGACATTTTACCAGATTTTTTTAAAAAAGAAGAAGAAGAGGGAAAAAAAAAGGTAGAAGATTCCAAACAAATGTCCAATGTGAATAATACTTATGATAGCACTTGTTTTATATATTTCAGGACTATTTGCATTGGTTAGTGAAGGCTAGTAGCTATTCTTTGCTGCTTTTTAATGTGTTCGTTATCTGTGCTCAGCTGTGTAGGTGATCAGTATTGGCTAAGCACATAGCAGTCTAATAGTTGAGTTCCTGTACATTTTGGCAAGAGATTTTCTCAAAGAAATGGATGATACCTCTTGCTTAATTCTGAAACAACACCCATCTTTGTGTCCTGCTGGAGCATGTCCAGAGAAGGGCCACGAAGATGAGCAGAGGGCTGGAGCACCTCTCCTATGAGGACAGACTGAAGGAGTTGGGGCTGTTCAGTCTGGAGAAGAGAAGGCTCCCAGGTGACCTCATTGTGGCCTTCCAGTATCTGAAGGGGGCTACAAGAAGGCTGGGGAGGGACTGCTCAGGATCTCAGGTAGTGATAGGACTAGGGGGAATGGAATGAAGCTGGAGGTGGGGAGATTCAGGCTGGAAGTGAGGAGGAAGTTCTTCCCCATGAGAGTGGTGAAGCCCTGCAATGGGTTGTCCAGGGAGGTGGTTGGGGCCCCGTCCCTGGAGGTGTTTAAGCCCAGGCTGGACGAGGCCCTGGCCAGCCTGATCTAGTGTGGGGTGTCCCTGCCCATGGCAAGGGGGTTGGAACTAGATGATCCTTGTGGTCCCTTCCAACCCTGACTGATACTACTACTATGATACTTAAGTTCTTATGTGCAAGAACTTTAGCTGAGAGCTCTTCCTATACAGGCAAACACATTTTCATGAGCAAGATGTTTAACAGTTTGTTGTGAAACAAAGTCAAATATTTTGGACTGGATCAGAAACCTTAATGGTTCTGTAAGACGGAAGCCATGTAGAGCAAGTGCATTGCTGTCAATGTGGTTGAAATGTTTTGAAGATCTATCTTTACAGATGCCTGAGGCACCAATGATGTTGGTTTGAACATTCCCTCTTCCTCCACAAACACCTGCTCCCAGTTTAGCATTACATTACCTTTACATGCCAGGGAACCTGCACTGAATTACTACAGAAAATTTTGTAAATAGTTTCACTTCTAGCTATGTCTGGCCAAGATTTGAGGATGCCCTTGAAGCATGTGGTTAATGTGACTGAATGACTTCCAAAAGATGGCAGCTAACAAGTGCTAAGTCTGCTGTGATCATGGACAGGCAAATGATCTCTTCATTCACTGAATTGCTTTGGAACAGGATGCTCAGTGTCTTTTTCTATTAGGAATCAGCATTGCCTATAGACTTGACAGGAGAAAGCTGCCTTTTTGGCATTTCTTCTGAGATTTGTGAGGTGTTGTTAATAGATGCATGAGGCAGGGCTGAATTTCAGCAGCTTTTCCTTACACAGAGTAATGTCTGATCTTAGCATAAAAGATTTTATTTAGGATTGATGGGAAGTATGTTGTATTTAGCAAGAGAAAAAATATGGAATTATAACTTTGTAAGCCTGCTGCACATGCTTTCTGTGCTGCACATGCACCATGTTGATGTGCAAGGTTTTGAATTTGACAAAGCTGGATTCTGAATCAGGAGTGTAGTAGGACAGATTGTGTTTCACATTCATTGTGTAGCCTTAAAAAGAAACCTTCTATTACAGGAATTTAGCATGACAAAAGTAGTTCTATGTGTTCCTGCGATGGAGTGGGTTCAGAGGAGGGCCAGGAAAATGGTCAGAGGTTGGAGCACCTCTGCTATGAGGACAGGCTGAGGAAGCTGGAGCTGTTCAGCCTGGGGAAGAGAAGAATCTGGGGAGACCTAAGTGCAGCCTTGCAGCACCTGAAGGGGGCTACAGGAAGGATGGGGAGAGACTGTTTGCAAAGGCCTGCAAGGACAGGACAAAGGGCAATAGCTTCAAACTAGAGAAGAGCAGATTTAGATTGGATGTTAGGAAGAAGTTCTGCACCATGAGGGTGGTGGAACACTTCAACAAGTTGCCCAGGGAGGTGGTTGAGGCCCCGTCCCTGGACATATTCAAGGTGAGGCTGGACAGGGTTCTGGGCAACCTGATCTAGTGGAGATGTCCCTGCTGACTGCAGGGGATTGGACTGGATGAGCTTTGGAGGTCCCTTCCAGCCTGGACCATTCTCTTATTCTATGAAATCCTTTGCTTGTTATAAAGATGTTAACATGTTAACAGTTTTGTAGGTTAAAAATATTTGAAGTTTGCTGTTGTATTGGTTTGATCTATGTCTGTGAATCTCTCTGAAGCTGCATCTGAGTGGCAAAAGCCCAGGACACCTCTATAAGCTTCAGTGTGTGATCATGTGTGATCTGAGCAAAGCCTTCGACACTGTCCCACACCACATCCTGGTCTCCAAACTGGTGACACATGGGTTTGATGGGTGGACCACTAGATGGATAAGGAACTGGCTTGATGGCCGCACCCAAAGAGTGGCTGTCAATGGCTCCATGTCCCAGTGGAGGCCAGTGACAAGCGGAGTCCCTCAGGGATCAGTCCTGGGACCTGTCTTATTCGACATCTTTGTGGGGGACATGGACAGCGGCATTGAGTGCACCCTCAGCAAGTTTGCTGATGACACCAAGCTGTGTGGTGCAGCAGACACGCTGGAGGGAAGGGAGGCCATCCAGAGGGACCTTGACAGGCTGGAGAGGTGGGCACAGGCCAACCTCATGAAGTTCAATAAGAGCAAGTGCAGGGTCCTGCATCTGGGTCGAGGCAATCCCAGGCACAAATCCAGGCTGGGCAGTGACTGGCTGGAAAGTAGCCCTGAGGAGAGAGACTTGAGGGTGCTGGTGGACAAAAAGCTCAACATGAGCTCTCAGTGTGCACTTGCAGCCCGCAAAGCCAATCAGATCCTGGGCTGCATCAGGAGAAGTGTGGCTAGCAGGTCGAGGGAGGTGATCCTCCCCCTCTACTCAGCCCTGGTGAGACCCCACCTGGAGTACTGTGTCCAGTTCTGGAGCCCCTATTACAAGAGGGATGTGGAGGTGCTGGAACGTGTCCAGAGAAGGGCCACAAGGATGATCAGAGGGCTGGAGCACCTCTCCTATGAGGACAGACTGAAGGAGTTGGGGCTGTTCAGTCTGCAGAAGAGAAGGCTCCGAGGTGACCTAATTGTCGCCTTCCAGTATCTGAAAGGGGCCTACAGGAAGGCTGGGGAAGGACTTCTCAGGATATCAGGTAGTGCTAGGACTAGGGGGAATGGAATGAAGCTGGAGGTGGGGAGATTCAGGCTGGATGTGAGGAGGAGGTTCTTCACCATGAGAGTGGTGAAACCCTGGAATGGGTTGTCCAGGGAGGTGGTCGAGGCCCCGTCCCTGGGGGTGTTTAAGAGCAGGCTGGATGAGGCTCTGTCCAGCCTGATCTAGTGTGGGGTGTCCCTGCCCATGGCAGGGGGGTTGGAACTAGATGATCCTTGTGGTCCCTTCCAACCCTGAATGAAACTATGAAACTATGAAACTATGTACTTGCTTTTGATTTTTTTTTTTGAGTCACTAGGTCGCTGTGGACCTCGAGGCCCTCAGGGTGGCCACAGAGGAGCTCAAGGTGGCCACAAAGACCTCAAGGTGGCCACAAAGACCTCAGGGTGGCCACCAAGGAGCTCCAAGTGGCCACAGGGAGCTCAGGAGGGACCCCGGGGGAGGTTGCTGTGGACCTCAAGGCCCTCAGGGTGGCCACAAAGAGCTCAAAGTGGCCACCAAGGAGCTCCAAGTGGCCACCAAGAGCTCAAGGTGGCCACTAAGGAGCTCCAGGTGGCCACCAGCAGCTCCCTCTCCCCTTCCCCCCCCCCAGGCCGGTGGCTGTGCGAGGTCTACGCGGCAGTGCTGGAGGCGGCGTGCAAGCAGCGGCCTGAGCTGCTGCCCAAGCTCACCAAGAACCCGGGGTGAGGAAGAGGAGGAGGAGGAAGAGCAAGAGGAAGACCTGTGGGAGCCTCTCCGCTCCCTCCTGAGGCCTTCTCCCCCTCTCCTCCCCCCCTCCAGGTTCGCCATGGGCATCGAGTTCCGAGAGAGCTCCCTGGTGATCAACAGCAAGAACCAGCACAGGCTGAAGAAGGGTGAGGAGGGACTGGGAGTGATGTGGGGGGCACTGGGAGGGGGTTTGGGGGGATTGGGAGGCACTGGGGGGGACTGGGAAGGGGGTTGGGGGGGCTGAGATGGACTGGGAGCAACTTGGGGGGCACCAGGAGGGGGTTTGGGGGCACTGAGTGGCATTAGGGGGGGACTGGGGAGGGGATTGGGGAGGACTGTGGGGGACCTGGGGGGCACTGGGAGGGGGTCTGGGGGCACTGGGAGCCATTGAGAGGGGATTGGGGGGGACTGGGAGGGGGTTGGGAGCACTGGGAGGGACTGAAAGCTACTGGGAGGGGGTGGGGGGGGACTGGGCTGTTTTGGTTTCAGATCTATCGTAGGCTGCAAATGGGAACTGCAAGAGGGGGTTGGGGGCGCTGGGGGGGACCTGGGAGTCATTGAGAGGGGGTTGGGGGGCACTGGGAGGCACCTGGGGGGCACTGAGTGGCATTGAGAGGGGATGGGGAGGTCAAAAGTGCAGGTTTTGTCTGTCCTGATGGAGAGACAAACAAACTCACTGCTGAACATTTATAACCAGTTTATTATAAAATAAAGGCAACACAGCGCTGGGCGCAGAGTGAGCTTGCTAGAGGCGCACCCTCACAACACGAGGTGAACTGATATAGACGGCAAACAGACATATTAATATATTAAACCGTACATATTCATATAGTCCCCAGCACGCTCCCACCCCTCTCCATCAGGACAGATAAAATGTGCACTTTTGACCTGGCTAGTGTTTAGACCTGTTGTCACCTCCCCTTTCTCTCCCAATAGTCCACACAATACAGAACGATCCAGGCATAACGATCGGCCCCGCCCGGTCCCCAGTAATTCCCCTTGCGAAAGCCAAATATTATAACCAGTTTCTCACACTTCTGTAACTGTGAGGTCTCTCCTGGGCCGCTCAGAACACTACAGATGTAGATACATTTCATAGAGGGAGCAGCAGGGGGGCCTGAAGGCTCTCTGAGGCGGGGGGGGGGGGTGTAGCGCAGCTGAAACTGCCGGGGGGAAGGGGCCGCTAGGGCCGTTCCTGCCGCTGCCGTGGGGGTGGCTGCTGTTGTCGGCGGTGCGTTGGTCGATGCCGCTTGATCGGAGCCGCTGGTACTCGCGGGGGCCATGGTGGGGGGGTCGCGGGATGCGTCGCCAGGAGAGCTGCCGGAGGGTGGGGCGCGGTTGGGGTCGGCGCCGCCGGGCTGAGGGCTGCCGGGCTGAGCGCTGCCGGGGTGGTGGGGGCCACCATCGGGGCAGCCGGGGCTCGTGGCGGGGTGGGGGTGCAAAAATGCCATGATCGCGAGCGTGCAGGTGCTCCATCTTTTCCAAGAGGAGTTGCAGGACAGAGTTGCCGCTGTCTGGGTTCCCAGCGTCGGACCTCTCATCTCCCAAGTCCGAGCCGTCGCTGGCGGTATCAGAGGAAGATGTTGTTGAAGGGGATCGAAAACGCCGAGCCACAGGTTTCGCCCCTTCTCTTTTTTTTTTTTTTTTTTTTTTTTTTTATGGGATTCTCTGCTTAGGCTTCCCAGGAGGGAAAGAGGGGCTCTGGGCGGTTCCATGGCAGTCTCCTTGGAGGCCTCGAGTGGGGTGGGAGCTCGGCTTGCCCCTCCTTTGATTGGATGGACACAGCGAAGCCGCTTAAGTCATCTTGCGGCAAGGTGACCCCCCTGTAGTTCAGGGCCTGGGTCTCTGCCTTCATGGCAGCCTGTTCCCTTGGCACCCTGTCAGATTAACAGCCCCGTACTCGGGGCCTGCGTGACGAGTTATGGAGCCTCCTGTGCCGTTCTGTCCCCAGCAGCAGCCCAAGGTCCCTGTAAGCAGGGCTGGGGAGGCTGCTTTTGGCAGCTAACAGGAACAAACCCTTAGAGGGTTGAGGTCAGTCCCTGGGCTCCTGAAGAGGTGGTGTTGTGCTGCAGCCAGGAGGGCCAGCCCGTAAGTGGGCGCAGGCCAGAGCCCATGGCTCTCCGTGGGGCTTTTTGGGAGTGCCGGGCCGAGAGCGACCGCCCTGTAGGCAGGGAAGTGTGTTGCCGGTGTCCGGCGGGAGGTTCAAGGAGGGACCCCCCCTGTAATCAGGGGGGGTAGATCTGGTCCCGGCCTTTCAGAGGCATGGGGCCAGGGAGTGTG
The DNA here is from genome assembly GCF_026170545.1 of Melanerpes formicivorus. Lineage (NCBI taxonomy): Eukaryota > Metazoa > Chordata > Aves > Piciformes > Picidae > Melanerpes > Melanerpes formicivorus. The sequence goes on along the minus strand of NW_027142492.1, from coordinate 861,328 downwards.
TGGGTTATCTTAGCGTGTTGTTCTCCCCCACCCCACCCCGTCTTCGGGGCTGGGGCCACAGCCCCCCGGCCTTTGGCCGTGATGCCCCACTGCCTGGCTGCTGTCTTCCTGTAGCTGCGGGGCCAGGCCAAGCTCTCAGCTCCCTGGGTTTCGACCCGCCCGTAAGAGGGGTCGGGGTCCGAGTGCCTTTGCGCTTAGCTGGCAGCCTATGTGGGGCACCCCCCCCGGCTAGCGGGGTGTGGGTGAAGATGCCCCTGAAGTGGAGAGAAGGAGCCTCCGTGGGCCTTTTGGGACCAGGGCCGCCCTGTAAGTCAGGGCCCAGTCAGTGCCCTGGCATCCCGGGCGCTTTGAAATGCCAGCGGCGGCTCCAGCCCCCTGTAAGCAGGGTCGTGCAGCCGCTCTGGCCGCTGCGTTGCATGCCCAGCTCCATTGCCCAGGGCATCTGCTGCGGCGCCCGTCTGCGGTCCCAACCGGAAGTGTGCCGTGCGCCGCTTGGGTGAGTCGAGCAAAAGCGGGAAGACTTTGCAGAGCTGGGGGTGTCTGCGGGCGGGTAGCTGGCCGGGGGGTGCCCATGAGGAGCTGCCTGCGGGGCTGGAGGCATCCCTCTTTCCCTCAGGCGGGGAGCAACTGGCACTACTGAGGCCTAACTCTGTCCTCCTTCCTTGACAGTGGCTGGCACAGAAGGAAGAAGAGGCCCGCTGTGGAGCGGCGAGGCAACATACGGCGGAGGCAAGAGGCGACCTCCCCGGGGTCCCTCCTGAGCTCCCTGTGGTCACTTGGAGCTCCTTGGTGGCCACTTTGAGGGCCTTTGGTGTCACCTTGAGGGCCCAAAGGGGTAAAAAGGTCTTCTGGGAGCTCCTGAACCTTCTCCAGGGCCTCAAGGACCTCCTAGAACCTCCAGAACCTGCTCTAGAACCCCTTGAAGCTCCTCCAGGTCCTCCAAGACCCTCAAGAACCATCAAGAACCTCCTCTAGAACCTCCAGAACCACCTCCAGGTCCTCCAAGAACCTCTAGGACCTCCTCTAGGACCTCCAGAACATGCTCTAGAACCCCTTGAACCCCCTCTAGGATCTCTAGAACCTCCAGAACCTCCTCTAGGACCTCCAGAACCTCTTCCAGGCCCTCCAAGAGCCTCTAGAACCTCCTCTAGAACCTCCAGAACCTCCTCCAAGAACCTCCAGAACCTCCTCCAGGACCTCTTGAACCTCCTCCAGGACCTCCAGAACCTCCTCCAGGACCTCCAAGAACCTCTTGAACCATCAAGAACCTCCTCTACGACCTCCAGAACCTCCTCTACGACCTCCAAGACCCTCAAGAACCTCCTCTAGAACCTCCAGAACCACCTCTAGAACCTCCTCTAGAACCTCCAGAACCACCTCAAGAACCTCCTCTAGGACCTCCAAAGCCTCCTCCAGGACCTCCAAGACCCTCAAGAACCATCTAGAACCTGCTCTAGGACCTCCAGAACCTCCTCTAGAATCTCAAGAACCTCCTCCAGGACCTCTTGAACCTCCTTGAGGACCTCTTGAACCTCCTATAGGACCTCCAGAACCTCCTTCAGGACCTCAAGAACCTCCTCTAGGACCTCCAGAACCTCCTTCAGGACCTCTTGAACCTCCTCTAGGACCTCCAAGAGCCTCCAGAACCTCCTCTAGGACCTCCAGAACCTCCTCCAGGTCCACCAAGAACCTATGAAATCTGCTCTAGAACCTCTAGAACCTCCTCCAGGACCTCCAAGAACCTCTAGAACCCCCTCTAGAACCTCCAGGACCTCTCCAACCACCCCCAGGACCTCTCCAACCTCCTCCAGGACCTCTTCAACCTCCTCCAGGACCTCTCCAATCTCCCCCAGGACCTCTCCCACACCCCCCCCAGGAGCTCCTCACCTTGCTTCATCTCCTTGAGCATCTCCTCCTGCAGCTGCAGCAGGAAGCTGTAGTGGTCCTGCACCTCCTGGGGGGGGTCCACCAGCAGGGTCCTGACCAGGTTGGAGCAGTAGGACTTGTAGCGGATGCCCATGGCGCAGGTGATGGCCCCGAAGTCCATGTGGTTCTTCTCGCTGCAGCGCAGGCACAGGCCTCAGTCGGGCCCAGGCTGGCCTTGGGGAGGGGGTTTGGGCCTAAGATGGGGCTTGGGAAGGAGGTTTGGGCCTAACTTGGGGCATGGGGAGGTGGTTTGGGCCTAGGTTGGGTCTTAGTTGGGCCTAAATCAGGCCTAAGCTGGGCTTGGGGAGGAGGTTTGGGCCTATACTGGGGCTTGGGGAGGAGGTTTGGGCCTAAGCTGGGGCTTGGGGAGGAGGTTTGGGCCTAGGTTGGGTCTAAGTTGGACTAAGTTGGGTCTAAATCAGGCCTAAGCTGGGCTTCGGGAGATGGTTTGGGCCTAGCTTGGGGCTTGGGGAGGTGGTTTGGGCCTAGGTTGGGTCTAGGTTGGGTCTTAGTTGGGCCTAACTCAGGCCTAAGCTGGGCTTGGGGAGGTAGTTTGGGCCTAGGTTGGGGCTCGGAGAGGTGGTTTGGGCCGAAGTTGGGCCTGAATTGGACCTCCTGGAACCACTTTGGGCCTAGGCTGAGCCTCCTGGAGCTGGCTCGAACTTAAGCTGAGCCTAAGTTAGGCCTGGACTAAAGCTCCTAAGACGCTCTGGGTCCAAACTAGGCCTGAATTGGACCTCCTGGAGCAGCTTTGGGCCTAGTCTGAGCCTCCTGGAGCTGGCTCGAACTTAAGCTGAGCCTAAGTTAGGCCTGGACTAAAGCTCCTAAGACGCTCTGGGTCCAAACTAGGCCTGAATTGGACCTCCTGGAGCAGCTTTGGGCCTAGTCCGAGCCTCCTGGAGCTGGCTCAAACTTAAGCCAGGCTTAAGTTAAGCCTGGACTAAACCTCCTCAGATGCTCTGGGCCCGAACTAGGCCTCAATTTGACCTCCTGGAGCTACTTTGGGGCTGAATTGGACCTCCTGGAACCACTTTGGGGCTGAATTGGACCTCCTGGAGCCGCTCTGGGCCTAGGCTGGGCCCCGGGGGGAGGTGGCCGGAGGTTAGGCCGGGCCCAGGCCAGGCCTAGCGGGGACTGCTCTCACCTGACCATGCTGAACTTGAGGCTGTAGTTGCCGCCGCTCTGGATGATGGGAGGGTAGCACACCTCCACCGCTCTGGGCTCCGTCCCCCCCAGGAATTTATTCTCCTCGATGGCCTTCTCCACCGCCTCGGCCAGCTTGGAGTGGCGAACCTTCTGCAGGGGGGGAGGGGGAGAGTCAGGCCTAAGCTCGGCTTGGAGAGGGGGTTTGGTCCTCAGTTGGGGCACGGGGAGGTGTGTGGTGGGTTGGAAGGGTAAGGCCAAGAAGCCTCCTCCCTTCCCCCTTGTAAGGTAAAGGGAAAGAAAATTGAAGGGAAAGGGAAAAAAACCTCACAAGCTGAATTAGCAAAGCAGTGGAGCTTTATATTTACAAAGCAATGTAGGGTATGCAGGGGAATATATACAAATTTACAATATATACAAAGATATACAACAGAGTAACACAGAAATGAGAGTTCCCCCCCCCCCCCCCCCCCCCGCTGAGGGGGTTCCCCACCTCCGTTTTCCCCCTCTCTCCCCCTCTTCCCCAGAGCAGGTTAGAAAAGAGAGAAAGAGGAAAAAAAAACTAGAAGCAGTTTGTGTTAATTGGAAAGGAGTTAATACAGGCCTTATCAGGTTTGTCAGTTTGAAGGCCGAAGCCTTGGCAGAAAGCCCAGCACAGAGAGAGCTGCTGCCCAAAGAAGAGGCAGAAGCAAGACTGACAGAGAAGTGCTGGAATGCCCAGTTCACTCCCAGTTCAGAAGGTGCTTCCTCCCACTTCACCAATGAAATAGTTTAGATTATTCTTTCCGTTTACCAACTTCCGTCCACCATATTCCCTTTCTTAAGGGGACAACGTCAATCGGTCACAGTCCACCCCTTCTAAACAATTTCATTGGCTGTCCATACTGTCCATCCAATCCAAAATGACATTTACAATTCGTAAGTAAAGTTCATAGTCCATTCCGGCTATGCTCAGATGTAGATGATTCAAAAGTCCAAGAAAATCAGAAAATGAGAAAAAAATGGAAAACAGTTCATTTCTTCACCGACGAAGCAAAGAAAAGGGAAACAGGGAAATCTCAGGGTCTCTTAGTTGACTCAGGGCTCTCAGGGATCTCAGGGTTCGTGCACCGTAGATTCCTCGCTGAGCCTTCCTTTGGACGCGATGTAGCTGTACAGCAGTTTGAAATTAACCTCTTTCAGCTAAAGATAAATTTCTTTGTGGAATACACTGAATTTCACCATTCTCTTGCATTACCCAATAAGGGTGACCTGGACCATCAGCAAATCTGAATGTGCAGGTCCAGCTCGGTTCACTGAACCTCTACTATTTACCCGCCAGGTTGCTTGTGCTAAATGTTTTTCCCAGTTTTTCAAAGATCCACCTCCCATGGCTTTAAGAGTGGTCTTCAACAAACCGTTGTAGCGTTCAATCTATCCTGAAGCTGGTGCATAATAGGGAATGTGGAATATCCACTCAATACCGTGCTCTTTTGCCCAGCTCTTTACAAGGTTGTTCTTGAAATGAGTTCCGTTGTCTGACTCAATCCTCTCTGGAGTTCCATGTCTCCACAGGATTTGTCTCTCCAGACCGAGAATGGTGTTGCGTGCAGTTGCATGTGGAACTGGATAAGTTTCCAACCATCCAGTGTTTGCCTCTACCATAGTAAGCACGTACTGCTTACCAGAACGAGAACGTGGTAGAGTGATGTAGTCAATCTGCCAAGCTTCACCATACTTGTACTTGGACCATCTGTCACCATACCACAAGGGCTTAAGTCGTTTTGCCTGCTTAATAGCAGCACAAATGTCACAGTCATGGATGACTTGTGTGATAGCATCCATGGAAATGTCTATGGATCTGTCACGAGCCCATTGGTATGTTGCATCTCTGCCTTGATGTCCTGACGAATCATGAGCCCACCGAGCTAAGAATATCTCACCTCGGTGTTTCCAGTCAAGATCAAGATTAGAGTCCATGTCTACTTGAGAAACTCTTGCAGCTAGATCTGCCTGATGGTTGTGTTGCTGTTCCTCAGTAGCTTTGCTCTTAGGTATGTGAGCATCGATGTGTCTCACTTTCACTGGAATTCTCTCGATTCGACCAGCAATGTCCTGCCACAGGTTGGCTGCCCAAATGGGTTTTCCTTTCCTCTGCCAACCACTCTTCTTCCAGTTCTTTAGCCAACCCCATAAAGCATTGCCTACCATCCATGAGTCGGTGTAGAGATAAAGCTTTGGCCATCTCTCACGTTCAGCTATGTCGAGAGCTAGCTGGACAGCTTTAACCTCTGCGAACTGACTGGATTCTCCTTCTCCATCCTTCGCCTCTGCAACTCGGCGTGTTGGACTCCACACTGCAGACTTCCACCTTCGCTTGTTTCCAACAAGACGACAGGAACCGTCTGTGAACAAAGCATTTTTCTTTTCATCATCAGAAAGGTCATTATTAGGAGGAGCTTCCTCAGCACGAGTTACTTTCTCCTCTGGAGGTTTGGCACAGTTGATACCTTCAGGCCAACTTGAGATCACCTCCACTAGACCAGGTCTTTCAAGATTTCCCATTCGAGCTCTCTGTGTTATCAGAGCCATCCACTTAGACCAGGTTGAGTCTGTGGCATGATGTGGTGTGGAGCCTTTGCCTTTGAACATCCAATTCAAAACTGGTAATCTGGGAGCTAAGAGAAGTTGTGATTCAGTTCCAATCACTTCAGAAGATGCTTTTACTCCTTCATAGGCAGCTAAAATTTCTTTCTCTGTTGGAGTATAATTAGCCTCTGAACCTCTGTAACCTCGACTCCAGAAACCAAGAGGTCGTCCACGTGTCTCACCTGGAGCTTTTTGCCACAAGCACCAGGTTGGACCATTGTCACTTGCAGCCGTGTACAAAATGTTCTTAATGTCTGGACCATCTCGGACAGGTCCCAGACCCATTGCTTGAACTACCTCTTGCTTTATCTGGTCAAAGGCTGCTTGTTGTTCAGGTCCCCAGTGGAAATGGTTTCTCTTTCGAGTCACATCATACAGAGGTTTCACAATCTGACTGTATCCAGGAATGTGCAGTCTCCAAAATCCCACTATCCCCAAGAAACGTAGGGTCTCTTGCTTGTTTGTGGGACTTGCCATGGTAGAGACTCTATTTACCACATCCACTGGAATGTGTCGACGTCCATCCTGCCACCGCACTCCCAGAAACTGAATCTCTGTGGTAGATCCTTTCACCTTGTCTCGTTTGATGGCAAAACCTGCATCCAGAAGTATGTCAATGATTTTGTTACCTTTCTTGAAGACTTCTTCAGCAGTTTTACCCCAGACGATGATATCATCGATGAACTGGATGTGTTCTGGAGCACCGCCCTTCTCCAGAGCATCGTGGATCACTGCATGACAGATGCTTGAGCTGTGGATCCAGCCCATTGGCAATCTGTTGAAAGTGTACTGGATTCCTCTCCAGGTGAAAGCAAACTGAGGCCTGCATTCCTCTGCTATGGGAATAGAGAAAAATGCATTAGCAATGTCTATGGTAGCATACCATTTGGCCTCTTTGGATTCCAGCTCATACTGTAGCTCCATCATGTCTGGTACTGCTGCACTCATAGGTGGTGTCACTTCATTCAGGGCTCGGTAGTCTACTGTCAGATGCCAGTCACCATTCTGCTTCCGCACAGGCCACACTGGACTGTTGAAAGGTGAATGAGTTTTGCTGACGACTTTCTGACTCTCCAACTGACGAATCAGATTCTGAATGGGCAACAAAGAGTCACGGTTGGTTCTGTACTGTCTGTGATGCACAGTCTGAGAAGCAACCGGCAGTTTAATGTCCTGTATCTTATGTTGTCCCACAACTGCAGATTCATCAGAAAGCTCAGGTCTAGCAGACAGCTTCAATTTTTGTCCATCAATTTCTATAGAAGCTACTCCAAAAGCCCATTTGTAACCTCTAGGGTCTTTGAAACGCCCTTCTCAGAAAATCAATTCCCAAAATACAAGGTGCATCAGGTCCGGTCACAACTGTATGCTTCCTCCATTGTTTACCAGTTAAACTTATTTTAACCTCTACCTTACTTAACTCTTGAGACCCACCAGTGACTCCCAGAATAGTTATATACTCTGATCCCTGATAATTTGATGGTATTATGGTGCACTGAGCTCCTGTGTCAACCAAGGCCCTGTACTTCCAAAATTGTGAAGTGCCAGGCCACTGGATGTACACATCCCAATAGATTCTATTATCTCTGTTATCCCTCTCCTCCCCCTGGCGGGAGGCAGGGCACCCCTAGTTATGGGGAACATGCGCACATGTGCATTGCACATAGTTTGCAGGGTTATAACTTTGCATGTTATAACTGGAGCCACTGTTGGAGCCATAAGAGTCGTTCTGGGGAACTGTGGAAGTAACAGCTACCCTTCTGGTATTGCTACCTCGGGTTCTGCCACTTTGCAATTCCCTCAGTCTCCTGAAAAGATTAGAAGTTGGTTGGCCATTCCAGCGGTTCATGTTCTCACCAAACTGATCACGCAGAGTTATCCAAATAGTTCTACGTGATTGCCTTGATGGTGTATTTTGGAACGACCTGCTTTGGAATGACCTGTTTTGGAATGACCTCCTTGGAGGACGTGTATTCCTCACAGATGAAACTTGTATCCACCTGGAGGGAGAATTGAAATTATCCCTTTGTGCCAATTGGGATATGGAATTTCTAAATTAATCTTTTAACTCTCTTATGCAATTCTGTATATCACCAGACATAGTTTTAATGGCTGAAACCAAAGAACCACGTGTCATGCTATCCTCCAATTGTCCCATTTGATCACTGAATTGGCCAACCATAGGAGAAGCTCCACCATAATTTCTTGACACAATTCTGCTTGCCAGAATGTTTGCATAATTGGAAGGAGCAAGTTTGATGATCTTTTTAGCAAGACCAATACCCACAGGAATGTCATCAGGATTCAGAGTTTCATGTGCACCATAGAGTAGCTCTCTAACAGCAAATTCTCTCAAGCGCATGGGGAGGTTGTTTGGGCCAAGGTTGGGACTTAGTTGGGGCTAAATCAGGCCTAAGCTGGGCTTGGGGAGGGGGTTTGGGCCTAGGTTGGGGCTCGGGGAGGTGGTTTGGGCCTAAGTTGGGTCTAAATTGGGCTTAAGGAGGTGGTTTGGGCCTAGCTTGAGGCTCAGAGAGGTGATTTGGGCCTAGGTTGGGCCTAGATTGGGGCTCAGAGAGGTGGTTTGGACCTAAGTCTGGCCTAAATCAGGCCTAAGCTGCGCTTGGAGAGGAGGTTTGGGCCTGGGTTGGGGCTTGGGGAGGTGGTTTGGGCCCAGGTCAGGGCATGGGGAGGAGGTTTGGACCTAGGTTGGGCCTGGATTAGGCCTTGGGGAGGTGGTTTGGGCCTAGTTCGGGGCTAGGTCAGGACTAGGGGAGGTGGTTTGGGCCTAGCTTGGAGATTGGGGAGGTGGTTTCGGCCTAGGTTGGGTCTTAGTTTGGCCTAAATCAGGCCTAAGCTGGAATTGGGGAGGAGGTTTGGGCCCAGTTTGGGGCTTGGGGAGGAGGTTTGGGCCTAGGTTGGGGCTTGGGGAGGAGGTTTGGGCCTAGTTTGGGCTTGAGGAGGAAGTTTGGGCCTAGTTTGGGCCTAGCTTGGAGCTTGGGGAGGAGGTTTGGGCCTAGGTTGGGGCTCGGGGAGGTGGTTTGGGCCTAAGTTGGGTCTAAATTGGGCTTAAGGAGGTGGTTTGGGCCTAGCTTGGGGGTTGGGGAGGTGGTTTGGGTCTAAGTTGGGTCTAAATCAGGACTAAGTTGGCCTTGGGGAGGTGGTTTGGGCCTCGGTTGAGCCAAGCTTGTGGCTTCTAGAGGAGGTGTAGGCCTAGCTTGGGGCTAGGTCGGGAGTAGGGGAAGTGGTTTGGGCCTAGGTTGGGGGTCAGAGAGGTGGTTTGGGCCTAGGTTGGGGCTAGCTTGGGGCTTCCAGAGGTGGTTCAGGCCTAGCCTGGGCCTAGGTTGGGGCTTGGGGAGGTGGTTTGGACCTAAGTTGGGTCTAAGTCAGGCCTAAATTGGGCTTGGGGAGGTGGTTTGGGCCTAGCTTGGGGCTAGGTTGGGGCTCAGGGAGGTGGTTTGGGCCTAGGTTGGGCCTAGCATCTGGCTTCTATAGGAGGTTTAGGCCTAGCTTGGGCCTAGGTCGGGAATAGGGAAGGTGGTTTGGGTCTAGGTTGGGGCTAGGTCAGGAGTAGAGGAGGTAGTTTGGGTCTAGGTTGGGTCTAAGTCAGGCCTAAGTTGGGCTTGGGGAGGTGGTTTGGGCCTAGGTTGAGCCTAGCTTGGTGCTTGGGGAGGTGGTTTAGGCCTAGCTTGGGGCTCGGGGAGGTGGTTTGGGCCTAGGTTGGGTCTATGTCAGGCCTATGTTGGGCTTCGGGAGGTGGTTTAGGCCTAGGTTGGGGCTTGGGGAGGTGGTTTTGGCCTAGGTTGGGTCTTAGTTGGGCCTAAATCAGGCCTAAGCTGGAATTGGGGAGGAGGTTTGGACCTAGTTTGGGGCTTGGGGAGGAGGTTTGGGCCTAGGTTGGGGCTTGGGGAGGAGGTTTGGGCCTAGTTTGGGCTTGGGGAGGAGGTTTGGGCCTAGTTTGGGCCTAGCTTGGGGCTTCTAGAGGTGGTTTGGGCCTAGGTTGGGGGTCAGAGAGGTGGTTTGGGCCTAGCTTGGGGCTAGCTTGGGGCTTCCAGAGGTGGTTTGGGCCTAGCCTGGGCCTAGGCTGGGGCTTGGGGAGGTGGTTTGAGCCTAGGTCGGGACTTGGGGAGGTGGTTTGGGCGTAAGTTGGGTCTATGTCAGGCCTAAGTTGGGCTTGGGGAGGAGGTTTAGGTCTAAGTTGGGTCTAAGTCAGGCCTAAACTGGGCTTGAGGAGGTGGTTTGGGCCTAGCTTGGGGCTCAGAGAGGTGGTTCGGGACGAAGTCTGGCCTAAATGGGGCCTAAGCTGGGCTTGGGGAGGAGGTTTGGGCCTGGGTTGGGGCTTGGGGAGGTGGTTTGGGCCCAGGTCAGGGCATGGGGAGGAGGTTTGGACCTAGGTTGGGCCTGGATAAGGCCTTGGGCAGGTGGTTTGGGCCTCGTTCGGGGCTCGGGGAGGTGGTTTGGGCCTAAGTTGGGCCTGAATTGGACCTCCTGGAACCACTTTGGGCCTAGGCTGAGCCTCCTGGAGCTGGCTCAAACTTAAGCCAGGACTAAGTTAGGCCTGAACTAAACCTCCTCAGATGCTCTGAGCCCGAACTAGGCCTCAATTTGACCTCCTGGAGCTACTTTGGGGCTGAATTGGACCTCCTGGAACCACTTTGGGGCTGAATTGGACCTCCTGGAGCCGCTCTGGGCCTAGGCTGGGCCCCGGGGGGAGGTGGCCGGAGGTTAGGCCGGGCCCAGGCCGGGCCTAGCGGGGACTGCTCTCACCTGACCACGCTGAACTTGAGGCTGTAGTTGCTGCCGCTCTGGATGATGGGAGGGTAGCACATCTCCACCACGCTGGTCTCCACCCCCCCCCAGGAAATTCTTCTCCTCGATGGCCTTCTCCACCTCCTCGTCAAGCTTGGCGTGGCGAACCTTCTGCAGGGGGGGAGGGGGAGAGTCAGGCCTAAGCTGGGCTTGGAGAGGGGGTTTGGGCCTAGGTTGGGGCTCGGGGAGGTGGTTAAGGCCTAAGTTGGGTCTAAATTGGGCTTAAGGAGGTGGTTTGGGCCTAGCTTGGGACTCAGGGAGGTGGTTTGGACCTAGGTTGGGCCTAGATTGGGGCTCAGAGAGGTGATTTGGGCCTAGGTTGGGCCTAGCTTGGGTCTCAGAGAGGTGGTTTGGGCCTAGGTCTGGCCTAGATGAGGCCAAGGTTGGGCTTGGGGAGGAGGTTTGGGCCTAGGTTGAGCCTAGCTTGGGCCTTCTAGAGGTGGTTTAGGCCTAGCTTGGGGCTAGGTCGGGACTAGGGGAGGTGGTTTGGGTCTAGCTTGGGCCTAGCTTGGGGCTCAGGGAGGTGGTTTGGGTGTAGCTTGGGCCTAGCTTGGGGCTCAGGGAGGTGGTTTGGGCCAAGCTTGGGCCTAGCTTGGGGCTTCTAGAGGAGGTTTAGGCCTAGCTGGGGCCTAGTTCAGGACTAGGGTAGGTGGCTTGGGCCTAGGTTGAGCCTAGCTTGGTGCTTGGGGAGGTGGTTTGGGCCTAGCTTGGGGCTCGGTTGGGGCTCAGGGAGGTGGTTTGGGCCTAGGTTGGGCCTAGCTTCTGGGTTCTAGAGGAGGTTTAGGCCTAGCTTGGGACTAGGTCGGGACTAGGGGAGGTGGTTTGGGTCTAGGTTGGGGCTAGGTCAGGACTAGAGGAGGTGATTTGGGCCTAGGTTGGGTCTTAGTTGGGCCTAAATCAGGCCTAAGATGGAATTGGGGAGGAGGTTTGGGCCTAGTTTGGGGCTTGGGGAGGAGGTTTGGGCCTAGGTTGGGGCTTGGGGAGGAGGTTTGGGCCTAGTTTGGGCTTGGGGAGGAGGTTTGGGCCTGGTTTGGGCCTAGTTTGGGCCTAGCTTGGAGCTTGGGGAGGAGGTTTGGGCCTAGTTTGGGCTTGGGGCGGAGGTTTGGGCCTAGGTTGTGGCTCGGGGAGGTGGTTTGGGCCTAGGTTGGGTCTTAGTTGGGCCTAAATCAGGCCTAAGCTGGAATTGGGGAGGAGGTTTGGGCCTAGTTTGGGGCTTGGGGAGGAGGTTTGGGCCTAGCTTGGAGCTTGGGGATTAGGTTTGGGCCTAGTTTGGGCTTGGGGCGGAGGTTTGGGCCTAGGTTGGGGCTCAGGGAGGTAGTTTGGGCCTAAGTTGGGTCTAAATTGGGCTTAAGGAGGTGGTTTGGGCCTAGCTTGGGGCTCAGGGAGGTGGTTTGGGTCTAAGTTGGGTCTAAATCAGGCCTAAGTTGGGCTTGGGGAGGAGGTTTGGGCCTAAGTTGGGTCTAAGTCAGGCCTAAACTGGGCTTGGGGAGGTGGTTTGGGCCAAGCTTGGGGCTCAGAGAGGTGGTTTGGGCCTAAGTCTGGCCTAAATGAGGCCAAGGTTGGGCTTGGGGAGGAGGTTTGGGCCTGGGTTGGGGCTCAGGGAGGTGGGTTGGGCCTAGCTTGGGCCTAGCTTGGGGCTTCTAGAGGAGGTTTAGGCCTAGCTGGGGCCTAGTTCAGGACTAGGGAAGGTGGCTTGGGCCTAGGTTGAGCCTAGCTTGGTGCTTGGGGAGGTGGTTTAGGCCTCGCTTGGGGCTCAGGGAGGTGGTTTGGGCCTAGGTTGGGTCTAAGTCAGGCCTAAGTTGGGCTTAGGGAGGTGGTTTAGGCCGAGGTAGGGGCTTGGGGAGGTGGTTTGGGCCTAGCTTGGGGCTAGGTCAGGACTAGGGGAGGTGGTTTGGGCCTAGCTTGGAGCTTGGGGAGGTGGTTTGGGCCTAGGTTGGGTCTTAGTTGGGCCTAAATCAGGCCTAAGCTGGGCTTAGGGAGGAGGTTTGGGCCTAGTTTGGGGCTTGGGGAGGACGTTTGGGCCTAGGTTGGGGCTCCGGGAGGTGGTTTGGGCCTAGGTTGGGCCTAGCTTCTGGGTTCTAGAGGAGGTTTAGGCCTAGCTTGGGCCTAGGTCGGGACTAGGGGAGGTGGTTTGGGTCTAGGTTGGGGCTAGGTCAGGACTAGAGGAGGTGGTTTCGGCCTAGATTGGGTCTTAGTTGGGCCTAAATCAGGCCTAAGCTGGAATTGGGGAGGAGGTTTGGGCCTAGGTTGGGGCTTGGGGAGGAGGTTTGGGCCTAGGTTGGGCTTGGGGAGGAGGTTTTGGCCTAGTTTGGGCCTAGCTTGGAGCTTGGGGAGGAGGTTTGGGCCTAGTTTGGGCTTGGGGCGGAGGTTTGGGCCTAGGTTGGGGCTCGGGGAGGTGGTTTGGGCCTAAGTTGGGTCTAAATTGGGCTTAAGGAGGTGGTTTGGGCCTAGGTTGGGGCTTGGGGAGGTGGTTTGGGTCTAAGTTGGGTCTAAATCAGGCCTAAGTTGGGCTTGGGGCAGAGGTTTGGGCCTAAGTTGAGTGTAAGTCAGGCCTAAACTGGCCTTGTGGAGGTGGTTTGGGCCTAGCTTGGGTCTCAGAGAGGTGGTTTGGGCCTAGCTTGGGCCTAGCTTGGGGCTTCTAGAGGAGGTTTAGGCCTAGCTTGGGCCTAGTTCAGGACTAGGGGAGGTGGTTTGGGCCTAAGTTGGGTCTAAATCAGGCCCAAGCTGGACTTAGGGAGGTGGTTTGGGCCGAGGTCGGGACTAGGGGAGGTGGTTTGGATCTAGCTTGGGCCTAGCTTGGGGCTCAGGGAAATGGTTTGGGCCTAGGTTGGGCCTAGCTTCTGGCTTCTAGAGGAGGTTTAGGCCTAGCCTGGGCCTGGATCGGGACTAGGGGAAGTGGTTTGGGGTAGTTTGGGGCTAGGTCAGAACTAGAGGAGGTGGTTTGGGCCTAGGTTGGGGTTTGACCAGGGGGTTTGGGCTTAGCTTGGGGCTAGGTCAGGGCTTGGGGAGGTGGTTTGGGCCTAGGTCGGGACTAGGGGAGGTGGTTAGGGCCTAGGTTGGGTGTAAATCAGGCCTAGGCTGGGCTTGAGGTGGTTTAGGCCTAGCTTGGGGCTTGGGGAGGTGGTTTGGGCCTAGGTTGGGCCTAGCCTGGGGCTTCTAGACATGGTTTGGGCCTAGCTTGGGGCTAGATTGGAGCTCAGAGAGGTGGTTTGGGCCTAAGTTGGGTCTAAATCAGGCCTAAGCTAGGCTTAAGGAGGAGATTTGGGCCTAGCTTGGGGCTCAGGGAGGTGGTTTGGGCCTAGCTTGGGGCTAGGTTGGGGCTCAGGGAGGTGGTTTGGGCCTAGCTTGGGGCTTCTAGAGGAGGTTTAGGCCTAGCTTGGGCCTAGGACGGGACTAGGGGAGGTGGTTTGGGTCTAGTCTGGGGCTAGGTCAGGACTAGGAGAGGTGGTTTAGGTCTAGGTTGGGTCTAAGTCAGGCCTAGTTTGGGCTTGGGGAGGTGGTTTGGGCCTAGCTTGGGGCTCAGGGAGGTGGTTTGGGCCTAGGTTGTGTATAAGTCAGGGCTAAGTTGGGCTTAGGGAGGTGGTTTCGGCCTAGGTTGGGGCTTGGGGAGGTGGTTTGGGCCTAGCTTGGTGCTTTGGGAGGTGGTTTGGGCCTAGGTTGCGTCTTAGTTGGGCCTATATCAGGCCTAAGCTGGGCTTGGGGAGGAGGTTTGGGCCTAGTTTGGGGCTTGGGGAGGAGGTTTGGGCCTAGTTTAGGCTTGGGGAGGAGGTTTGGGCCTAGTTTGGGCCTAGCTTGGAGCTTGGGGAGGAGGTTTGGGCCTAGTTTGGGGCTCGGGGAGGTGGTTTGGGCCTAAGCTGGGGCTTGGGGAGGTGGTTTGGGCGTAAGTTGGGCCTGAATTGGACCTCCTGGAACCACTTTGGGCCTAGTCTGAGCCTCCTGGAGCTGGCCCAAACTTAAGCCAGGCCTAAGTTAGGCCTGGACTAAACCTCCTCAGATGCTCTGAGCCCGAACTAGGCCTAAATTTGGCCTCCTGGAGCTACTTTGAGCCTGAATTGGACCTCGTGGAACCACTTTGGGCCTAGGCTGAACCTCCTGGAGCTGGCTCAACCTTAAGCTGAGCCTAAGTTAGGCCTGGACTAAAGCCCAATCTAGACCCAAACCACCTCCCCTAGTCCCGACCTAGCCCCAAGCTAGGCCTAAACCACCTCTAGAAGGCCCAAGCTAGGCTCAACCTAGGCCCAAACTTCCTCCCCAAGCCCAGCTTAGGCCTGATTTAGGCCAGACCTAGGCCCAAACCACCTCTCTGAGCCCTAATCCAGGCCCAACCTAGGTCCAAACCACCTCCCTGAGTCCCAAGCTAGGCCCAAACCACCTCCTTAAGCCCAATTTAGACCCAACCTAGGCCCAGACCCCCTCCCCAAGCCCAGCTTAGGCCTGACTCTCCCCCTCCCCCCCTGCAGAAGGTTCGCCACTCCAAGCTGGCCGAGGCGGTGGAGAAGGCCATCGAGGAGAATAAGTTCCTGGGGGGGGCGGAGACCAGCACGGTGGAGATGTGCTACCCTCCCATCATCCAGAGCGGCGGCAACTACAGCCTCAAGTTCAGCATGGTCAGGTGAGAGCAGGCCCCGCTAGGCCCAGCCTGGGCCTGGTCTAACCTCCGGCCACCTCCCCCTGGGGCCCAGCCTAGGCCCAGAGCGGCTCCAGGAGGTCCAATTCAGCCCCAAAGTGGTTCCAGGAGGTCCAATTCAGGCTCAAAGTACCTCCAGGAGGTTCAATTCAGCCCCAAAGTAGCTCCAGGAGGTCAAATTGAGGCCTAGTTCGGGCCCAGAGTGTCTGAGGAGGTTTAGTCCAGGCTTAACTTAAGCCTGGCTTAAGTTTGAGCCAGCTCCAGGAGGCTCAGCCTAGGCCCAAAGCTGCTCCAGGAGGTCCAATTCAGGCCTAGTTTGGACCCAGAGCATCTTAGGAGCTTTAGTCCAGGCCTAACTTAGGCTCAGCTTAAGGTTGAGCCAGCTCCAGGAGGCTCAGACTAGGCCCAAAGCTGCTCCAGGAGGTCCAATTCAGGCTCAAACTACCTCCAGGAGGTCAAATTTAGGCCTAGTTTGGACCCAGAGCATCTTAGGAGCTTTAGTCCAGGCCTAACTTAGGCTCAGCTTAAGTCTGAGCCAGCTCCAGGAGGCTCGGACTAGGCCCAAAGTGGTTCCAGGAGGTCCAATTCAGGCCCAACTTAGGCCCAAACCACCTCCCCGAGCCCCAACCTAGGCCCAAACCACCTCCCCAAGCCCAACCTAGGCCCAAACCACCTCCCCAAGCTCCAAGCTAGGCCCAAACCTCCTTCCCAAGCCCATCTTAGGCCTGAATTAGGCTCAACTAGGACCCAACCTAGGCCCAACTGTTAAGGTCCGGAGACATTAGATGTCTCGGTCCGGCGGCACAGTTCGTTTAAACATTCCCGTGTTGTGAGATTAGAGGCACAAACGAGGCCAAAGTATCAACAGCTAGACTATTTATTAGATAAATAAAGTGGACATATGTGGCCGGTTGACGTTGCCCCCTTAAGAAAGGGAATATGGTGGACGGAAGTTGGTAAACGGAAGGAATAATCTAAACTATTTCATTGGTGAAGTGGGAGGAAGCACCTTCTGAACTGGGACAGCAGGAGGGTATACTGGGTTTTTCCAGCACTCTATCTTCAGTCTTGCTTCCGCCTTTCCACGGTGCAGCAGCTCTCTGTCTGTGCTGGGCTTTCTGCCAAGGCCTCGGCCTTGAAGTCCAGATACCAGGCCTGTATTAACTCCCTTCCAATTAACACGAACTGCTTCTAACTTTTTTTTTCCTCTCTTTTCTCTCTCTTTCTATCCCACTCTGGGAAAGGGGGGGGGGGGAAAGAGGGGAGAGCAGAGGTGGGGAACCCCCTCTGCCTTGAGGGGGGTCACTCTCATTTCTGTGTTACTCTGTTGTATATCTTTGTATATATTGTAGATATTGTAAATTTGTAAATATTTCCCTGCAAATCCTACACTGCTTTCTAAATATAGCTCCACTGCTTTGCTAATTGTGGTGGGTGGAAAGGTAAGGCCGAGAAGCCTCCTCCCTTCCCCCTTGTAAGGTAAAAGGGAAAAAAACTTGAAGGGAAAGGAAAAAAAAACTCACAAGCTGAATTAGCAAAGCAGTGGAGCTATATTTACAAAGCAATGTAGGGAATGCAGGAGAATATTTACAAATTTACAATATCTACAATATATACAAAGATATACAACAGAGTAACACAGAAATGAGAGTAACCCCCCTCGGACAGAGAGGGGGTTCCCCACCTCCGCTCTCCCCTCTCTCCCCGCCCCTTTTCCCAGAGTGGGATAGAAAGAGAGAGAAAAGAGAGGAAAAAAAAAATGTTAGAAGCAGTTTGTGTTAATTGGAAAGGAGTTAATATACAGGCCTGGTATCTTGTTTTCAAGGCCGAGGCCTTGGCAGAAAGCCCAGCACAGAGACAGAGCTGCTGCACGAAGAAAAGGCGGAAGCAAGACTGAAGATAGAAGCACCAGAGTGCCCAGTTCATTCCCAGTTCACTCCCAGTTCAGAAGGTACTTCCTCCCACTCTCCCAATGAAATTAGTTTAGACTATTCCTTCCGTTTACCAACTTCTGTCCACCATATTACCTTTCTTAAGGGGGCAACGTCAACCGGCCACAGTCCACCCCTTCTAAACAATTTCATTGGCTGTTCATACTGTCCATCCAATCCAAAACGATATTTACAGTTCGTGAGCAAAGTTCATAGTCCATTCCGGCTATGCTCAGATGTAGATGATTCAAAAGTCCAAGAAAATCAGAAAATGAGAAAAATGGAAAACAGTTCATTTCTTCGCCGACAAAGCGAAGAAAAGGGAAACAGGGATTCTCAGGGTCTCTTAGTTGACTCAGGGCTCTCAGGGATCTCAGGGTTCGTGCACCGTAGATTTCCTCGTTGACTCTTCCTTTGGACGCGATGTAGCTGTACAACAGTTCAAAGTTAACCTCTTTCAGCTAAAGTTATATTTCTCAACTCTCTCAAGGGACAATGGAATAGTCCCTCAACTCTCTCAAGGGACAATGGAATAGATAGACATCTAGGCGAAGCTCTCGGTAAGGTTAATCTGTGGATACGCCTTTTAATGGCGGTTGCCCTGAGATACCCTTCCCGAGATGATCTTCCATGGAATCCTAAACCCTGGACTACCATAGATGAGGGAATTAAGCGCTTGAGAGAATTTGCTGTTAGAGAGCTACTCTATGGTGCACATGAAACTCTGAATCCTGATGACATTCCTGTGGGTATTGGTCTTGCTAAAAAGATCATCAAACTTGCTCCTTCCAATTATGCAAACATTCTGGCAAGCAGAATTGTGTCAAGAAGTTATGGTGGAGCTTCTCCCACGGTTGGCCAATTCAGTGATCAAATGAGAAAATTGGAGGATAGCATGACACGTGGTTCTTTGGTTTCGGCCATTAAAACTATGTCTGGTGATATACAAAATTGCATAAGAGAGTTAAAGGATGAATTTAGAAATTCCATATCCCAATTGGCACAGAAGGATAATTTCAATTCTTCCTCCAGGTGGATACAAGTTTCATCTGTGAGGTTGGCCAATTCAGTGATCAAATGAGACAATTGGAGGATAGCATGACATGTGGTTCTTTGGTTTCGGCCATTGAAACTCTGTCTGGAAAAATTGAGAATTGCATGAGAGAGTTAAAAGATTAATTTAGAAATTCCATATCCCAATTGGCACAAAGGGATAATTTCAATTCTTCCTCCAGGTGAGTACAAGTTTCATCTGTGAGGAATACACGTCCTCCAAGGAGGTCATTCCAAAACAGGTCGTTCCAAAACAGGTCGTTCCAAAACAGACCACCAAGGCAATCACGTAGAACTATTTAGATAGCTCTGCGTGATCAGTTTGGTGAGAACATGAACCACTGGGATGGCCAACCAACTTCTAATCTTTTCAGGAGGCTGAGGGAATTGCAAAGTGGTAGAACCCGAGGTAGCAATACCAGAAGGGTAGCTGTTACTTCCACAGTTCCCCAGAACGACTCTTATGGCTCCAACAGTGGCTCCAGTTATAACATGCAAAGTTATAACCCTGCACAATATGTGCAATGCACATGTGCGCATGTTCCCCATAACTAGGGGTGCCCTGCCTCCCGCCAGGGGGAGGAGAGGGATAACAGAGATAATAGAATCTATTGGGATGTGTACATCCAGTGGCCTGGCACTTCACAATTTTGGAAGTACAGGGCCTTGGTTGACACAGGAGCTCAGTGCACCATAATACCATCAAATTATCAGGGATCAGACTCTATAACTATTCTGGGAGTCACTGGTGGAGCTCAAGAGTTAAGTAAGGTAGAGGTTAATATAAGTTTAACTGGTAAACAAAGGAGGAAGCATACCGTTGTGACCGGACCTGACGCACCTTGCATTTTGGGAATTGATTTTCTGAGAGAAGGGCATTTCAAGGACCCTAGAGGTTACAAATGGGCTATTGGAGTAGCTTCTATAGAAGTTGATGGACAAAAATTAAAGCTGTCTGCTAGACCTGAGATTTCTGATGAATCTGCAGTTGTGGGACAACATAAGATACAGGACATTAAATTGCCGGTTGCTTCTCACACTGTGCATCACAGACAATACAGAACCAACCGTGACTCTTTGTTGCCCATTCAGAATCTGATTCGTCAGCTGGAGAGTCAGAAAGTCGTCAGCAAAACTCATTCACCTTTCAACCGTCCTGTGTGGCCTGTGCAAAAGCAGAATGGAGACTGGCATCTGACGGTAGACTACCGAGCCCTGAATGAAGTAACACCACCTATGAGTGCAGCAGTGCCAGACATGATGGAACTACAGTATGAGCTGGAATCCAAAGAGGCCAAATGGTATGCTACCATAGACATTGCTAATGCATTTTTCTCTATTCCCATAGCAGAGGAATGCAGGCCTCAGTTTGCTTTCACCTGGAGAGGAATCCAGTACACTTTCAACAGATTGCCAATGGGCTGGATCCACAGCTCAAGCATCTGTCATGCAGTGATCCACGATGCTCTGGAGAAGGGCGGTACTCCAGAACACATCCAGTTCATCGATGATATCATCGTCTGGGGTAAAACTGCTGAGGAAGTCTTCGAGAAAGGTAACAAAATCATTGACATTCTTCTGAATGCAGGCTTTGCCATCAAACAAGACAAGGTGAAAGGACCTACCACAGAGATTCAGTTTCTGGGAGTGCGGTGGCAGGATGGACGCCGACACATTCCAGTGGATGTGGTAAACAGAGTCTCCACCATGGCAAGTCCCACAAACAAGCAAGAGACCCTACGTTTCTTGGGGATAGTGGGATTTTGGAGACTGCACATTCCTGGATACAGTCAGATTGTGAAACCTCTGTATGATGTGACTCGAAAGAGAAACCATTTCCACTGGGGACCTGAACAACAAGCAGCCTTTGACCAGATAAAGCAAGAGGTAGTTCAAGCAATGGGTCTGGGACCTGTCCGAGATGGTCCAGACATTAAGAACATTTTGTACACGGCTGCAAGTGACAATGGTCCAACCTGGTGCTTGTGGCAAAAAGCTCCAGGTGAGACACGTGGACGACCTCTTGGTTTCTGGAGTCGAGGTTACAGAGGTTCAGAGGCTAACTATACTCCAACAGAGAAAGAAATTTTAGCTGCCTATGAAGGAGTAAAAGCATCTTCTGAAGTGATTGGAATTGAATCACAAGTTCTTCTAGCTCCCAGATTACCAGTTTTGAATTGGATGTTCAAAGGCAAAGGATCCACACCACATCATGCCACAGACTCAACATGGTCTAAGTGGATGGCTCTGATAACACAGAGAGCTCGAATGGGAAATCTTGAAAGACCTGGTCTAGTGGAGGTGATCTCAAGTTGGCCTGAAGGTATCAACTGTGCCAAACCTCCAGAGGAGAAAGTAACTCGTGCTGAGGAAGCTCCTCCTAATAATGACCTTTCTGATGATGAAAAGAAAAATGCTTTGTTCACAGACGGTTCCTGTTGTCTTGTTGGAAACAAGCGAAGGTGGAAGTCTGCAGTGTGGAGTCCAACACGCCGAGTTGCAGAAGCGAAAGATGGAGAAGGAGAATCCAGTCAGTTCGCAGAGGTAAAAGCTGTCCAGCTAGCTCTCGACGTGGCTGAACATGAGAGATGGCCAAAGCTTTATCTCTACACCGACTCATGGATCGTAGCCAATGCTCTATGGGGTTGGCTAAAGCACTGGAAGAAGAGTGGTTGGCAGAGGAAAGGAAAACCCATTTGGGCAGCAGACCTGAGGCAGGACATTGCTGATCGCCTTTCTCCAGAGCATCGTGGATCACTGCATGACAGATGCTTGAGCTGTGGATCCAGCCCATTGGCAGCCTGTTGAAAGTGTACTGGATTCCTCTCCAGGTGAAAGCAAACTGAGGCCTGCATTCCTCTGCTATGGGAATAGAGAAAAATGCATTAGCAATGTCTATGGTAGCATACCACTTGGCCTCTTTGGATTCCAGCTCATACTGTAGTTCCATCATGTCTGGCACTGCCGCACTCATAGGTGGTGTTACTTCATTTAGGGCTCGATAGTCTACCGTCAGACGCCAGTCTCCATTCTGCTTCCGCACAGGCCACACTGGACTGTTGAAAGGTGAATGAGTTTTGCTGACGACTTTCTGACTCTCCAGCTGACGAATCAGATTCTGAATGGGCAACAAAGAGTCACGGTTGGTTCTGTATTGTCTGTGATGCACAGTCTGAGAAGCAACCGGCAATTTAATGTCCTGTATCTTATGTTGTCCCACAACTGCAGATTCATCAGAAAGCTCAGGTCTACCAGACAGCTTCAATTTTTGTCCATCAATTTCTACAGAAGCTACTCCAAAAGCCCATTTGTAACCTCTAGGGTCTTTGAAACGCCCTTCTCTCAGAAAATCAATTCCCAAAATGCAAGGTGCGTCAGGTCCGGGCACAACTGTATGCTTCCTCCATTGTTTACCAGTTAAAGTTATATTAACCTCTACCTTACTTAACTCTTGAGCTCCACCAGTGACTCCCAGAATAGTTATAGACTCTGATCCCTGATAATTTGATGGTATTATGGTGCACTGAGCTCCTGTGTCAACCAAGGCCCTGTACTTCCGAAACTGTGAAGTGCCAGGCCACTGGATGTACACATCCCAATAGATTCTATTATCTCTGTTATCCCTCTCCTCCCCCTGGCGGGAGGCAGGGCACCCCTAGTTATGGGGAACATGCGCACATGTGCATTGCACATATTGTGCAGGGTTATAACTTTGCATGTTATAACTGGAGCCACTGTTGGAGCCATAAGAGTCGTTCTGGGGAACTGTGGAAGTAATAGCTACCCTTCTGGTATTGCTACCTCGGGTTCTGCCACTTTGCAGTTCTCTCAGTCTCCTGAAAAGATTAGAAGTTGGTTGGCCATCCCAGCGGTTCATGTTCTCACCAAACTGATCACGCAGATTTATCCAAATAGTTCTACGTGATTGCCTTGGTGGTCTGTTTTGGAATGACCTGTTTTGGACTGACCTCCTTGGAGGACGTGTATTCCTCACAGATGAAACTTGTATCCACCTGGAGGGAGAATTGAAATTATCCTTCTGCGCCAATTGGTATATGGAATCTTTGAGATCCTTCATGCAACTCTCAATTTTTCCAGACAGAGTTTCAATGGCTGAAACCAAAGAACCACGTGTCATGCTATCCTCCAATTATCTCATTTGATCACTGAATTGGCCAACCGTAGGAGAAGCTCCACCATAATTTCTTGACACAATTCTGCTTGCCAGAATGTTTGCATAATTAGAAGGAGCAAGTTTGATGATCTTTTTAGCAAGACCAATACCCACAGGAATGTCATCAGGATTCAGAGTTTCATGTTCACCATAGAGTAGCTCTCTAACAGCAAATTCTCTCAAGCGCTTAATTCCCTCATCTATGGTAGTCCAGGGTTTAGGATTCCATGGAAGATCATCTCGGGAAGGGTATCTCAGGGCAACCGCCATTAAAAGGCGTATCCACAGATTAACCTTACCGAGAGCCCTGCCTAGATGTCTTATCTATTCCATTATCCCTTGAGAGAGTTCCTAACTGAGCTGCTGACTTGTCTCCAACAGTTAGAGCTGGAGCACCTGTATCATAACACCTACTAAGCCAAGCTAGAACTGGCTCCTTATCTGCCCTGGTGAAATCTTTACGGACATTTCACAATTCCTCACGGGGTGACGAACACTCTGAAATATCATCGTGCTCCTCGTCTCCCTGAATTTTTTGTCCATATAATCCTGCTGTCATTCTCCCAAGGATCTCTTTAAGCTGAGAACCACCTTTGCCAGCTGTTTTCCTAACTTCATCTCTATCCTGCTTTGATCTCACTAGGTTAGCTAGATCTTTAAAACAAACCTTCTCTTCCTCCTCAGCAGGATATTTTAGAGTAGAGGGCCCCTCACCAGGATCAGTCTCCAGCTCTTCTTCTCCATCTTTGGCCTTTCCACCTCTAGTCTTTAAAACAGCCACCTTAACTGGAGCTGTGTTTGAATTTACAGCCATCTTAATGGAAGCTGACAGGTCCTGAGATAAATCAGCTGCTGGGGCAGTGACTTCCGGTCCCACCGAGGGAGTGGGCGGAAGTGACTTTGCTCCATTAATGGCTGACGGAGAAGAAGGAGTAGGCGCCATGTTAATACCAGCCGCCGCCCTTGGCAGCTTGCTAGAATCAGCAGAAAAGTCATTTAGAGCTGCTTTACCAATTAACTTTTTAGCCTTCTTTTTAACTGACACAGATTCTCCACATTCCTCATCACTAGATGACTCTGGGACTGATCCAGAGCCACGGCGTTTCCTTTTTGATCTAGTTTTAATAACAAAACAAGCTCTGGACACCTTTCTCTCTCGCCGCAAAGAGACCAGCGGATACACGTTAACTATCACTGAGGGCAGGATTATACACATCAAATAAATCACCTTTGGATCCCAGGCATCACTTAAAGTTACTCTCTCCTCAGGCGGAATCTTAAAACCCTTTATCTCAATTGGGAGAGTGGTGGAGGTAACATTTCTGTATCTCCCTGGCCATAGGAAATCCACGCATTTTCCATACCATAATCTAACTCCATACATAACCCACATATAAATTGTCCGCACCAAATATTTACCCAGGTAATCCAAATTCAAACCCAAACAATATCTGTAAACCAGAGCCCCAAAAATTGAAAAGAATAATCGCTCCACAAACCACAACACCTTCATGTTTGCTAATTCAGCTTGAAAACACTAAATCAATCAAATAATAAATTAAACTAATTATCTGCCGCACGTTGGGTATGCCAAGAAAAAAAATGTCGTAGGGTTGGAAGGGTTTGGCCCAAAAGCCTCCTCCCTCCCCCCTTTAAAGGAAAGGGAAAGAAAATTGAAGGGAAAGGGAAAAAAATTCTCACAGCTGAATTATCAAAGCAGTGGAGCTGTATATTTACAAAGCAATGTAGGATATGCAGGGGAATATATACAAATTTACAATATGTACAATATATACAATAATATACAATAGAGTAGCACAGAAATGAGAGTTCCCCCCTCTGCTGAGGGGGGTTTCCCACCTCCGCTCTCCCCTCTTTCCCCCTTTCCCCAGAGTGGGTTAGAAAGAGAAAGAAAAGAGAGAAAAAAGTTAGAAGCAATTTGTGTTAATTGGAAGGGACTTAATACAGGCCTTTATCAGTTTCAAGGCCAAAGCCTTGGCCGAAAGCCCAGGAGCTGCAAGCTGCTGCCCGAAGGAGAAGCGGAAGCAAGACTGATAGAAAAGTGCTGGAATGCCCAGTATACCCTCCTGCACTCCCAGTTCAGAAGGTGCTTCCTCCCACTTTACCAATGAAATTAGTTCTTTTCATTTACCAACTTCCGTCCACCATATTCCCTTTCTTAAGGGAACAGCCCCAACCGGTGACACATAGAGAGAGATAAACTTATTAGACTCTCACACCACCCCGTCAATCAAAGATAAAAGGAAGAAAGAAAGAAAAGAAAGGAAAGGAAAGAAGTTTTAAACAATTTTTAAAATGGACAAGTTTTGATTGGCTAACAGCACAAATCTGTTGTACACCCTCATTAGACACAAACTGCATATTGGACACTACATGTTGAATCACTGTATACAACAGGGATTTATACAAGATTGACAATGCTAACAAAATACAACAAAATTAAACCTGGTAATTACACTAGGTGAAAGCATCCTTGTTCCTCCTGGAAGCCAGGAGAACAAACAAACCCATACCCCCCCCCACCCCGTCAGTCCTTCAGTTTGGAATTGAAGTGAGAGCTTCCGTCCAGATCTGAATGTCTGCGGGGTTATGAAAAGTACAGTCCTTGAAGAGATGTCTTCTGTGATGCAAAACTTGAGAAGTCTTCCATATTGTAGCAAGACAAGTCCTTCTGACAATACATCAGGTAGTCTTCAGCATTAGAACTTAAATTTAGCATTAGAACTTAAATAAGAAACACAACCTTGAAACATACAAAACTGGTATTTCCAGGTTACCATTCAGAGCCACCCTCTCAGGTGATAATTACTTTGAATGGGCCTGTAAGTATCGTTGATTGTTTCAGGTTCTCTCAAAGCCAAGCTAAACATAAACAAAAGCCTTTTTCCAAACCAAGTACAATTTTTTGGTGATCTCCTGACTCATGCTTCACCCCCCAATTCACCACTGAGAAGTGAAGCCCCTGGTTGCCCTGGGGTGCATACCCCTCAATTCACCAAATGGTCCCACCAAGAGGGGAGCAGTGACCTCAGCCCTCTTTTTAGTCTCGGGCCAGCATTCCACAATGATTTGTAATTGCCTCGTGGCTACCCCATCAACCACTTCTTTTGGAATACGTTTCTTCTGACCCACCCCCCACTAATATTGTCGGGTATTCAA
This sequence comes from Melanerpes formicivorus, assembly GCF_026170545.1. NCBI lineage: Eukaryota > Metazoa > Chordata > Aves > Piciformes > Picidae > Melanerpes > Melanerpes formicivorus. Next base: position 835,860 of record NW_027142492.1, on the reverse strand, counting down.
GTGTTCCCTGCCCCTAGCCAGGTGCCTACTAGGAATACTGCGCATCTGGCCCTGGGGGCTTGGTGGGTGAGTCATTTTCACATGTCTCAAGCCTCTACTTTGAGGTTTTTTAATTTCCTCAGGTACACTATACTGCCTAGCATAATCTAATAACTCCCTCCCCACGTCTTGCCATGTCCTGGAAGAAAGTGGGGTATTAGCTATTTCTTTTTGGAGCTGGATACCTCTTATTTTAAGCAAGTCAGGGAGACCCCTGATCAAAGGAGTCATTCTGTTTGCATCCACCAGGAGAGAAAGGGGAGATTCAAAATGATGTCTTAGTTCCCTTTCATAAATCATCTACAGGCATGCAGACTTTTGCACATTCTCCATTATCTGATTCATCCCTCCCTGCAGAGTTAGGGGTTCACCCCTCTCCTTTGGATCAAACCCCCCTGCCCAATAGGCAGCCCTCTGAGTAAGGCTTAGGGGTCCACTTCTGGTTTTTGTAGTTAGAAAAACATTATCACCCCAATAGCCCATGGCTTCAGCTTCTGTTAACAGAATCTGATCACCTCCAGTTTTTGAAACTCGCCAGACATATTCCACCTCAGATTCCTCAGCAGAGCGTGCAAATTCTGTACGAATTTTGGCCAATTCAGTGTAGGAGAAAGGCGTTTCTTTGGTTGTGATAGTGGGGGTAACCTCCCCATCCTCATATAAAACTTCAGTTTTAATGAGAGGTCTGATATGTGCAGCAGCTTCCTTAGCCGCTGTCAATTCTGCCCGAGGGCACATAGGGGCGGACTCCAAGTAATTCACACCCTCTTTTGAGTCCAAATATGAATTTTGCCTCCTCTCCTTTTCCAATTGAATTTTAAGATCTGCCACTACGTCTTTCAAAGCGGCAACGTGGCTTTGTAGTGACGAAACTAAGTCCTGCAAAGAGGAAATAGTTTTATTCTCCTGCTCATGCCATTCCTCTTTCTCCTTCACTGAGGCGGCTAAACAGGCACCTAAAACTGCACAAATAAAACCTTTGCCTTTCCCGGCTTTTGCTCTTGCATCTTTCTGCAGGGCCACAATTCTATCAGCCACACTCTGGAAATTATGCCAATTTTCACAGGCCCAGTCAAGTACCTGTACAGATGGGCAGGCACTGTGAACTTCTAAAAGGTTAAAAAGCCGCTCACTCCTGGCCATCTCTTTTGTTTCACAAAGCATTTCTTAATAGGGCACTAAGTTTCACAGGGAAGTCAGATCAAAACACTGTTTGTACCAGCAAAATCTTCCCTGGAAAAACGTACATTTTTAAAAGGCTTACTCCAAAATAATCTTCTCCAGGAAAAATGCACAATAGATTTCTCAGGAGAGGTCACACACAAGAAAAAACAACAGCAACCTGGGCTTCTCAAGGAAGTCACACTATTTCCCTGAGAGAACCCACACTTGCAAAAGCTTCTCAGCTTTTGCACCTCAAATTTTCTGTTACACTAGGACAGCAACCCTGTGATTCTTAGGGAAGAGCCACTCTGTTTCCCTGAGAGAACACACACCAGCAGAAGTTTCTCAACTTTTGCTTCAATACTGGGCTTCTCGGGAAAGCCACACTACAAATATCACCAAAACTGGGTTTCCTAAAAGAGGGTACTGAGAATTCTCGGGGAGGTCACACTATACAGTCAACAGTTGTACCCCAGATAATCTTCCCCGGGAAAGCAGGCACATTTAAAGCAGGGTACAGAGGATTCTCGAGGAGGTCACACTATAAAACCAACAGTTGTACCCCAGATAGTCTTCGCCGAGAAAGCACACACATTTAAAGCTTTTGAGAACTCCCACACAGTCTCTCTGAAAATTTCGCTTCGTCCTTCTCCGGCCACTTCCCTCTCGGGCGAGTGAAAACGCGAATCTGGACTCCACTCTCGCTTCGTACTCTCAGTACGTCTCAGGCACACACACACATTTCGGGGTTCTCAGAAATGCAATAATTTTGCTGTGATACTTTTCACTGCACAGGAATCCTGCCGACTACGCCAATTAATGTTAAGGTCCGGAGACATTAGATGTCTCGGTCCGGAGACACATTTCTTTTAAATATTCCCGTGTTGTGAAATTAGAGGCTCAAACGAGGCCAAAGTATCAACAGCTAGAATATTTATTAGATAAATAAAGTGGACGTAAGAAGGGGAGAGGGAGAAAAGAGAGAGGGAGAGAGAGACGAGAGATAGAAGAGAGAGAGAAGACGAAAGGAATTATATTATTAGATAAATAAAGTGGACATAAGAAGGGGAGAGGGAGAAAAGAGAGAGGGAGAGAGAGACGAGAGATAGAAGAGAGAGAGAAGAGGAAAGGAATTATATTACCACCCCCCTCATCCCCCCCAAGACAGTTACAGTCTGTGGAGGAAAGGTGCTGCAGGAGATGTTGGGTTTGTAGAGAAACGGTGGTGAGGCTTTTTTCTGGAGAACAGCTGTGGTCCTCTGGGGAGATGTTGGGTTGACACAGGAACGGTGCTGAGGCTCCTCTGGGCAGCCTGGGTCTGTAGAGAAAGGGTACTGAGGCTTGGTTCTCCGGGCAGCTTCTTTTCTCCGGAGCAGCATTGTCCCGGCTTTCTCTTCTCAGCGGCCTGGCCCGTCTCCTGTGTTTTCCTTCATCTCCGTTTTTCTCCCCATTTTTCTCCTCTGTTTCTCTCTACAAACCAGTAGTTACTCCAGTCTTTTATACAGTTTTTAGTCCTTAGGTATGTATTCAAATATTGTCCCTCAGGAATTCCAGTGGCAAGAAATAATCCTTAGGTTCTGTGTATTGCTGTGTGTTTGGGCAAGATCCTGGCTGGAGGAGGGGGGAATCTCCGTCTACCCGGTCTCCATCCAGACAAGGCTCAGGAAACAGGTGGAGATTATCTTGCCCTAAAGGTGTGATGGCTGGGTCCTTGGGTCCATTGTTGTAGCCCCGTGTTATCACGATGCAATCACAAGCTGATTTGCATCCAGGATTGGTGGACAGGATTCTTTCCACCTTCTTTCCAGTGGCTCTGCTATCACTTTATCTTTGTTGACTCACATAGAGATAGATAAACTTATTAGACTCTCACACCAACCTAGGCCCAAACCTCCTTCCCAAGCCCCAACCTAGGCCCAAACCTCCTCCCCAAGCCCAGCTTAGGCCTGATTTAGGCCAGACTTAGGCCCAAACCACCTCTCTGAGCCCCAATCTAGGCCCAACCTAGGCCCAAATCACCTCCCCAAGCCTGAAGCTAGGCCCAAACCACCTCCTTAAGCCCAATTTAGACCCAACTTAGGCCCAAACCACCTCCCCAAGCCCCAACCTAGGCCCAAACCTCCTCCCCAAGCCCAGCTTAGGCCTGATTTAGCCCCAACTAAGACCCAACCTTGGCCCAAACAACCTCCCCATGCTCCAAGTTAGGCCCAAACCCCCTCCCGTGGTCCTGACCGAGCCCCAACCTAGGCCTAAACCTCCTCTCCTAGTCCTGACCTAGCCCCAAGCTAGGCCCAAACCACCTCCCCGAGCCCCAACCTAGGCCTAAACCACCTCCCTAAGCCCAACTTAGGCCTGACTTAGACCCAACCTAGGCCTGACTTAGACCCAACCTAGGCCCAAACCACCTCCCCGAGCCCCAACCTAGGCCCAAGCTAGGACTAAACCACCTCTAGAAGCCAGAAGCTAGACCCATGCTAGGACCAAACCACCTCACCTAGTCCTGACCTAGCCCCAACCTAGGTCTAAACCACCTCCCCAAGCCCAACTTAGGCCTGATTTAGACTCAACTTAGACCCAAACCACCTCCCTGAGCCCCAAGCTAGGCCCAAACCACCTCCCCAAGCCCCAAACTAAGCCCAAACCACCTCCCCAAGGCCTAATCCAGGCCCAACCTAGGTCCAAACCTCCTCCCCGAGCCCAACTTAGGCCTCATTTAGGCAAGACTTAGGCCCAAACCACCTCTCTGAGCCCCAAGCTAGGCCCAAACCACCTCCCCAAGACCCAAACCACCTCCACAGGCCCAACATAGGCCTGACTTAGACCCAACTTAGGCCCAAACCACCTCCCCAAGCCCCAGCCTAGGCCCAGGCTAGGCCCAAACCACCTCTGGAAGCCCCAAGCTAGCCCCAAGCTAGGCCCAAACCACCTCCCCTACTCTCGACCTAGCCCCAAGCTAGGCCTAAACCACCTCTAGAAGCCCCAAGCTAGGCTCAACCTAGGCCCAAACCACCTCCCCAAGCCCAACTTAGGCCTGATTTAGACCCAACTTAGACCCAAACCACCTCCCCAAGCCCCAACTTAGGCCCAAACCATCTCCCCAAGCTCCAAGCTAGGCCCAAACTAGGCCCAAACTTCCTCCCCAAGCCCAAACTAGGCCCAAACCTCCTTCCCAAGCCCCAACCTAGGCCCAAACCTCCTCCCCAAGCCCAGCTTAGGCCTGATTTAGGCCCAACTAAGACCCAGCCTAGGCCCAAACCCCCTCCCCAAGCCCAAACTAGGCCCAAACCTCCTCCCCAAGTCCCAACCTAGGCCCAAACCTCCTCCCCAAGCCCCAACCTAGGCCCAAACCTCCTCCCCAAGCCCCAAAGTAGGCCCAAACCTCCTCCCCAAGCTCATCTTAGGCCTGATTTAGGCCCAACTAAGACACAACCTAGGCCTAAACCACCTCCCCAAGCTCCAAGCTAGGCCCAAACCACCTCCCCTAGTCCTGACCTAGCCCCAAGCTAGGCCCAAACCACCTCCCCAAGCCCCAACCTAGGCCCAAACCACCTTCCTGAGCCCCAAGCTGGGCCTAAACCACCTCCCCAGGCACCAAGCTAGGCCCAACCTAGGCCCAAACCCCCTCCCCAAGCCCAGCTTAGGCCTGACTCTCCCCCTCCCCCCCTGCAGAAGGTTCGCCACTCCAAGCTGGCCGAGGCGGTGGAGAAGGCCATTGAGGAGAAGAAGTTCCTGGGGGGGGGCGGAGCCCAGCACGGTGCAGATGTGCTACCCTCCCATCATCCAGAGCGGCGGCAACTACAGCCTCAAGTTCAGCGTGGTCAGGTGAGAGCAGGCCCCGCTAGGCCTGGCCTGGGCCCGGCCTAACCTCCGGCCACCTCCCCCCGGGGCCCAGCCTAGGCCCAGAGCGGCTCCAGGAGGTCCAATTCAGCCCCAAAGTGGTTCCAGGAGGTCCAATTCAGGCTCAAAGTACCTCCAGGAGGTTCAATTCAGCCCCAAAGTAGCTCCAGGAGGTCAAATTGAGGCCTAGTTCGGGCCCAGAGCGTTTGAGGAGGTTTAGTCCAGGCTTAACTTAAGCCTGGCTTAAGTTTGAGCCAGCTCCAGGAGGCTCAGACTAGGCCCAAAGCTGCTCCAGGAGGTCCAATTCAGGCCTAGTTTGGACCCAGAGCATCTTAGGAGCTTTAGTCCAGGCCTAACTTAGGCCTGGCTTAAGTTTGAGCCAGCTCCAGGAGGCTCAGACTAGGCCCAAAGTGGTTCCAGGAGGTCCAATTCAGGCCCAACTTAGGCCCAAACCACCTCCCCGAGCCCCAACCTAGGCCCAAACCACCTCCCCAAGCCCAACCTAGGCCCAAACCACCTCCCCAAGCTCCAAGCTAGGCCCAAACCACCTCCCGTAGTCCTGACCTAGCCCCGAGCTAGGCCCAAACTACCTCCCCGAGCCCCAACCTAGGCCCAAGCTAGGACTAAACCACCTCTAGAAGCCCCAAGCTAGGCCCAACCGAGGCCCAAACCACCTCACCTAGTCCAGACCTAGCCCCAAGCTAGTCCCAAACCACCTCCCTGAGCCCCAACCTAGGCCCAACCTAGGCCCAAACCACCTCCCCAAGCACCAAGCTAGGCTCAACCTTGGCCCAAACCATCTCCCCAAGCACCAAGCTAGGCTCAGCCTAGGCCCAAACCACCTCCCCTAGTCCTGACCTAGCCCCAACCTAGACCCAAACCACCTCCCCAAGTCCTGACCTGGCCCCAAACTAGGCCCGAACCACCTCCCTGAGCCCCAAGCTAGGCCTAAACCACCTCCCCTAGTCCTGGCCTAGCTCCAACCTAGACCCAAACCACCTCACCTAGTCCCGACCTTGGCCCAAGCTAGGCCTAAACCTCCTCTAGAAGCCCCAAGCTAGGCCCAAACCACCTCCCTGAGCCCCAAGCTAGGCCCAAACCACCTCCCTGAGCCCCAAGCTAGGCCCAAGCTAGGCCCAAACCACCTCCCTGAGCCCCAAGCTAGGCCCAAACCTCCTCCTTAAGCCTAGCTTAGGCCTGATTTGCACCCAACTTAGGCCCAAACCACCTCTCAGAGCTCCAATCTAGCCCCAAGCTAGGCCCAAACTACCTCTAGAAGCCCCAAGCAACGCCCAACCTAGGCCCAAACCACCTCCCTGAACCCCAAGCTAGGCCTAAACCACCTCCCCAAGCCCAGCTTAGGCCTGATTTACACCCAACCTAGGCCCAAACCATCTCCCCAAGCCCAACTTAGGCACAAACCACATCCCCGAGCCCCAACCTAGGTCCAAACCTCCTCCCCAAGCCCAAACTAGGTCCAAAGCTCCTCCCCAAGCCCCAACCTAGACGCAAACCTCTTCCCCAAGCCCCAAACTAGGACCAAACCACCTCCCCGAGCCCCAACCTAGGCCCAAACCACCTCCCTAAGCCCAACTTAGGCCTGACCTACTCCCAAGCTGGCCCAAACAACCTCTCGTAGTCCCGACCTAGCCCCAAGCTAGGCCCAAACCACCTCCCCTAGTCCCGACCTAGGCCCAAGCTAGGCCCAAACCTCCTCTAGAAGCCCCAAGCTAGGCCCAAGCTAGGCCCAAACCACCTCCCTGAGCCCCAAGATAGGCCCAAGCTAGGCCCAAACCACCTCCCTGAGCCCCAACCTAGCCACAAGCTAGGCCCAAACCACCTCCCTAAGCACCCAGCTAGGCTCAACCTAGGCCCAAACCACCTCCCCAAGCACGAAGCTAGTCTCAACCTTAGCCCAAAGCACCTCCCCTGGTCCTGACCTAGCCCCAAGCTAGGCCCAAACCACCTCCCTGAGCCCCAACCTAGCCCCAAGCTAGGCCCAAACCACCTCCCTGAGCCCCAATCTAGCCCCAAGCTAGGCCCAAACCACCTCCCCAAACACCAAGCTAGGCTCAACCTAGGCCCAAACCACCTCCCCTAGTCCTGACCTAGCCCCAACCTGGACCCAAACTAACTCCCCTGGTCCAGACCTAGCCCCAAGCTAGGCCCAAACCACCTCCCTGAGCCCCAAGCTAGGCCTAAACCACCTCCCCTAGTCCTGACCTAGCCCCAATCTAGACCCAAACCACCTCCCCTAGTCCCAACCTAGGCCCAAACTAGGCCTGAACCTCCTCTAGAAGCCCCAAGCTAGGCCCAAACCACCTCCCTGAGCCCCAAGCTAGGCCCAAATCTCCTCCTTAAGCCTAGCTTAGGCCTGATTTAGACCCAACTTAGGCCCAAACCCCCTGCTGAGCCCCAACCTAGGCCCAAACCTCCTCCTTAAGCCTAGCTTAGGCCAGATTTAGACCCAACTTAGGCCCAAACCACCTCCGCAAGCCCCGAACTAGTCTCAAACCACCTGCCCAAGGCCTAATCCAGGCCCAACCTAGGTCCAAACCTCCTCCCCGAGCCCTGGCCTGGGCCCAAACCACCTCCCCAAGCCCCAACCCAGGGCCAAACCTCCTCCCCAAGCCCAGCTTAGGCCTGAATTAGGCCAGACTGCGGGCCAAACCACCTCTCTGAGCCCCAATCTAGGCCCAAAGTAGGCCCAAATCACCTCTCTGAGCCCCAATCTAGGCCCAACCTAGGCCCAAACCACCTCACTGAGCCCCAAGCTAGGCCCAAACCACCTCCCCAAGCTCAATTTAGACCCAACTTAGGCCCAAACCACCTCTGTGACCGGTTGACGTTGTCCCCTTAAGAAAGGGAATATGGTGGACGGAAGTTGGTAAACGGAAAGAATAATCTAAACTATTTCATTGGTGAAGTGGGAGGAAGCACCTTCTGAACTGGGAGTGAACTGGGCATTCCAGCACTTCTCTGTCAGTCTTGCTTCTGCCTCTTCTTTGGGCAGCAGCTCTCTCTGTGCTGGGCTTTCTGCCAAGGCTTCGGCCTTCAAACTGACAAACCTGATAAAGCCTGTATTAACTCCTTTCCAATTAACACAAACTGCTTCTAGTTTTTTTTTCCTCTTTCTCTCTTTTCTAACCTGCTCTGGGGAAGAGGGGGAGAGAGGGGGAAAACGGAGGTGGGGAACCCCCTCAGCAGGGGGGGGGGGGGGAACTCTCATTTCTGTGTTACTCTGTTGTATATCTTTGTATATATTGTAAATATTGTAAATTTGTATATATTCCCCTGCATACCCTACATTGCTTTGTAAATATAAAGCTCCACTGCCTTGCTAATTCAGCTTGTGAGTTTTTTTTTCCCTTTCCCTTCAATTTTCTTTCCCTTTACCTTACAAGGGGGAAGGGAGGAGGCTTCTTGGCCTTACCCTTCCAACCCACCACATTTTTTTTCTTGGCGTACCCAACGTGCGGCAGATAATTAGTTTAATTTATTACTTGAATGATTTAGTGTTTTCTAGCTGAATTAGCAAACATGAAGGTGTTGCGGTTTGTGGAGCGATTATTCTTTTCAATTTTTGGGGCTCTGGTTTACAGATATTGTTTGGGTTTGAATTTGGATTACCTGGGTAAATATTTGGTGCGGACAATTTATATGTGGGTTATGTATGGAGTTAGATTATGGTATGGAAAATGCGTGGATTTCCTATGGCCAGGGAGATACAGAAATGTTACCTCCACCACTCTCCCAATTGAGATAAAGGGTTTTAAGATTCCGCCTGAGGAGAGAGTAACTTTAGGTGATGCCTGGGATCCAAAGGTGATTTATTTGATGTGTATAATCCTGCTCTCAGTGATAATTAACGTGTATCTCCTGATTTCTTTGCAGCGAGAGAGAAAGGTGTCCAGAGCTTGTTTTGTTATTAAAACTAGATCAAAAAGAAAACGCCGTGGCTCCGGAACAGTCCCAGAGTCATCTAGTGATGAGGAAGGTGCAGAATCTCTGTCAGTCAAAAAGAAGGCTAAAAAGTTAATTGGTAAAGCAGCTCTAAATGACTTTTCTGCGGATTCTGGCAAGCTGCCAAGGGCGTCGGCTGGTATCAACATGGCGCCTGCTCCTTCTCCTCCTTCTTCTTCTCGGTCGGCCATTAACGGAGCAACGTCACTTCCACCCACTCCCTCAGTGGGACCGGAAGTCACTGCCCCAGCAGCTGATTTATCTCAGGACCTGTCAGCTTCCATTAAGGTGGCTGTAAATTCAAACACAGCTCCAGTTAAGGTGGCTACCTTAAAGACTAGAAGTGGAAAGGCCAAAGATGGAGAAGAAGAGCTGGAGACTGATCCTGGTGAGGGGCCCTCTACTCTAAAAGATCCTGCTCAGGAGGAAGAGAAGGTTTGTTTTAAAGATCTAGCTAACCTAGTGAGATCAAAGCAGGATAGAGATGAAGTTAGGAAAGCAGCTGGCAAAGGTGATTCTCAGCTTAAAGAGACCCTTAGGAGAATGACAGCAGGATTATATGGACAAAGAATTCAGGGAGATGAAGACAAAGATGATATTTCAGAATGTTCGTCACCACGGGAGGAATTGTGAAATGTCCGTAAAGATTTCACCAGGGCAGATAAGGAGCCAGTTCTAGCTTGGCTTAGTAGGTGTTATGATACAGGTGCTCCGGCTCTAACAGTTGGAGACAAGTCAGCAGCTCAGTTAGGAACTCTCTCAAGGGATAATGGAATAGATAGACATCTAGGCAGGGCTCTCGGAAAGGTTAATCTGTGGATACGCCTTTTAATAGCGGTTGCCCTGAGATACCCTTCCCGCGATGATCTTCCCTGGAATCCTAAACCCTGGACTACCATAGATGAGGGAATTAAGCGCTTGAGAGAATTTGCTGTTAGAGAGCTACTCTATGGTGAACATGAAACTCTGAATCCTGATGACATTCCTGTGGGTATTGGTCTTGCTAAAGAGATCATCAAACTTGCTCCTTCCAATTATGCAAACATTCTGGCAAGCAGAATTGTGTCAAGAAATTATGGTGGAGCTTCTCCTATGGTTGGCCAATTCAGTGATCAAATGAGACAATTGGAGGATAGCATGACACGTGGTTCTTTGGTTTCAGCCATTAAAACTATGTCTGGTGATATACAGAATTGCATAAGAGAGTTAAAAGATTAATTTAGAAATTCCATATCCCAATTGGCACAAAGGGATAATTTCAATTCTCCCTCCAGGTGGATACAAGTTTCATCTGTGAGGAATACACGTCCTTCAAGGAGGTCATTCCAAAACAGGTCATTCCAAAGCAGGTCGCTCCAAAATACACCATCAAGGCAATCACGTAGAACTATTTGGATAACTCTGCGTGATCAGTTTGGTGAGAACATGAACCGCTGGGATGGCCAACCAACTTCTAATCTTTTCAGGAGACTGAGGGAATTGCAAAGTGGCAGAACCCGAGGTAGCAATACCAGAAGGGTAGCTGTTACTTCCACAGTTCCCCAGAACGACTCTTATGGCTCCAACAGTGGCTCCAGTTATAACATGCAAAGTTATAACCCTGCAAACTATGTGCAATGCACATGTGCGCATGTTCCCCATAACTAGGGGTGCCCTGCCTCCCGCCAGGGAGAGGAGAGGGATAACAGAGATAACAGAATCTATTGGGATGTGTACATCCAGTGGCCTGGCACTTCACAATTTCAGAAGTACAGGGCCTTGGTTGACACAGGAGCTCAGTGCACCATAATACCATCAAATTATCAGGGATCAGAGTATATAACTATTCTGGGAGTCACTGGTGGATCTCAAGAGTTAAGTAAGGTAGAGGTTAATATAACTTTAACTGATAAACAATGGAGGAAGCATACAGTTGTGACCGGACCTGATGCACCTTGTATTTTGGGAATTGATTTTCTGCGAGAAGGGCGTTTCAAAGACCCTAGAGGTTACAAGTGGGCTTTTGGAGTAGCTTCTATAGAAATTGATGGACAAAAATTGAAGCTGTCTGGTAGACCTGAGCTTTCTGATGAATCTGCAGTTGTGGGACAACATAAGATACAGGACATTAAACTGCCGGTTGCTTCTCAGACTGTGCATCACAGACAGTACAGAACCAACCGTGACTCTTTGTTGCCCATTCAGAATCTGATTCGTCAGTTGGAGAGTCAGAAAGTCGTCAGCAAAACTCATTCACCTTTCAACAGTCCAGTGTGGCCTGTGCGGAAGCAGAATGGTGACTGGCATCTGACAGTAGACTACCGAGCCCTGAATGAAGTGACACCACCTATGAGTGCAGTAGTACCAGACATGATGGAGCTACAGTATGAGCTGGAATCCAAAGAGTCCAAATGGTATGTTACCATAGACATTGCTAATGCATCTTTCTCTATTCCCATAGCAGAGGAATGCAGGCCTCAGTTTGCTTTCACCTGGAGAGGAATCCAGTACACTTTCAACAGACTGCCAATGGGCTGGATCCACAGCTCAAGCATCTGTCATGCAGTGATCCACGATGCTCTGGAGAAAGGCAGTGCTCCAGAACACATCCAGTTCATCGATGATATCATCGTCTGGGGTAAAACTGCTGAAGAAGTCTTCAAGAAAGATAACAAAATCATTGACATACTTCTGGATGCAGGTTTTGCCATCAAACGAGACAAGGTGAAAGGATCTACCACAGAGATTCAGTTTCTGGGAGTGCGGTGGCAGGATGGACGTCGACACATTCCAGTGGATGTGGTAAATAGAGTCTCTACCATGGCAAGTCCCACAAACAAGCAAGAGACCCTACGTTTCTTGGGGATTGTGGGATTTTGGAGACTGCACATTCCTGGATACAGTCAGATTGTGAAACCTCTGTATGATGTGACTCGAAAGAGAAACCATTTCCACTGGGGACCTGAACAACAAGCAGCCTTTGACCAGATAAAGCAAGAGGTAGTTCAAGCGATGGGTCTGGGACCTGTCCGAGATGGTCCAGACATTAAGAACATTTTGTACACGGCTGCAAGTGACAATGGTCCAACCTAGTGCTTGTGGCAAAAAGCTCCAGGTGAGACACGTGGACGACCTCTTGGTTTCTGGAGTCGAGGTTACAGAGGTTCAGAGGCTAATTATACTCCAACAGAGAAAGAAATTTTAGCTGCCTATGAAGGAGTAAAAGCATCTTCTGAAGTGATTGGAACTGAATCACAACTTCTCTTAGCTCCCAGATTACCAGTTTTGAATTGGACGTTCAAAGGCAAAGGATCCACACCACATCATGCCACAGACTCAAGTGGATGGCTCGGATAACACAGAGAGCTCGAATGGGAAATCTTGAAAGACCTGGTCTAGTGGAGGTGATCTCAAGTTGGCCTGAAGGTATCAACTGTGCTAAACCTCCAGAGGAGAAAGTAACTCGTGCTGAGGAAGCTCCTCCTAATAATGACCTTTCTGATGATGAAAAGAAAAATGCTTTGTTCACAGACGGTTCCTGTCGTCTTGTTGGAAACAAGCGAAGGTGGAAGTCTGCAGTGTGGAGTCCAACACGCCGAGTTGCAGAGGCGAAGGATGGAGAAGGAGAATCCAGTCAGTTCGCAGAGGTTAAAGCTGTCCAGCTAGCTCTCGACATAGCTGAACGTGAGAGATGGCCAAAGCTTTATCTCTACACCGACTCATGGATGGTAGGCAATGCTTTATGGGGTTGGCTAAAGAACTGGAAGAAGAGTGGTTGGCAGAGGAAAGGAAAACCCATCTGGGCAGCCAACCTGTGGCAGGACATTGCTGATCGAATCGAGAGAATTCCAGTGAAAGTGAGACACATCGATGCTCACATTCCTAAGAGCAAAGCTACTGAGGAACAGCAACACAACCATCAGGCAGATCTAGCTGCAAGAGTTTCTCAAGTAGACATGGACTCTAATCTTGATCTCAACTGGAAACACCGAGGTGAGATATTCTTAGCTCGGTGGGCTCACGATTCGTCAGGACATCAAGGCAGAGATGCAACATACCAATGGGCTCGTGACAGATCCATAGACATTTCCATGGATGCTATCACACAAGTCATCCATGACTGTGACATTTGTGCTGCTATTAAGCAGGCAAAACGACTTAAGCCCTTGTGGTATGGTGACAGATGGTCCAAGTACAAGTATGGTGAAGCTTGGCAGATTGACTACATCACTCTACCACGTTCTCGTTCTGGTAAGCAATACGTGCTTACTATGGTAGAGGCAAACACTGGATGGTTGGAAACTTATCCAGTTCCACATGCAACTGCACGTAACACCATTCTCGGTCTGGAGAGACAAATCCTGTGGAGACATGGAACTCCAGAGAGGACTGAGTCAGACAACGGAAATCATTTCAAGAACAACCTTGTAAAGAGCTGGGCAAAAGAGCACGGTATTGAGTGGATATTCCACATTCCCTATTATGCACCAGCTTCAGGATAGATTGAACTCTACAACGGTTTGTTGAAGACCACTCTTAAAGCCATGGCGGGTGGATCTTTGAAAAACTGGGAAAAACATTTAGCACAAGCAACCTGGCGGGTAAATAGTAGAGGTTCAGTGAACCGAGCTGGACCTGCACATTCAGATTTGCTACGGAAAGTAGAAGGTGATAGAGTTCCTGTTGTTAGAGAAAAGAATCTGTTAGGTAAAACTGTTTGGGTATTTTCACCCTCAGGAGAGGCTAAACCTATCCGAGGGGTGGTTTCAGCTGATGGTCCGGGTCACACTTATTGGGTAATGCAAGAGAATGGTGAAATTCAGTGTATTCCACAAAGAAATTTAACTTTAGCTGAAAGAGGTTAATTTCAAACTGCTGTACAGCTACATCGCGTCCAAAGGAAGGCTCAGCGAGGAATCTACGGTGCACGAACCCTGAGATCCCTGAGAGCCCTGAGTCAACTAAGAGACCCTGAGATTTCCCTGTTTCCCTTTTCTTTGCTTCGTCGGTGAAGAAATGAACTGTTTTCCATTTTTTTCTCATTTTCTGATTTTCTTGGACTTTTGAATCATCTACATCTGAGCATAGCCGGAATGGACTATGAACTTTACTTACGAATTGTAAATGTCATTTTGGATTGGATGGACAGTATGGACAGCCAATGAAATTGTTTAGAAGGGGTGGACTGTGACCGATTGACGTTGTCCCCTTAAGAAAGGGAATATGGTGGACGGAAGTTGGTAAACGGAAAGAATAATCTAAACTATTTCATTGGTGAAGTGGGAGGAAGCACCTTCTGAACTGGGAGTGAACTGGGCATTCCAGCACTTCTCTGTCAGTCTTGCTTCTGCCTCTTCTTTGGGCAGCAGCTCTCTCTGTGCTGGGCTTTCTGCCAAGGCTTCGGCCTTCAAACTGACAAACCTGATAAGGCCTGTATTAACTCCTTTCCAATTAACACAAACTGCTTCTAGTTTTTTTTTCCTCTTTCTCTCTTTTCTAACCTGCTCTGGGGAAGAGGGGGAGAGAGGGGGAAAACGGAGGTGGGGAACCCCCTCAGCGGGGGGGGGGGGGGGGAACTCTCATTTCTGTGTTACTCTGTTGTATATCTTTGTATATATTGTAAATTTGTATATATTCCCCTGCATACCCTACATTGCTTTGTAAATATAAAGCTCCACTGCTTTGCTAATTCAGCTTGTGAGGTTTTTTTCCCTTTCCCTTCAATTTTCTTTCCCTTTACCTTACAAGGGGGAAGGGAGGAGGCTTCTTGGCCTTACCCTTCCAACCCACCACACACCTCCCCGTGCCCCAACTGAGGACCAAACCCCCTCTCCAAGCCGAGCTTAGGCCTGACTCTCCCCCTCCCCCCCTGCAGAAGGTTCGCCACTCCAAGCTGGCCGAGGCGGTGGAGAAGGCCATCGAGGAGAATAAATTCCTGGGGGGGACGGAGCCCAGAGCGGTGGAGATGTGCTACCCTCCCATCATCCAGAGCGGCGGCAACTACAGCCTCAAGTTCAGCATGGTCAGGTGAGAGCAGTCCCCGCTAGGCCTGGCCTGGGCCCGGCCTAACCTCCGGCCACCTCCCCCCGGGGCCCAGCCTAGGCCCAGAGCGGCTCCAGGAGGTCCAATTCAGCCCCAAAGTGGTTCCAGGAGGTCCAATTCAGCCCCAAAGTAGCTCCAGGAGGTCAAATTGAGGCCTAGTTCGGGCCCAGAGCATCTGAGGAGGTTTAGTCCAGGCTTAACTTAAGCCTGGCTTAAGTTTGAGCCAGCTCCAGGAGGCTCGGACTAGGCCCAAAGCTGCTCCAGGAGGTCCAATTCAGGCCTAGTTTGGACCCAGAGCGTCTTAGGAGCTTTAGTCCAGGCCTAACTTAGGCTCAGCTTAAGTTCGAGCCAGCTCCAGGAGGCTCAGCCTAGGCCCAAAGCTGCTCCAGGAGGTCCAATTCAGGCCTAGTTTGGACCCAGAGCGTCTTAGGAGCTTTAGTTTAGGCCTAACTTAGGCTCAGCTTAAGTTCGAGCCAGCTCCAGGAGGCTCAGCCTAGGCCCAAAGTGGTTCCAGGAGGTCCAATTCAGGCCCAACTTCGGCCCAAACCACCTCTCCGAGCCCCAACCTAGGCCCAAACTACCTCCCCAAGCCCAGCTTAGGCCTGAGTTAGGCCCAACTAAGACCCAACCTAGACCCAACCTAGGCCCAAACCACCTCCCCAAGCCCCAAGCTAGGCCCAAACCATCTCCCGAAGCCCAGCTTAGGCCTGATTTAGACCCAACTTAGTCCAACTTAGACCCAACCTAGGCCCAAACCTCCTCCCCAAGCCCCAGCTTAGGCCCAAACCTCCTCCCCAAGCCCCAGTATAGGCCCAAACCTCCTCCCCAAGCCCAGCTTAGGCCTGATTTAGGCCCAACTAAGACCCAACCTAGGCCCAAACCACCTCCCCATGCCCCAAGTTAGGCCCAAACCTCCTTCCCAAGCCCCATCTTAGGCCCAAACCCCCTCCCCAAGGCCAGCCTGGGCCCGACTGAGGCCTGTGCCTGCGCTGCAGCGAGAAGAACCACATGGACTTCGGGGCCATCACCTGCGCCATGGGCATCCGCTACAAGTCCTACTGCTCCAACCTGGTCAGGACCCTGCTGGTGGACCCCCCCCAGGAGGTGCAGGACCACTACAGCTTCCTGCTGCAGCTGCAGGAGGAGATGCTCAAGGAGATGAAGCAAGGTGAGGAGCTCCTGGGGGGGGTGTGGGAGAGGTCCTGGGGGAGATTGGAGAGGTCCTGGAGGAGGTTGAAGAGGTCCTGGAGGAGGTTGGAGAGGTCCTGGGGGTGGTTGGAGAGGTCCTGGAGGTTCTAGAGGGGGTTCTAGAGGTTCTTGGAGGTCCTGGAGGAGGTTCTAGAGGTTCTAGAGCAGATTTCATAGGTTCTTGGTGGACCTGGAGGAGGTTCTGGAGGTCCTAGAGGAGGTTCTGGAGGCTCTTGGAGGTCCTAGAGGAGGTTCAAGAGGTCCTGAAGGAGGTTCTGGAGGTCCTAGAGGAGGTTCTTGAGGTCCTGAAGGAGGTTCTGGAGGTCCTATAGGAGGTTCAAGAGGTCCTCAAGGAGGTTCAAGAGGTCCTGGAGGAGGTTCTTGAGATTCTAGAGGAGGTTCTGGAGGTCCTAGAGCAGGTTCTAGATGGTTCTTGAGGGTCTTGGAGGTCCTGGAGGAGGCTTTGGAGGTCCTAGAGGAGGTTCTTGAGGTGGTTCTGGAGGTTCTAGAGGAGGTTCTAGAGGTGGTTCTGGAGGTTCTAGAGGAGGTTCTTGAGGGTCTTGGAGGTCGTAGAGGAGGTTCTGGAGGTCGTAGAGGAGGTTCTTGATGGTTCAAGAGGTTCTTGGAGGTCCTGGAGGAGGTTCTGGAGGTCCTGGAGGAGGTTCAAGAGGTCCTGGAGGAGGTTCTGGAGGTTCTTGGAGGAGGTTCTGGAGGTTCTAGAGGAGGTTCTAGAGGCTCTTGGAGGGCCTGGAAGAGGTTCTGGAGGTCCTAGAGGAGGTTCTGGAGGTTCTAGAGATCCTAGAGGGGGTTCAAGGGGTTCTAGAGCATGTTCTGGAGGTCCTAGAGGAGGTCCTAGAGGTTCTTGGAGGACCTGGAGGTGGTTCTGGAGGTTCTAGAGGAGGTTCTTGATGGTTCTTGAGGGTCTTGGAGGACCTGGAGGAGCTTCAAGGGGTTCTAGAGCAGGTTCTGGAGGTTCTAGGAGGTCCTTGAGGCCCTGGAGAAGGTTCAGGAGCTCCCAGAAGACCTTTTTACCCCTTTGGGCCCTCAAGGTGACACCAAAGGCCCTCAAAGTGGCCACCAAGGAGCTCCAAGTGACCACAGGGAGCTCAGGAGGGACCCCGGGGAGGTCGCCTCTTGCCTCCGCCGTATGTTGCCTCGCCGCTCCACAGCGGGCCTCTTCTTCCTTCTGTGCCAGCCACTGTCAAGGAAGGAGGACAGAGTTAGGCCTCAGTAGTGCCAGTTGCTCCCCGCCTGAGGGAAAGAGGGATGCCTCCAGCCCCGCAGGCAGCTCCTCATGGGCACCCCCCGGCCAGCTACCCGCCCGCAGACACCCCCAGCTCTGCAAAGTCTTCCCGCTTTTGCTCGACTCACCCAAGCGGCGCACGGCACACTTCCGGTTGGGACCGCAGACGGGCGCCGCAGCAGATGCCCTGGGCAATGGAGCTGGGCATGCAACGCAGCGGCCAGAGCGGCTGCACGACCCTGCTTACAGGGGGCTGGAGCCGCCGCTGGCATTTCAAAGCGCCCGGGATGCCAGGGCACTGACTGGGCCCTGACTTACAGGGCGGCCCTGGTCCCAAAAGGCCCACGGAGGCTCCTTCTCTCCACTTCAGGGGCATCTTCACCCACACCCCGCTAGCCGGGGGGGGTGCCCCACATAGGCTGCCAGCTAAGCGCAAAGTCACTCGGACCCCAACCCCTCTTACGGGCGGGTCGAAACCCAGGGAGCTGAGAGCTTGGCCTGGCCCCGCAGCTACAGGAAGACAGCAGCCAGGCAGTGGGGCATCACGGCCAAAGGCCGGGGGGCTGTGGCCCCAGCCCCGAAGACGGGGTGGGGTGGGGGAGAACAACACGCTAAGATAACCCACACACTCCCTGGCCCCATGCCTCTGAAAGGCCGGGACCAGATCTACCCCCCCTGATTACAGGGGGGGTCCCTCCTTGAACCTCCCGCCGGACACCGGCAACACACTTCCCTGCCTACAGGGCGGTCGCTCTCGGCCCGGCACTCCCAAAAAGCCCCACGGAGAGCCATGGGCTCTGGCCTGCGCCCACTTACGGGCTGGCCCTCCTGGCTGCAGCACAACACCACCTCTTCAGGAGCCCAGGGACTGACCTCAACCCTCTAAGGGTTTGTTCCTGTTAGCTGCCAAAAGCAGCCTCCCCAGCCCTGCTTACAGGGACCTTGGGCTGCTGCTGGGGACAGAACGGCACAGGAGGCTCCATAACTCGTCACGCAGGCCCCGAGTACGGGGCTGTTAATCTGACAGGGTGCCAAGGGAACAGGCTGCCATGAAGGCAGAGACCCAGGCCCTGAACTACAGGGGGGTCACCTTGCCGCAAGATGACTTAAGCGGCTTCGCTGTGTCCATCCAATCAAAGGAGGGGCAAGCCGAGCTCCCACCCCACTCGAGGCCTCCAAGGAGACTGCCATGGAACCGCCCAGAGCCCCTCTTTCCCTCCTGGGAAGCCTAAGCAGAGAATCCCATAAAAAAAAAAAAAAAAAAAAAAAAAAAAAGAGAAGGGGCGAAACCTGTGGCTCGGCGTTTTCGATCCCCTTCAACAACATCTTCCTCTGATACCGCCAGCGACGGCTCGGACTTGGGAGATGAGAGGTCCGACGCTGGGAACCCAGACAGCGGCAACTCTGTCCTGCAACTCCTCTTGGAAAAGATGGAGCACCTGCACGCTCGCGATCATGGCATTTTTGCACCCCCACCCCGCCACGAGCCCCGGCTGCCCCGATGGTGGCCCCCACCACCCCGGCAGCGCTCAGCCCGGCAGCCCTCAGCCCGGCGGCGCCGACCCCAACCGCGCCCCACCCTCCGGCAGCTCTCCTGGCGACGCATCCCGCGACCCCCCCACCATGGCCCCCGCGAGTACCAGCGGCTCCGATCAAGCGGCATCGACCAACGCACCGCCGACAACAGCAGCCACCCCCACGGCAGCGGCAGGAACGGCCCTAGCGGCCCCTTCCCCCCGGCAGTTTCAGCTGCGCTACACCCCCCCCCCCCGCCTCAGAGAGCCTTCAGGCCCCCCTGCTGCTCCCTCTATGAAATGTATCTACATCTGTAGTGTTCTGAGCGGCCCAGGAGAGACCTCACAGTTACAGAAGTGTGAGAAACTGGTTATAATATTTGGCTTTCGCAAGGGGAATTACTGGGGACCGGGCGGGGCCGATCGTTATGCCTGGATCGTTCTGTATTGTGTGGACTATTGGGAGAGAAAGGGGAGGTGACAACAGGTCTAAACACTAGCCAGGTCAAAAGTGCACATTTTATCTGTCCTGATGGAGAGGGGTGGGAGCGTGCTGGGGACTATATGAATATGTACGGTTTAATATATTAATATGTCTGTTTGCCGTCTATATCAGTTCACCTCGTGTTGTGAGGGTGCGCCTCTAGCAAGCTCACTCTGCGCCCAGCGCTGTGTTGCCTTTATTTTATAATAAACTGGTTATAAATGTTCAGCAGTGAGTTTGTTTGTCTCTCCATCAGGACAGACAAAACCTGCACTTTTGACCTCCCCATCCCCTCTCAATGCCACTCAGTGCCCCCCAGGTGCCTCCCAGTGCCCCCCAACCCCCTCTCAATGACTCCCAGGTCCCCCCCAGCGCCCCCAACCCCCTCTTGCAGTTCCCATTTGCAGCCTACGATAGATCTGAAACCAAAACAGCCCAGTCCCCCCCCACCCCCTCCCAGTAGCTTTCAGTCCCTCCCAGTGCTCCCAACCCCCTCCCAGTCCCCCCCAATCCCCTCTCAATGGCTCCCAGTGCCCCCAGACCCCCTCCCAGTGCCCCCCAGGTCCCCCACAGTCCTCCCCAATCCCCTCCCCAGTCCCCCCCTAATGCCACTCAGTGCCCCCAAACCCCCTCCTGGTGCCCCCCAAGTTGCTCCCAGTCCATCTCAGCCCCCCCAACCCCCTTCCCAGTCCCCCCCAGTGCCTCCCAATCCCCCCAAACCCCCTCCCAGTGCCCCCCACATCACTCCCAGTCCCTCCTCACCCTTCTTCAGCCTGTGCTGGTTCTTGCTGTTGATCACCAGGGAGCTCTCTCGGAACTCGATGCCCATGGCGAACCTGGAGGGGGGGAGGAGAGGGGGAGAAGGCCTCAGGAGGGAGCGGAGAGGCTCCCACAGGTCTTCCTCTTGCTCTTCCTCCTCCTCCTCTTCCTCACCCCGGGTTCTTGGTGAGCTTGGGCAGCAGCTCAGGCCGCTGCTTGCACGCCGCCTCCAGCACTGCCGCGTAGACCTCGCACAGCCACCGGCCTGGGGGGGGGGAAGGGGAGAGGGAGCTGCTGGTGGCCACCTGGAGCTCCTTAGTGGCCACCTTGAGCTCTTGGTGGCCACTTGGAGCTCCTTGGTGGCCACTTTGAGCTCTTTGTGGCCACCCTGAGGGCCTTGAGGTCCACAGCAACCTCCCCCGGGGTCCCTCCTGAGCTCCCTGTGGCCACTTGGAGCTCCTTGGTGGCCACCCTGAGGTCTTTGTGGCCACCTTGAGGTCTTTGTGGCCACCTTGAGCTCCTCTGTGGCCACCCTGAGGGCCTCGAGGTCCACAGCGACCTAGTGACTCAAAAAAAAAAATCAAAAGCAAGTACATAGTTTCATAGTTTCATAGTTTCATTCAGGGTTGGAAGGGACCACAAGGATCATCTAGTTCCAACCCCCCTGCCATGGGCAGGGACACCCCACACTAGATCAGGCTGGACAGAGCCTCATCCAGCCTGCTCTTAAACACCCCCAGGGACGGGGCCTCGACCACCTCCCTGGACAACCCATTCCAGGGTTTCACCACTCTCATGGTGAAGAACCTCCTCCTCACATCCAGCCTGAATCTCCCCACCTCCAGCTTCATTCCATTCCCCCTAGTCCTAGCACTACCTGATATCCTGAGAAGTCCTTCCCCAGCCTTCCTGTAGGCCCCTTTCAGATACTGGAAGGCGACAATTAGGTCACCTCGGAGCCTTCTCTTCTGCAGACTGAACAGCCCCAACTCCTTCAGTCTGTCCTCATAGGAGAGGTGCTCCAGCCCTCTGATCATCCTTGTGGCCCTTCTCTGGACACGTTCCAGCACCTCCACATCCCTCTTGTAATAGGGGCTCCAGAACTGGACACAGTACTCCAGGTGGGGTCTCACCAGGGCTGAGTAGAGGGGGAGGATCACCTCCCTCGACCTGCTAGCCACACTTCTCCTGATGCAGCCCAGGATCTGATTGGCTTTGCGGGCTGCAAGTGCACACTGAGAGCTCATGTTGAGCTTTTTGTCCACCAGCACCCTCAAGTCTCTCTCCTCAGGGCTACTTTCCAGCCAGTCACTGCCCAGCCTGGATTTGTGCCTGGGATTGCCTCGACCCAGATGCAGGACCCTGCACTTGCTCTTATTGAACTTCATGAGGTTGGCCTGTGCCCACCTCTCCAGCCTGTCAAGGTCCCTCTGGATGGCCTCCCTTCCCTCCAGCGTGTCTGCTGCACCACACAGCTTGGTGTCATCAGCAAACTTGCTGAGGGTGCACTCAATGCCGCTGTCCATGTCCCCCACAAAGATGTCGAATAAGACAGGTCCCAGGACTGATCCCTGAGGGACTCCGCTTGTCACTGGCCTCCACTGGGACATGGAGCCATTGACAGCCACTCTTTGGGTGCGGCCATCAAGCCAGTTCCTTATCCATCTAGTGGTCCACCCATCAAACCCATGTGTCACCAGTTTGGAGACCAGGATGTGGTGTGGGACAGTGTCGAAGGCTTTGCTCAGATCACACATGATCACACACTGAAGCTTATAGAGGTGTCCTGGGCTTTTGCCACTCAGATGCAGCTTCAGAGAGATTCACAGACATAGATCAAACCAATACAACAGCAAACTTCAAATATTTTTAACCTACAAAACTGTTAACATGTTAACATCTTTATAACAAGCAAAGGATTTCATAGAATAAGAGAATGGTCCAGGCTGGAAGGGACCTCCAAAGCTCATCCAGTCCAATCCCCTGCAGTCAGCAGGGACATCTCCACTAGATCAGGTTGCCCAGAACCCTGTCCAGCCTCACCTTGAATATGTCCAGGGACGGGGCCTCAACCACCTCCCTGGGCAACTTGTTGAAGTGTTCCACCACCCTCATGGTGCAGAACTTCTTCCTAACATCCAATCTAAATCTGCTCTTCTCTAGTTTGAAGCTATTGCCCTTTGTCCTGTCCTTGCAGGCCTTTGCAAACAGTCTCTCCCCATCCTTCCTGTAGCCCCCTTCAGGTGCTGCAAGGCTGCACTTAGGTCTCCCCAGATTCTTCTCTTCCCCAGGCTGAACAGCTCCAGCTTCCTCAGCCTGTCCTCATAGCAGAGGTGCTCCAACCTCTGACCATTTTCCTGGCCCTCCTCTGAACCCACTCCATCGCAGGAACACATAGAACTACTTTTGTCATGCTAAATTCCTGTAATAGAAGGTTTCTTTTTAAGGCTACACAATGAATGTGAAACACAATCTGTCCTACTACACTCCTGATTCAGAATCCAGCTTTGTCAAATTCAAAACCTTGCACATCAACATGGTGCATGTGCAGCACAGAAAGCATGTGCAGCAGGCTTACAAAGTTATAATTCCATATTTTTTCTCTTGCTAAATACAACATACTTCCCATCAATCCTAAATAAAATCTTTTATGCTAAGATCAGACATTACTCTGTGTAAGGAAAAGCTGCTGAAATTCAGCCCTGCCTCATGCATCTATTAACAACACCTCACAAATCTCAGAAGAAATGCCAAAAAGGCAGCTTTCTCCTGTCAAGTCTATAGGCAATGCTGATTCCTAATAGAAAAAGACACTGAGCATCCTGTTCCAAAGCAATTCAGTGAATGAAGAGATCATTTGCCTGTCCATGATCACAGCAGACTTAGCACTTGTTAGCTGCCATCTTTTGGAAGTCATTCAGTCACATTAACCACATGCTTCAAGGGCATCCTCAAATCTTGGCCAGACATAGCTAGAAGTGAAACTATTTACAAAATTTTCTGTAGTAATTCAGTGCAGGTTCCCTGGCATGTAAAGGTAATGTAATGCTAAACTGGGAGCAGGTGTTTGTGGAGGAAGAGGGAATGTTCAAACCAACATCATTGGTGCCTCAGGCATCTGTAAAGATAGATCTTCAAAACATTTCAACCACATTGACAGCAATGCACTTGCTCTACATGGCTTCCGTCTTACAGAACCATTAAGGTTTCTGATCCAGTCCAAAATATTTGACTTTGTTTCACAACAAACTGTTAAACATCTTGCTCATGAAAATGTGTTTGCCTGTATAGGAAGAGCTCTCAGCTAAAGTTCTTGCACATAAGAACTTAAGTATCATAGTAGTAGTATCAGTCAGGGTTGGAAGGGACCACAAGGATCATCTAGTTCCAACCCCCTTGCCATGGGCAGGGACACCCCACACTAGATCAGGCTGGCCAGGGCCTCGTCCAGCCTGGGCTTAAACACCTCCAGGGACGGGGCCCCAACCACCTCCCTGGACAACCCATTGCAGGGCTTCACCACTCTCATGGGGAAGAACTTCCTCCTCACTTCCAGCCTGAATCTCCCCACCTCCAGCTTCATTCCATTCCCCCTAGTCCTATCACTACCTGAGATCCTGAGCAGTCCCTCCCCAGCCTTCTTGTAGCCCCCTTCAGATACTGGAAGGCCACAATGAGGTCACCTGGGAGCCTTCTCTTCTCCAGACTGAACAGCCCCAACTCCTTCAGTCTGTCCTCATAGGAGAGGTGCTCCAGCCCTCTGCTCATCTTCGTGGCCCTTCTCTGGACATGCTCCAGCAGGACACAAAGATGGGTGTTGTTTCAGAATTAAGCAAGAGGTATCATCCATTTCTTTGAGAAAATCTCTTGCCAAAATGTACAGGAACTCAACTATTAGACTGCTATGTGCTTAGCCAATACTGATCACCTACACAGCTGAGCACAGATAACGAACACATTAAAAAGCAGCAAAGAATAGCTACTAGCCTTCACTAACCAATGCAAATAGTCCTGAAATATATAAAACAAGTGCTATCATAAGTATTATTCACATTGGACATTTGTTTGGAATCTTCTACCTTTTTTTTTCCCTCTTCTTCTTCTTTTTTAAAAAAATCTGGTAAAATGTCCCCCCTAGAAGTACAGCCTGAAAGCTTAACCCCTGCCATAGCTGGTGCCCGAGGCTCACCACCCGGCTGCATTTCAAAAGCAGCTACAGAACACAATCAAGAATCAATATGAAATCACTGAAAATATTTAACGAACTGCAGATCTAATTGGTAGCAAAGTCAGCTGCAGAGATTGACCAATATTTCTTATTTTAAGATTCTCTACTATATTGTGCCAGAATTTAATTGCAGGGATGGAATGCCAAACGCCTTTGAAAACCACCAGCAATCTGCGAGGAAGACTGAGAATTACATTGCTTCAGGTGTTTTAAATTCTGAAACCCTTTTATTTCAGAAATGTTACTACTAAGTTTCAGCAGAGAAGCACTGACAACCGTATCCGTGTCAAACCCACCTTCATTCATCTCTTTGTGTTCCCCTGATACAAAGCAACCTTTACTAATATCACTGAAGAGCCTTCTCCCTTCTAGACCCTGCCTCAGTCAGTTCACAGCCCAGACAATATTTGCTTACTGATTCCAAAGTTTTCTCCTTTCCATGTAGGTCAGGTGTGGGATGTATGCTTCCCTCTCTGAATACACTTTCCAACTGCTCTGCAAACAAAATTAGTGATATATTATGAGGATTTCCTCTCATTACTGCATACACCCAAATGACTACACAGGCCCAGTTTAACCTCCACCATGGATCCACTGCATGGAAAAAAACCCAAACAACAAAGGACCATGGGGTGATTATGCATGCCTAAATCTTTGGGCACAGGAACCAGAAAACAATACCCAACTCCCTTTAAAAAGTACCTAAGCTCTCCTTTGCTGTATCTGACAGTCACCAACTAGGATACAATTCTCCTTTGTTTTATTTTTTTTCCTGCAGTATTTCAGCACAGTATAGTGTTTGGTTTGGTTTGTTTCAGTTATTTTTTCTGTTTTCTAAGGTAAGAGAACATTTGTACCTTTCCAGTTTGCAGGCAAGGCAAAGCACAGTGGTGTGGTGAAGCGCAGATGATATTGTCTAGCAAAGACATAAACCTGAATCTCTCTACACTCTCCATGTTCCTCCTAGCCTGACCAAGTAAGTTCATCACAACACAGACCCTACACCATTCACAGCTTTCACCTTTGGTGGTCCCTTCCAATGTCCAGTTGCACTGGACACTAGGAAGCAGCTGGCAGCAGCTGATGCACCTTTGAACCATCCTCATGCATGCTGTCACTGGATAGCAGAGAAGAGATCAGCACCTCCCTCTCCACTTCCCCTGATCAAGAAGCTGTAGAGGGCAAAAACTCCATTGTCACCAAGTTTTTTAACAATTTGCTGAAATAATTTCCCAGACTAATACACAAATCATAGAATAACAGAATGATATGTGTTGAAAGAAACCTTAGAGATCATCTAATTCCACCACCACCACCCCCCACCACCCTCCCACTCCCCGGGCAGGGACACCTTCCCTGAATACCTCCAAAGAGGGAGCATCCATAACCTCCTGGGGCAACCTGCTCCAGTGTCTCACCACCCTCACTGCAGAGAATTTACTTCTATTATCCAGTCTAACTCTACCCTCCTCCAGCTTAAATGTAAAAGAAGTGCTCCCAGCATCCTTCAGATTCTGGACGGCTGCTATAAGGTCTCCATGGAGATTTCTCTTCTCCAAGGCTGAACAGCCCCCAGCTCCTGCAGCCTGTCCCCATATGGGGCAGATGTTTTTCAACATCAACTGTAGCCTAAAATTCAAATGGAAAACCAAAGGTAGATATCAGGTTTAGAAGTGAAAATTCAAGAAAACTCCCTTCCCAAATATGACCAGAAACCAGGAAGAAAAATAAGGGTCCTTCCCTAAACGGCATCTGGATTAAACTCCGAGTACTGCAAAATTCCTGTCTGGGAAAAAAGCTTGCACAACACTTGGGATGACTTTTTTTTTTTTTTTTTAAAAAAAACCTAACTTTTCTTTTTCAGCTCCTAACAATTATCATCTTGTGAAAATTAAGACACACTTGAAACCAATTATTAAAAATGATTGCCATTCATAAGGGCAAAGTATTACCAAGAGACAATGCAGAAGATAGAATAGCTCACTTGAAGGGAATAGAAAATTATTGAATATCTATGTAAAAATAAGGACTAATTAGGGCACCCTAATGAGGGTGGAGGTCAAGAGTATGGGGTTGCACTTCTGAGACAATTTGAATAGAAGCAAAACATTCTTGGGGTAAAACCTAAAGGGAAAAGCCTAGCACCACATTGCATTTGCCATCTGATCTAACTTCTGGAGACAGTCAAAATGATCCTAATAATTCTGCTCTACCTCTTTCCTCTGCTGCGATACAGGGTGGTCCAAACTGATGCAAAATGCTTGATTTCGAGATTGATCGAAACTAATGAAAACATTGTTGGGGAAAAACCTAAAGGGAAAAGCCTAGCACCAAATTGCATTTGCCATCTGATCTAACTTCTGGATTCAGTCAAAATGATCCTTAGAATTCTGCTCTACCTCTTTCCTCTGCTGCGATACAGGGTGGTCCACACTGCTGCAAAATGCTTGATTTCGAGATTGATCGAAACTAATGGAAACATTGTTGGGGTAAAACCTAAAGGGAAAAGCCTAGCACCAAATTGCATTTGCCATCTGATCTAACTTCTGGAGACAGACAGAATGATCCTTAGAATTTATCCCTACCTCTTTCCTCTGCAGAGATACAGGGTGGTCTACACTGCTGCAAAATGCTTGATTTCGAGATTGATCGAAACTAATGAAAACATTGTTGGGGTAAAACCGAAAGGGAAAGGCCTAGCACCAAATTGCATTTGCCGTCTGATCTAACTTCTGGAGGCAGTCAAAATGAGTATTTGAATTCTGCCCTAATACTTTCGTCTGCAGAGATACATGCATTAATCTGCAGCTGCATACAGCAGTTCTGAGACAATTCGAATGGAAGCAAAATATTGTTGGGGGAAAACCTAAAGGGAAAAGCCTAGCACCAAATTGCATTTGCCATCGGATCTAACTTCTGGAGACAGTCAAAATGATCCTTAGAATTCTGCCCTACCTCTTTCCTCTGATGAGATACAGGGTGGTCCACACTGCGGCAAGTTGCTTGATTTCGAGATTGTTCGAAACTAATGACAACATTCTGCGGTGAAACCTAAAGGGAATAGCCTAGCACCAAATTGCATTTGCCATCTGATCTAACTTCTGGAGGCAGTCAGAATGACCCTTAGTATTTAGTACTACCTCTTTCCACTGCTGAGATACAGGCTGGTCTACGGTGCTGCAAAATGCTTGATTTCGAGAGTGATCGAAACTAATGAAAAAATTGTTGGGGTAAAACCTAAAGGCAAAGGCCTAACACCAAATCGCATTTGCCATCTGATCTAACTTCTGGAGACAGTCAAAATGATCCATAGAATTCTTCCCTACCTCTTTCCTCTGCAGAGATGCAGGGATGTCCACACTGCTGTAAAATGCTTGATTTCGGGAGTGATCGAAACTAATGAAAATATTGTTGGGATAAAACCTAAAGGGAAAGGCCTAGCACCAAATTGCACTTGCCATCTGATCTAAGTCCTGGAGACAGTCAAAATGATCGTTAAACTTCCTCCCTACCTCTTTCCTCTGCTGAGATACAGGGTGGTCCACACTGCTGTAAAATGCTTGATTTCGGGAGTGATCTAAACTAATGAAAATATTGTTGGGGTAAAACCTAAAAGGAAAGGCCTAGCACCAAATTGCATTTGCCATCTGATCTAACTTCTGGAGGCAGTCAAAATGATTATTTGAATTCTGCCCTAACACTTTCCTGTGCTGAGATACATGCTTTTATCTACAGCTGCATAGAGCACTTCTGAGACACTTCGTATAGAAGCAAAACATTCTTGGCGTAAAACCTAAAGGGAAAGGCCTAGCACCAAATTGCATTTGCCATCTGATCTAACTTCTGGAGGCAGTGAAAATGAGTATTTGAATTCTGCCCTATCACTTTCCTCTGCTGTGATACGTGCTTGAATATACGGCTGCAAATAGCGCGTCTGATACAATTCGAATAGAAGGAAAACATTCTTGGGGTAAAACCTAAAAGGAAAAGCCTACCACCAAATTGCATTTGCCATCTGATCTAACTTCTGGAGGCAGTCAAAATGATCCTTAGAATTCTTTCCTGCCACTTTCTTCTGCTGAGATACAGGGTGGTCCACACTGCTGCAAAATGCTTGATTTCGGGAGTGATCGAAACTAATGAAAATATTGTTGGGGTAAAACCTAAAAAGAAAGGCCTAGCACCAAATTGCATTTGCCATCTGATCTAACTTCTGGAGGCTGTCAAAATGAGCATTTGAATTCTGCCCCAACACTTTCCTCTGCTGTGATACATGCTTGAATATATGGCTGCAAAAAGCACGTCTCAGACAATTCGAATAGAAGGAAAACATTCTTGGGGTAAAACCTAAAGGGAAAAGCCTAGCACCAAATTGCATTCGCCAACTGATCTATATTTCTGGAGGCAGTCAAAATGATCCTGAGAATTCTTCCCTACCTCTTTCCTCTGCTGAGATACAAGGTGGTCCACACTGCTGCAAAATGCTTGATTTCGAGATTGATCGAAACTAATGAAAAAATTGTTGGGGTAAAAACTAAAGGGAAAAGCCTAGCACCAAATTGCATTTGCCATCTGATCTAAGTTCTGGTGGCAGTCAGAATGACCCTTACACTTCCTCCCTACCTCTTTCCTCTGCTGAGATACAGGGTGGTCCACACTGCTGTAAAATGCTTGATTTCGGGAGTGATCGAAACTAATGAAAATATTGTTGGGGTAAAACCTAAAGGGAAAGGCCTAGAACCAAATTGCATTTGCCATCTGATCTAACTTCAGGAGGCAGTGAAAATGAGCATGTGAATTCGGCCCTAACACTATCCTCTGCTGAGATACATGCATTAATCTGCAGCTGCATAAAGCACTTCTGAGACAAATCGAATAGAAGCAAAACATTGTTGGGGTAAAACCTACAGGGAAAAGCCTACCACCAAATTGCATTTGCCATCTGATCTAACTTCTGGAGACAGTCAAAATGATCCTTAGAATTCTTCCCTAACTCTTTCCTCTGCTGAGATACAGGGTGGTCAACACTGCTACCTAATGCTTGATTTCAAGATTGATTGAAACTAGTGAAAAAATTGTTGGGGTAAAACCTAAAGGGAGAAGCGTAGCACCGAAATGCATTTGCCATCTGATCTAACTTCTGGAGACAGTCAAAATGGTCCTCTAGAAATCTTCCCTACCTCTTTCCTCTGCTGAGATGCAGGGTGGTCAACACTGCTGCAAAATGCCTGATTTCGAGATTTATCGAAACTAATGAAAATATTGTTGGGGTAAAACCTAAAGGGAAAAGCCTAGCACCAAATTGCATTTGCCATCTGATCTAACTTCTGGAGGCAGTCAAAATGAGTATTTGAATTCTGCCCTAACACTTTCCTCTGCTGAGATACATGCATTAATCTGCAGCTGCATAAAGCACTTCTGAGACAATTGGAATAGATGCAAAACATTCTTGGGGTAAAACCTAAAGGGAAAAGCCTAGCACCAAATTGCATTTGCCATCTGATCTAACTTCTGGAGGCAGTCAAAATGATCCTTAGAATTCTTCCCTGCCACTTTCCTCTGCTGAGATACAGGGTGGTCCACACTGCTGTAAAGTGCTTGATTTCGAGAGTGATCGAAACTAATGAAAACATTGTTGGGGTAAAACCTAAAGGGAAAAGCCTAGCACCAAAATGCGTTTGCCATCGGATCTAAGTTCTGGAGGCACTCAAAATGATCCTTACACTTCCTCCCTACCTCTTTCCTCTTCTGAGATACAGGGTGGTCCACACTGCTGTAAAATGCTTGATTTCGGGAGTGATCGAAACTAATGAAAATATTGTTGGGGTAAAACCTAAAGGGAAAGGCCTAGCACCAAATTGCATTTGCCATCTGATCTAACTTCTGGAGGCAGCCAAAATGAGTATTTGAATTCTGCCCTAACACTTTCCTCTGCTGTGATACATGCTTGAATATACGGCTGCAAAAAGCACGTCTGAGACAATTCGAATAGAAGGAAAACATTCTTGGGGTAAAACCTAAAGGGAAAAGCCTAGCACCAAATTGCATTCGCCAACTGATCTATATTTCTGGAGTCAGTCAAAATGATCCTTAGAATTCTTCCCTACCTCTTTCCTCTGCTGAGATACAAGGTGGCCCACACTGCTGCAAAATGCTTGATTTCGAGATTGATCGAAACTAATGAAAAAATTGTTGGGGTAAAACCTAAAGGGAAAAGCCTAGCACCAAATTGCATTTGCCATCTGATGTAACTTCTGGAGACAGTCAAAATGATCCTTAGAATTCTTCCCTACCTCTTTCCTCTGCAGAGATGCAGGGTTGTCCACACTGCTGTAAAATGCTTGATTTGGAGAGTGATCGAAACTAATGAACACATTGTTGGCGTCAATCCTAA
Organism: Melanerpes formicivorus; assembly: GCF_026170545.1. Lineage (NCBI taxonomy): Eukaryota > Metazoa > Chordata > Aves > Piciformes > Picidae > Melanerpes > Melanerpes formicivorus. The sequence continues at coordinate 805,026 of NW_027142492.1, read as the reverse complement.
AGGGAAAGGCCTAGCACCAAATTGCATTTGCCATCTGATCCAACTTCTGGAGACAGTCAAAATGAGCCTTAGACTTATTCCCTACCTCTTTCCACTACTGAGATACAGGGTGGTCCACACCGCTGTAAAATGCTTGATTTCTAGTGTGTTCGACACTAATGAAATTATTGTTGGGGTAAAACCTAAAGGGAAAGGCCTAGCACGAAATTGCATTTGCCATCTGATCTAACTTATGGAGGCAGTCAAAATGAGTAATTGAATTCAGCCCTAACACTTTCCTCTGCTGAGATACATGCTTTAATCTACAGCTGCATACAACACTTCTGAGACAATTTGAATAGAAGCAAAACATTCTTGGGGTAAAACCTAAAGGGAAAAGCCTAGCACCAAATTGCATTTGCCATCTGATCTAACCTCTGGAGGCAGTCAAAACGATCCTTAGAATTCTTCCCTGCCACTTTCCTCTGCTGAAATTCAGGGTGGTCCACACTGCTGAAAGTTCTTGATTTCGAGAGTGATCGAAACTAATGAAAACATTGTTGGCGTCAATCCTAAAGGGAAAGGCCTAGCACCAAATTGCATTTGCCATCTGATCCAACTTCTGGAGACAGTCAAAATGAGCCTTAGACTTATTCCCTACCTCTTTCCTCTGCTGAGATACAGGGTGGTCCACACTGCTGAAAAATTCTTGATTTCGAGAGTGATCGAAACTAATGAAAATATTGTTGGGGTAAAACCTAAAGGAAAAGGTCTAGCACCAAATCGCATTTGCCATCTGATCAAACTTCTGGCGGCAGTCAAAATGAGTATTTGAATTCTGCCCTAACACTTTCCTCTGCGGAGATACATTCGTTAATCTGCAGCTGCATAAAGCACTTCTGAGACAGTTGGAATAGAAGCAAGACGTTCTTGGGGTAAAACTTAAAAGGAAAAGCCTACCACCAAATTGCATTTGCCATCTTATCTAACTTCTGGAGTCAGTCAAAATGATCCTTAGAATTCTTCCCTGCCACTTTCCTCTGCTGTGATCAATGCTTGAATATACGGCTGCAAAAAGCACGTCTGAGACAATTCGAATAGAAGGAAAACATTCTTGGGCTAAAACCTAAAGGGAAAAGCCTAGTACCAAATTGCATTCACCAACTGATCTAACTTCTGGAGTCAGTCAAAATGATCCTTAGAATTCTTCCCTACCTCTTTTGTCTGCTGTGATGCAGGGTGGTCCACACAGCTGTAAAATGCTTGATTTCGAGAGTGGTCGAAACTAATGAAAACATATTTGGGATAAAACCTAAAGGGAAAGGCCTAGCACCAAACTGCATTTGCCATCTGATCTAACTTCTGGACACAGTCAAAATGAGTATTTGAATTCTTCCCTACCTCTTTCCTCTGCTGAGATACAGGGTGGTGCACACCGCTGTAAAATGCTTGATTTCGAGATTTATCGAAACTAATGAAAATATTGTTGGGGTAAAACCTAAAGGGAAAGGCGTAGCACCACATTGCATTTGCCATCTGATCTAACTTCTGGAGGCAGTGAAAATGAGTATTTGAATTTTGCCCTAACACTTTCCTCTGCTGTGATACATGCTTGAATATACGGCTGCAAAAAGCACGTCTGAGACAATTCGAATAGAAGGAAAACATTCTTGGGGTAAAACCTAAAGGGAATAGCCTAGCACCAAATTGCATTCGCCAACTGATCTATATTTCAAGAATCAGTCAAAATGATCCTTAGAATTCTTCCCTACCTCTTTCCTCTGCTGAGATACAAGGTCGTCCACACTGTGCAAAATGCTTGATTTCGGGAGAGATCGAAACTAATGAAAATATTGTTGGGGTAAAACCTAAAGGGAAAAGCCTAGCACCAAATTGCACTTGCCATCTGATGTAACTTCTGGAGACAGTCAAAATGATCCTTACAATTCTTCCCTACCTCTTTCCTCTGCTGAGATACAGGGTGGTCAACACTGTGCAAAATGCTTGATTTCGGGAGAGATCGAAACTAATGAAAATATTGTTGGGGTAAAACCTAAAGGGGAAAGCCTAGCACCAAATTGCATTTGCCATCTGATCTAACTTCTGGAGGCAGTCAAAAAGAGTTTTTGAATTCTGACCTCACACTTTCCTCTGGCGAGATACATGCATTAATCTGCAGCTGCATAAAGCACTTGTGAGACAATTCGAATAGAAGCAAAACATTCTTGGGGTAAAACCTAAAGGGAAAAGCCTAGCACCAAATTGCATTTGCCATCTGATCTAACTTCTGGAGACAGTCAAGATGATCCTAAGAATTCTTCCCTACCTCTTTCCTCTGCTGAGATACAGGGTGGTCCACACTGCTGTAAAATGCTTGATTTCGAGAGTGATCGAAACTAATGAAAAAATTGTTGGGGTAAAACCTAAAGGCAAAGGCCTAACACCAAATCGCATTTGCCATCTGATCTAACTTCTGGAGACAGTCAAAATGATCCATAGAATTCTTCCCTACCTCTTTCCTCTGCAGAGATGCAGGGATGTCCACACTGCTGTAAAATGCTTGATTTCGGGAGTGATCGAAACTAATGAAAATATTGTTGGGATAAAACCTAAAAGGAAAGGCCTAGCACCAAATTGCACTTGCCATCTGATCTAAGTCCTGGAGACAGTCAAAATGATCGTTAATCTTCCTCCCTACCTCTTTCCTCTGCTAAGATACGGGGTGGTCCACACTGCTGTAAAATGCTTGATTTCAGGAGTGATCTAAACTAATGAAAATATTGTTGGGGTAAAACCTAAAAGGAAAGGCCTAGCACCAAATTGCATTTGCCATCTGATCTAACTTCTGGAGGCAGTCAAAATGATTATTTGAATTCTGCCCTAACACTTTCCTGTGCTGAGATACATGCTTTTATCTACAGCTGCATAGAGCACTTCTGAGACACTTCGAATAGAAGCAAAACATTCTTGGCGTAAAACCTAAAGGGAAAGGCCTAGCACCAAATTGCATTTGCCATCTGATCTAACTTCTGGAGACAGTGAAAATGAGTATTTGAATTCTTCCCTACCTCTTTCCTCTGCTGAGATACAGGGTGGTGCACACCGCTGTAAAATGCTTGATTTCGAGATTTATCGAAACTAATGAAAATATTGTTGGGGTAAAACCTAAAGGGAAAGGCGTAGCACCACATTGCATTTGCCATCTGATCTAACTTCTGGAGGCAGTGAAAATGAGTATTTGAATTCTGCCCTATCACTTTCCTCTGCTGTGATACATGCTTGAATATACGGCTGCAAATAGCACGTCTGATACAATTCGAATAGAAGGAAAACATTCTTGGGGTAAAACCTAAAAGGAAAAGCCTACCACCAAATTGCATTTGCCATCTGATCTAACTTCTGGAGGCAGTCAAAATGATCCTTAGAATTCTTTCCTGCCACTTTCTTCTGCAGAGATACAGGGTGGTCCACACTGCTGTAAAGTGCTTGATTTCGAGAGTGATCGAAACTAATGAAAACATTGTTGGGGTAAAACCTAAAGGGAAAAGCCTAGCACCAAATTACGTTTGTCATCTGATCTAAGTTCTGGAGACAGTCAAAATGATCCTTAAGCTTCCTCCCTACCTCTTTCCTCTGCTGAGATACAGGGTGGTCCACACTGCTGCAAAATGCTTGATTTCGGGAGTGATCGAAACTAATGAAAATATTGTTGGGGTAAAACCTAAAAGGAAAGGCCTAGCACCAAATTGCATTTGCCATCTGATCTAACTTCTGGAGGCTGTCAAAATGAGCATTTGAATTCTGCCCCAACACTTTCCTCTGCTGTGATACATGCTTGAATATATGGCTGCAAAAAGCACGTCTCAGACAATTCGAATAGAAGGAAAACATACTTGGGGTAAAACCTAAAGGGAAAAGCCTAGCACCAAATTGCATTCGCCAACTGATCTATATTTCTGGAGGCAGTCAAAATGATCCTGAGAATTCTTCCCTACCTCTTTCCTCTGCTGAGATACAAGGTGGTCCACACTGCTGCAAAATGCTTGATTTCGAGATTGATCGAAACTAATGAAAAAATTGTTGGGGTAAAAACTAAAGGGAAAAGCCTAGCACCAAATTGCATTTGCCATCTGATCTAAGTTCTGGTGGCAGTCAGAATGACCCTTACACTTCCTCCCTACCTCTTTCCTCTGCTGAGATACAGGGTGGTCCACACTGCTGTAAAATGCTTGATTTCGGGAGTGATCGAAACTAATGAAAATATTGTTGGGGTAAAACCTAAAGGGAAAGGCCTAGAACCAAATTGCATTTGCCATCTGATCTAACTTCTGGAGGCAGTGAAAATGAGTATTTGAATTCTGCCCTAACACTTTCCTCTGCTGTGATACATGCTTGAATATACGGGTGCAAATAGCACCTCTGATACAATTCGAATAGAAGGAAAACATTCTTGGGGTAAAACCTAAAAGGAAAAGCCTAGCACCAAATTGCATTTGCCATCTTATCTAACTTCTGGAGTCAGTCAAAATGATCCTTAGAATTCTTCCCTGCCACTTTCCTCTGCTGTGATCAATGCTTGAATATACGGCTGCAAAAAGCACGTCTGAGACAATTCGAATAGAAGGAAAACATTCTTGGGCTAAAACCTAAAGGGAAAAGCCTAGTACCAAATTGCATTCACCAACTGATCTAACTTCTGGAGTCAGTCAAAATGATCCTTAGAATTCTTCCCTACCTCTTTTGTCTGCTGTGATGCAGGGTGGTCCACACAGCTGTAAAATGCTTGATTTCGAGAGTTGTCGAAACTAATCAAAACATATTTGGGGTAAAACCTAAAGGGAAAGGCCTAGCACCAAATTGCATTTGCCATCTGATCTAACTTCTGGAGACAGTCAAAATGAGTATTTGAATTCTTCCCTACCTCTTTCCTCTGCTGAGATACAGGGTGGTGCACACCGCTGTAAAATGCTTGATTTCGAGATTTATCGAAACTAATGAAAATATTGTTGGGGTAAAACCTAAAGGGAAAGGCGTAGCACCACATTGCATTTGCCATCTGATCTAACTTCTGGAGGCAGTGAAAATGAGTATTTGAATTTTGCCCTAACACTTTCCTCTGCTGTGATACATGCTTGAATATACGGCTGCAAAAAGCACGTCTGAGACAATTCGAATAGAAGGAAAACATTCTTGGGGTAAAACCTAAAGGGAATAGCCTAGCACCAAATTGCATTCGCCAACTGATCTATATTTCAAGAGTCAGTCAAAATGATCCTTAGAATTCTTCCCTACCTCTTTCCTCTGCTGAGATACAAGGTCGTCCACACTGTGCAAATTGCTCGATTTAGGGAGAGATCGAAACTAATGAAAATATTGTTGGGGTAAAACCTAAAGGGAAAAGCCTAGCACCAAATTGCACTTGCCATCTGATGTAACTTCTGGAGACAGTCAAAATGATCCTTACAATTCTTCCCTACCTCTTTCCTCTGCTGAGATACAGGGTGGTCAACACTGTGCAAAATGCTTGATTTCGGGAGAGATCGAAACTAATGAAAATATTGTTGGGGTAAAACCTAAAGGGGAAAGCCTAGCACCAAATTGCATTTGCCATCTGATCTAACTTCTGGAGGCAGTCAAAAAGAGTTTTTGAATTCAGACCTCACACTTTCCTCTGGCGAGATACATGCATTAATCTGCAGCTGCATAAAGCACTTGTGAGACAATTCGAATAGAAGCAAAACATTCTTGGGGTAAAACCTAAAGGGAAAAGCCTAGCACCAAATTGCATTTGCCATCCGATCTAACTTCTGGAGACAGTCAAGATGATCCTAAGAATTCTTCCCTACCTCTTTCCTCTGCTGAGATACAGGGTGGTCCACACTGCTGTAAAATGCTTGATTTCGAGAGTGATCGAAACTAATGAAAAAATTGTTGGGGTAAAACCTAAAGGCAAAGGCCTAACACCAAATCGCATTTGCCATCTGATCTAACTTCTGGAGACAGTCAAAATGATCCATAGAATTCTTCCCTACCTCTTTCCTCTGCAGAGATGCAGGGATGTCCACACTGCTGTAAAATGCTTGATTTCGGGAGTGATCGAAACTAATGAAAATATTGTTGGGATAAAACCTAAAAGGAAAGGCCTAGCACCAAATTGCACTTGCCATCTGATCTAAGTCCTGGAGACAGTCAAAATGATCGTTAAACTTCCTCCCTACCTCTTTCGTCTGCTAAGATACGGGGTGGTCCACACTGCTGTAAAATGCTTGATTTCGGGAGTGATCTAAACTAATGAAAATATTGTTGGGGTAAAACCTAAAAGGAAAGGCCTAGCACCAAATTGCATTTGCCATCTGATCTAACTTCTGGAGGCAGTCAAAATGATTATTTGAATTCTGCCCTAACACTTTCCTGTGCTGAGATACATGCTTTTAGCTACAGCTGCATAGAGCACTTCTGAGACACTTCGAATAGAAGCAAAACATTCTTGGCGTAAAACCTAAAGGGAAAGGCCTTGCACCAAATTGCATTTGCCATCTGATCTAACTTCTGGAGGCAGTGAAAATGAGTATTTGAATTCTGCCCTATCACTTTCCTCTGCTGTGATACATGCTTGAATATACGGCTGCAAATAGCACGTCTGATACAATTCGAATAGAAGGAAAACATTCTTGGGGTAAAACCTAAAAGGAAAAGCCTACCACCAAATTGCATTTGCCATCTGATCTAACTTCTGGAGGCAGTCAAAATGATCCTTAGAATTCTTTCCTGCCACTTTCTTCTGCTGAGATACAGGGTGGTCCACACTGCTGTAAAGTGCTTGATTTCGAGAGTGATCGAAACTAATGAAAACATTGTTGGGGTAAAACCTAAAGGGAAAAGCCTAGCACCAAATTACGTTTGCCATCTGATCTAAGTTCTGGAGACAGTCAAAAAGATCCTTAAGCTTCCTCCCTACCTCTTTCCTCTGCTGAGATACAGGGTGGTCCACACTGCTGCAAAATGCTTGATTTCGGGAGTGATCGAAACTAATGAAAATATTGTTGGGGTAAAACCTAAAAGGAAAGGCCTAGCACCAAATTGCATTTGCCATCTGATCTAACTTCTGGCGGCTGTCAAAATGAGTATTTGAATTCTGCCCCAACACTTTCCTCTGCTGTGATACGTGCTTGAATATATGGCTGCAAAAAGCACGTCTCAGACAATTCGAATAGAAGGAAATCATTCTTGGGGTAAAACCTAAAGGGAAAAGCCTAGCACCAAATTGCATTCGCCAACTGATCTATATTTCTGGAGGCAGTCAAAATGATCCTGAGAATTCTTCCCTACCTCTTTCCTCTGCTGAGATACAAGGTGGTCCACACTGCTGCAAAATGCTTGATTTCGAGATTGATCGAAACTAATGAAAAAATTGTTGGGGTAAAAACTAAAGGGAAAAGCCTAGCACCAAATTGCATTTGCCATCTGATCTAACTTGTGGAGACAGTCAAAATGATCCTTAGAATTCTTCCCTACCTCTTTCCTCTGCAGAGATGCAGGGTGGTCCACACTGCTGTAAAATCTTGATTTCGGGAGTGATCAAAACTAATGAAAATTTTGTTGGGATAAAATCTAAAAGGAAAGGCCTAGCACCAAATTGCACTTGCCATCTGATCTAAGTTCTGGAGACAGTCAAAAAGATCCTTAAGCTTCCTCCCTACCTCTTTCCTCTGCTGAGATACAGGGTGGTCCACACTGCTGCAAAATGCTTGATTTCGGGAGTGATCGAAACTAATGAAAATATTGTTGGGGTAAAACCTAAAAGGAAAGGCCTAGCACCAAATTGCATTTGCCATCTGATCTAACTTCTGGCGGCTGTCAAAATGAGTATTTGAATTCTGCCCCAACACTTTCCTCTGCTGTGATACGTGCTTGAATATATGGCTGCAAAAAGCACGTCTCAGACAATTCGAATAGAAGGAAATCATTCTTGGGGTAAAACCTAAAGGGAAAAGCCTAGCACCAAATTGCATTCGCCAACTGATCTATATTTCTGGAGGCAGTCAAAATGATCCTGAGAATTCTTCCCTACCTCTTTCCTCTGCTGAGATACAAGGTGGTCCACACTGCTGCAAAATGCTTGATTTCGAGATTGATCGAAACTAATGAAAAAATTGTTGGGGTAAAAACTAAAGGGAAAAGCCTAGCACCAAATTGCATTTGCCATCTGATCTAACTTGTGGAGACAGTCAAAATGATCCTTAGAATTCTTCCCTACCTCTTTCCTCTGCAGAGATGCAGGGTGGTCCACACTGCTGTAAAATGCTTGATTTCGGGAGTGATCAAAACTAATGAAAATTTTGTTGGGATAAAATCTAAAAGGAAAGGCCTAGCACCAAATTGCACTTGCCATCTGATCTAAGTTCTGGAGACAGTCAAAATGATCCTTAAACTTCCTCCCTACCTCTTTCCTCTGCTAAGATACCGGGTGGTCCACACTGCTGTAAAATGCTTGATTTCGGGAGTGATCGAAACTAATGAAAACATTGTTGGGGTAAAACCTAAAAGGAAAGGCCTAGCACCAAATTGCATTTGCCATCTGATCTAACTTCTGGAGGCAGTCAAAATGAGTATTTTAATTCAGCCCTTACACTTTCCTCTGCTGAGATACATGCATTAATCTGCAGCTGCATAAAGCACTTCCGAGGCAATTTGAATAGAAGCAAAACATTCGTGGGGTAAAACCTAAAGGGAAAGGCCTAGCACCAAATTGCATTTGCCATCTGATCTAACTTCTGGAGGCAGTTAAAATGAGTCTTTGAATTCTGCCCTAACACTTTCCTCTGCTGAGATATAGGGTGGTCCACACTGCTGCAAAATGCTTGATTTCGAGAGTGATCGAAACTGATGAAAACATTGTTGGGGTAAAACCTAAAGGGAAAGGACTAGCACCAAATTGCATTTGCCATCTGATCTAACTTCTGGAGGCAGTCAAAATGAGTATTTGAATTCAGCCCTAACACTTTCCTCTGCTGAGATACATGCATTGATCTACAGCTGCATACAGAACTTCTGAGACAAATCGAATAGAAGCAAAACATTCTTGGGGTAAAACCTAAAGGGAAAAGCCTAGCACCACATTGCATTTGCCATCTGATGTAACTTCTGGAGACAGTCAAAATGAGCCTTAGAATTCTTCCCTACCTCATTCCTCTGCTGAGATACAGGGTGGCCCACACTGCTGTAAAATGCTTGATTTCGAGATTGATTGAAACTAATGAAAACATTTGTGGCCGGTTGACGTTGCCCCCTTAAGAAAGGGAATATGGTGGACGGAAGTTGGTAAACGGAAGGAATAATCTAAACTAATTTCATTGGGAGAGTGGGAGGAAGCACCTTCGGAACTGGGAGTGAACTGGACATTTCCACGACTTTTCTGTCAGTCTTGCTTCCGCCTCTTCTTCGTGCAGCAGCTTTCTGTGCTGGACTTTCTGCCAAGGCACCGGCCTTCAAACTGACAAACTTGATGAGGCCTGTATTAACTCCTTTCCAATTAACACAAACTGCTTTTAACTTCTTTCTTTCTTCTTTTTCCCTTTTTCTGACCTACTCTGGGGAAAGGGGGAGAGAGAGGGGAGAGCGGAGGTGGGGAACCCCCTCTCTGTCCGAGGGGGGTTACTCTCATTTCTGTGTTACTCTGTTATATATCTTTGTATATATTGTAGATGTTGTAAATTTGTAAATATCCCCCTGCAAATCCTACACTGCTTTGTAAATATAGCTCCACTGCTTTGCTAATTCAGCTTGTGAGTTTTTTTTTCGTTTCCCTTCAATTTTTCTTACCCTTTTACTTTACAAGGGGGAAAAGAGGAGGCTTCTTGGCCTTACCCTTCCACCCACCACAACATTGTTGGGGTAAAACCTATAGGGAAAGGCCTAGCACCAAATTGCATTTGCCATCTGATCTAACTTCTGGAGGCACTCAAAATGAGTATTTGAATTCTGCCCTAACACTTTCCTCTGCTGAGATACATGAATTAATCTGCAGCTGCATAAACCACTTCTGAGACAATTCGAATAGAAGGAAAACATTCTTGGGGTAAAACCTAAAGGGAAAAGCCTAGCACCAAATTGCATTTGCCATCTGATCTAACTTCTGGAGACAGTCAAAATGATGCTCAGAATTCTTCCCTACCTCTTTCCTCTGCTGAGATACAGGGTGTTCCACAATGCTGTAAAATGCTTGATTTTGAGAGTGATCGAAACCAATGAAAACATTGTTGGGGTTAAACCTAAAGGGAAAGGCCTAGCACCAAATTGCATTTGCCATCTGATCTAACTTCTGGAGGCAGTCAAAATGAGTATTTGAATTCTGCCCTAACACTTTCCTCTGCTGTGATACATGCTTGAATATACGGCTGCAAAAAGCACGTCTGAGACAATTCGAATAGAAGGAAAACATTCTTGGGGTAAAACCTAAAGGGAAAAGCCTAGCACCAAATTGCATTTGCCCTCTGATCTAACTTTTAGAGAGAGTCAAAATGAGTATTTGAATTCTTCCCTAACACTTTCCTCTGCTGAGATACATGCATTAATCTGCAGCTGCATACAGCACTTCTGAGACAATTCGAATAGAAGCAAAACATTCTTGGGGTAAAACCTAAAGGGAAAAGCCTAGCACCAAATTGCATTTGCCATCTGATCTAACTTCTGGAGGCAGTCAAAATGAGTTTTTGAATTCAGCCTTAACACTTTCCTCTGCTGAGATAGATGCTTTAATCTACAGCTGCATACAGCACTACTGAGACATTTCGAATAGAAGCAAAACATTCTTGGGGTAAAACCTAAAGGGAAAAGCCAGCACCAAATTGCATTTGCCATCTGATCTAACTTCTGGAGACAGTCAAAATGAGTTTTTGAATTCTTCCCTACCTCTTTCCTCTGCTGAGATGCAGGGTTGTCCACACAGCTGTAAAATGCTTGATTTTGAGAGTGATAGAAACTAATGAAAACATTGTTGGGGTAAAACCTAAATGGAAAGGCGTAGCACCAAATTGCATTTGCCATCTGATCTAACGTCTGGAGACAGTCAAAATGAGCGTTAGACTTATTCCCTACCTCCTTCCTCTCCTGAGATACAGGGTGGTCCACACTGCTGTAGAATGCCTGATTTCGAGAGTAATCTAAGCTAATGAAATCATTGTTGGGGTAAAACCTAAAGGGAAAGGCCTAGCACCAAAATGCATTTGCCATCTGATCTAACTTCTGGAGACAGTCAAAATGAGTATTAGAATTCAGCCCTAACACTTTCCTGTGCTGAGATACATGCTTTACTCTACAGCTGCATACAGCACTTCGGAGACAATTCGAATGTGTGGCCGGTTGACGTTGCCCCCTTAAGAAAGGGAACATGGTGGACGGAAGTTGGTAAACGGAAGGAATAGTCTAAACTAATTTCATTGGACGAGTGGGAGGAAGCACTTCTGAGCTGGGACTATACTGGACATTTCCAGCACTTCTCAGTCAGTCTTGCTTCCGCCTCTTCTCCGTGCAGCAGCTTTCTGTGCTGGGCTTTCTGCCAAGGCCTCGGCCTTGAAAACCAGATAACAGGCCTGTATACTAACTCCCTTCCAATTAACACGAACTGCTTCTAACTTTTTTTTCCTCTCTTCTCTTTCTCTTTCTATCCCATTCTGGGGAAAGGGGGGGAAGAGAGGGGAGAGCGGAGGTGGGGGACCCCTCTCTGCCGAGGGGGGGCACTCTCATTTCTGTGTTACTCTGTTGTATATCTTTGTATATATTGTAGATATTGTAAATTTGTAAATAATCCCCTGCAAACCCTACATCGCTTTGTAAATATAGCTCCACTGCTTTGCTAATTCAGCTTGCGAGTTTTTTTTTCCTTTCCCTTCAATTTTTTTTTTCCCTTTTACCTTACAAGGGGGAAGGGAGGAGGCTTCTCAGCCTTATCCTTCCAAACCCACTACATTTTTTTTATTGGCGTACCCAACGTGCGGCAGATAATTAGTTCAATTTATTATTTGATTGATTTAGTGTTTTCCAGCTGAATTAGCAAACATGAAGGTATTGTGGTTTGTGGAGCGATTATTCTTTTCAATTTTTGGGGCTCTGGTTTACAGGTATTGTTTGGGTTTGATTTTGGATTACCTGGGTAAATATTTGGTGCGGACAATTTATACGTGGGTTATGTATAAAGTTAAATTATGGTATGGAAAATGTATTAATTTATTATGGCCAGTGAGATACAGGAATGTTACCTCCACCACTCTCCCAATTGAGATAAAGAGTTTTAAGATTCCGCCTGAGGAGACAGTAACTTTAGGTGATGCCTGGGATCCAAAGGTGATTTATTTGGTGTCTATAATTCTGCTGCTGGTGATAACTAATGTGTTTTCTCTGTATTCCTTGTGGCGAGAGAAAAAGGTGTCCAGGGCGTGTTTTGTTATTAAAACTAGATCAAAAAGAAAACGCCGTGGCTCTCGATCAGTCCCAGAGTCATCTAGTGACGAGGACTGTGGAGAACCCGTGTCAGTTAAAAAGAAGGCTAAAAAGTTAATTGGTAAAGCAGCTCTAAATGACTTTGCTGATTCTAGCAAGCAGCCAAGGGCATCGGCTGGTATCAACATGGCACCTACTCCTTCTCCCACTCCTTCTCCTTCTTCTTCTTCTCCATCGGCCATTAATGGAGCAACGTCACTTCCACCCACTCCCTTGGTGGGACCGGAAGTCACTGCCCCAGCAGCTGATTTATCTCAGGACCTGTCAGCTTCCATTAAGGTGGCTGTAAATGCAAACACAGCTCCAGTCAAGATGGCTCCTTTAAAGACTAGAGCTGGAAAGGGCAAAGATGGAGAAGAAGAGGAGGAGACTGATCCTGGTGAGGGGCCCTCTACTCTAAAAGATCCTGCTCAGGAGGAAGAGAAGGTTTGTTTTAAAGATCTAGCTAACCTAGTGAGATCAAAGCAGGATAGAGATGAAGCTAGGAAGGCAGCTGGCAAAGGTGGTTCTCAGCTTAAAGAGATCCTTAGGAGAATGACAGCAGGATTATATGGGCAAAGAATTCAGGGAGACGAGGAGGAAGATGATATTACAGACTGTTCGTCACCACGGGAGGAATTGAGAAATGTCCGTAAAGATTTCACCAGGGCAGATAAGGAGCCAGTTCTAGCTTGGCTTAGTAGGTGTTATGATACAGGTGCTTCAGCTCTAACAGTTGGAGACAAGTCAGCAGCTCAGTTAGGAACTCTCTCAAGGGACAATGGAATAGATAGACATCTAGGCGAAGCTCTCGGTAAGGTTAATCTGTGGATACGCCTCTTAATAGCGGTTGCCCTGAGATACCCTTCCCGAGATGATCTTCCATGGAATCCTAAACCCTGGACTACCATAGATGAGGGAATTAAGCGCTTGAGAGAATTTGCTGTTAGAGAGCTACTCTATGGTGAACATGAAACTCTGAATCCTGATGACATTCCTGTGGGTATCGGTCTTGCTAAAAAGATTATCAAACTTGCTCCTTCTAATTATGCAAACATTCTGGCAAGCAGAATTGTGTCAAGAAGTTATGGTGGAGCTTCTCCTACGGTTGGCCAATTCAGTGATCAAATGAGACAATTGGAGGATAGCATGACACGTGGTTCTTTGGTTTCGGCCATTAAAACTATGTCTGGTGATATTCAGAATTGCATAAGAGAGTTAAAAGATTCCATATACCAATTGGCACAAAGGGATAATTTCAATTCTTCCTCCAGGTGGGTACAAGTCTCATCTGTGAGGAATACACGTCCTCCAAGGAGGTCATTCCAAAACAGGACATTCCAAAACAGGTCATTCCAAAACAGACCACCAAGGCAATCACGTAGAACTATTTGGATAACTCTGCGTGATCAGTTTGGTGAGAACATGAACCGCTGGGATGGCCAACCAACTTCTAATCTTTTCAGGAGACTGAGGGAATTGCAAAGTGGCAGAACCCAAGGTAGCAATACCAGAAGGGTAGCTGTTACTTCCACAGTTCCCCAGAACTCTTATAGCTCCAACAGTGGCTCCAGTTATAACATGCAAAGTTATAACCCTGCACAATATGTGCAATGCACATGTGCGCATGTTCCCCATAACTAGGGGTGCCCTGCCTCCCGCCAGGGGGAGGAGAGGGATAACAGAGATAATAGAATCTATTGGGATGTGTACATCCAGTGGCCTGGCACGTCACAATTTCAGAAGTACAGGGCCTTGGTTGACACAGGAGCTCAGTGCACCATAATACCATCAAATTATCAGGGATCAGAGTCTATAACTATTCTGGGAGTCACTGGTGGATCTCAAGAGCTAAGTAAGGTAGAGGTTAATATAAGTCTAACTGGTAAACAGTGGAGGAAGCATACAGTTGTGACCGGACCTGATGCACCTTGTATTTTGGGAATTGATTTTCTGAGAGAAGGGCGTTTCAAAGACCCTAAAGGTTACAAATGGGCTTTTGGAGTAGCTTCTATAGAAATTGATGGACAAAAATTGAAGCTATCTGCCAGACCTGAACTTTCTGATGAATCTGCAGTTGTGGGACAACATAAGATACAGGACATTAAATTGCCGGTTGCTTCTCAGACTGTGCATCACAGACAATACAGAACCAACCGTGACTCTTTGTTGCCCATTCAGAATCTGATTCGTCAGTTGGAAAGTCAGAAAGTCGTCAGCAAAACTCATTCACCTTTCAACAGTCCAGTGTGGCCTGTGCGGAAGCAGAATGGAGACTGGCGTCTGACAGTAGACTACCGAGCCCTAAACGAAGTGACACCACCTATGAGTGCAGCAGTACCAGACATGATGGAGCTACAGTATGAGCTGGAATCCAAAGAGGCCAAGTGGTATGCTACCATAGACATTGCTAATGCATTTTTCTCTATTCCCATAGCAGAGGAATGCAGGCCTCAGTTTGCTTTCACCTGGAGAGGAATCCAGTACACTTTCAACAGGCTGCCAATGGGCTGGATCCACAGCTCAAGCATCTGTCATGCAGTGATTCATGATGCTCTGGAGAAAGGAGGTGCTCCAGAACACATCCAGTTCATCGATGACATCATCGTCTGGGGTAAAACTGCTGAGGAAGTCTTCGAGAAAGGTAACAAAATCATTGACATTCTTCTGAATGCAGGTTTTGCCATCAAGCGAGACAAGGTGAAAGGACCTACCACAGAGATTCAATTTCTGGGAGTGCGGTGGCAGGATGGACGCCGACACATTCCAGTGGATGTGGTAAATAGAGTCTCTACCATGGCAAGTCCCACAAACAAGCAAGAGACCCTACGTTTCTTGGGGATAGTGGGATTTTGGAGACTGCACATTCCTGGATACAGTCAGATTGTGAAACCTCTGTATGATGTAACTCGAAAGAGAAACCATTTCCACTGGGGACCTGAACAACAAGCAGCCTTTGACCAGATAAAGCAAGAGGTAATTCAAGCAATGGGTCTGGGACCTGTTCGAGATGGTCCAGACATCAAGAACATTTTGTACACGGCTGCAAGTGACAATGGTCCAACCTGGTGCTTGTGGCAAAAAGCTCCAGGTGAGACACGTGGACGACCTCTTGGTTTCTGGAGTCGAGGTTACAGAGGTTCAGAGGCTAATTATACTCCAACAGAGAAAGAAATTTTAGCTGCCTATGAAGGAGTAAAAGCATCTTCTGAAGTGATTGGAACTGAATCACAACTTCTTCTAGCTCCCAGATTACCAGTTTTGAATTGGATGTTCAAAGGCAAAGGATCCACACCACATCATGCCACAGACTCAACATGGTCTAAGTGGATGGCTCTGATAACACAGAGAGCTCGAATGGGAAATCTTGAAAGACCTGGTTTAGTGGAGGTGATCTCAAGTTGGCCTGAAGGTACCAACTGTGCCAAACCTCCAGAGGAGAAAGTAACTCGTGCTGAGGAAGCTCCTCCTTACAATGACCTTTCTGATGATGAAAAGAAATATGCTTTGTTCACAGACGGTTCCTGTCGTCTTGTTGGAAACAAGCGAAGGTGGAAGTCTGCAGTGTGGAGTCCAACACGCCGAGTTGCAGAGGCGAAAGATGGAGAAGGAGAATCCAGTCAGTTTGCAGAGGTAAAAGCTGTCCAGCTAGCTCTCGACGTAGCTGAACGTGAGAGATGGCCAAAGCTTTATCTCTACACCGACTCATGGATGGTAGCCAATGCTCTATGGGGTTGGCTAAAGAACTGGAAGAAGAGTGGTTGGCAGAGGAAAGGAAAACCCATTTGGGCAGCCAACCTATGGCAGGACATTGCTGATCGAATCGAGAGAATTCCAGTGAAAGTGAGACACATCGATGCTCACATTCCTAAGAGCAAAGCTACTGAGGAACAGCAACACAACCATCAGGCCGATCTGGCTGCAAGAGTTTCTCAAGTAGACATGGACTCTAATCTTGATCTCGACTGGAAACACCGAGGTGAGATATTCTTAGCTCGGTGGGCTCACGATTCGTCAGGACATCAAGGCAGAGATGCAACATACCAATGGGCTCGTGACAGATCCATAGACATTTCCATGGATGCTATCACACAAGTCATCCATGACTGTGACATTTGTGCTGCTATTAAGCAGGCAAAACGACTTAAGCCCTTGTGGTATGGTGACAGATGGTCCAAGTACAAGTATGGTGAAGCTTGGCAGATTGACTACATCACTCTACCACGTTCTCGTTCTGGTAAGCAATACGTGCTTACTATGGTAGAGGCAAACACTGGATGGTTGGAAACTTATCCAGTTCCGCATGCAACTGCACGCAACACCATTCTCGGTCTGGAGAGACAGATCCTGTGGAGACACGGAACTCCAGAGAGGATTGAGTCAGACAACGGAACTCATTTCAAGAACAACCTTGTAAAGAGCTGGGCAAAAGACCACGGTATTGAGTGGATATTCCATATTCCCTACTATGCACCAGCTTCAGGGAAGATTGAACGCTACAATGGTTTGTTGAAGACCACTCTCAAAGCCATGGGGGGTGGATCTTTGAAGAACTGGGAAAAACATTTAGCACAAGCAACCTGGCTGGTAAATAGTAGAGGTTCAGTGAACCGAGCTGGACCTGCACATTCAGATTTGCTACGGAAAGTAGAAGGTGATAGAGTTCCTGTTGTTAGAGAAAAGAACCTGCTAGGTAAAACTGTTTGGGTATTTTCACCCTCAGGAGAGGCTAAGCCTGTCCGAGGGGTGGTTTCAGCTGAAGGTCCGGGTCACACTTATTGGGTAATGCAAGAGAATGGTGAAATTCAGTGTATTCCACAAAGAAATTTAACTTTAGCTGAAAAAGGTTAATTTCGAACTGCTGTACAGCTACATCGCGTCCAAAGGAAGAATCAACGAGGAATCTACGGTGCACGAACCCTGAGATCCCTGAGAGCCCTGAGTCAACTAAGAGACCCTGAGATTTCCCTGTTTCCCTTTTCTTCGCTTCATCGGTGAAGAAATGAACTGTTTTCCATTTTTCTCATTTTCTGATTTTCTTGGACTTTTGAATCATCTACATCTGAGCATAGCCGGAATGGACTATGAACTTTACTCACGAACTGTAAATATCATTTTGGATTGGATGGACAGTATGAACAGCCAATGAAATTGTTTAGAAGGGGTGGACTGTGGCCGGTTGACGTTGCCCCCTTAAGAAAGGGAACATGGTGGACGGAAGTTGGTAAACGGAAGGAATAGTCTAAACTAATTTCATTGGACGAGTGGGAGGAAGCACTTCTGAGCTGGGACTATACTGGACATTTCCAGCACTTCTCAGTCAGTCTTGCTTCCGCCTCTTCTCCGTGCAGCAGCTTTCTGTGCTGGGCTTTCTGCCAAGGCCTCGGCCTTGAAAACCAGATAACAGGCCTGTATACTAACTCCCTTCCAATTAACACGAACTGCTTCTAACTTTTTTTTCCTCTCTTCTCTTTCTCTTTCTATCCCATTCTGGGGAAAGGGGGGGAAGAGAGGGGAGAGCGGAGGTGGGGGACCCCTCTCTGCCGAGGGGGGGCACTCTCATTTCTGTGTTACTCTGTTGTATATCTTTGTATATATTGTAGATATTGTAAATTTGTAAATAATCCCCTGCAAACCCTACATCGCTTTGTAAATATAGCTCCACTGCATTGCTAATTCAGCTTGCGAGTTTTTTTTTCCTTTCCCTTCAATTTTTTTTTCCCTTTTACCTTACAAGGGGGAAGGGAGGAGGCTTCTCAGCCTTATCCTTCCAAACCCACTACACCTACACAGTAGTACCCACTACTAAAGGGAAAAGCCAGCACCAAATTGCATTTGCCATCTGATCTAACTTCTGGAGACAGTCAAAATGAGTTTTTGAATTCTTCCCTACCTCTTTCCTCTGCTGAGATGCAGGGTTGTCCACACAGCTGTAAAATGCTTGATTTTGAGAGTGATAGAAACTAATGAAAACATTGTTGGGGTAAAACCTAAATGGAAAGGCGTAGCACCAAATTGCATTTGCCATCTGATCTAACGTCTGGAGACAGTCAAAATGAGCGTTAGACTTATTCCCTACCTCCTTCCTCTCCTGAGATACAGGGTGGTCCACACTGCTGTAGAATGCCTGATTTCGAGAGTAATCTAAGCTAATGAAATCATTGTTGGGGTAAAACCTAAAGGGAAAGGCCTAGCACCAAAATGCATTTGCCATCTGATCTAACTTCTGGAGACAGTCAAAATGAGTATTAGAATTCAGCCCTAACACTTTCCTGTGCTGAGATACATGCTTTACTCTACAGCTGCATACAGCACTTCGGAGACAATTCGAATGGAAGCAAAACATTCTTGGGGTAAAACCTAAAGGGAAAAGCCTTGCACCAAATTGCATTTGCCATCTGCTCTAACTTCTGGAGACAGTCAAAATGATCCTTAGAATTCTTCCGTACCTCTTTCCTCTGCTGGGATACAGGGTGGTCAACACTGTGCAAAATGCTTGATTTCAACAGTTATCGAAACTAATGAAAAAATTTTTGGGGTAAAACCGAAAGAGAAAAGCCTAGCACCAAATTGCGTTCGCCATCTGATCTCACTTCTGGAGACAGTCAATATGATCCTTAGAATTCTTCCCTACCTCTTTCCTCTGCTGAGATTCAGGGTGGTCAACACTGTGCAAAATGCTTGATTTCAAGAGTTATCGAAACTAATGAAAAAATTTTGGGGGTAAAACCTAAAGGGAAAGGCCTAGCACCAAATTGCATTTGCCATCTGATCTAACTTCTGGAGGCAGTCAAAATGAGTATTTGAATTCAGCCCTAACACTTTCCTCTGCTGTGATACCTGCTTGAATATACGGCTGCAAAACGCACGTCTGAGACAATTCGAATGGAAGCAAAACATTCTTGGGGTAAAACCTACAGGGAAAAGCCTATCACCAAATTGCATTTGCCATCTGATGTAACTTCTGGAGGCAGTCAAAATGAGCATTTGAATTCTGCCCTAACACTTTCCTCTGCTGTGATACATGCTTGAATATACGGCTGCAAAAAGCACATCTGAGACAATTCGAATAGAAGCAAAACATTCTTGGGGTAAAACCTAAAGGGAAAAGCCAGCACCAAATTGCATTTGCCATCTGATCTAACTTCTGGAGACAGTCAAAATAATTCTGAGAATTCTTCCCTGCCCCTTTCCTCTGCTGTGATACAGGGTGGTCCACACTGCTGTAAAATGCTTGATTCCGAGATAGATCGAAACTAATGAAAACATTGTTGGCGTCAAACCTAAGGGGAAAAGCCTAGCACCAAATTGCATTTGCCATCTGATCTAACTTATGGAGGCAGTCAAAATGAGTATTAGAATTCAGCCCTACCACTTTCCTCTGCTGAGATACATGCTTTAATATACAGCTGCATTCAGTGCTTCTGAGAAACTTTGAATAGAAGCAAAACATTCTTGGCGTAAAACCTAAAGGGAAAGGCCTAGCAACTAATTGCATTTGCCATCTGATCTAACTTCTGGAGGCAGTCAAAATGATCCTTAGAATTCTTCCCTACCTCTTTCCTCTGCCGAGATACAGGGTGGTCAACACTGTGCAAAATTCTTGAGTTCGAGAGTGATCGAAACTAATGAAAAAATTGTTGGGGTAAAACCTAAAGGGAAAAGCCTACCACCAAATTGCATTTGCCATCTGATCTAACTTCTGGAGACAGTCAAAATGATCCTTAGAATTCTTCCCAACCTCTTTCCTCTGCTGAGATACAGCGTGGTCCACACTGCTGTAAAATGCTTGATTTCGAGGTTGATCGGAACTAATGAAAACATTGTTGGGGTAAAACCTAAAGGGAAAGGCCTAGCACCACATTGCATTTGCCATCTGATCTAACTTCTGGAGACAGTCAAAATGATTCTGAGAATTCTTCCCTACCCCTTTGCTCAGCTGAGATACCGGGTGGTCCTCACTGCTGTAAAATGCTTGATTTCGAGAGTGATCAAAACTAATGAAAATATTGTTGGCATAAAACCTAAAGGGACAGGCCTAGCACCAAATTGCATTTGCCATCTGATCTAACTTCTGGAGGCAGTCAAAATGAGTATTAGAATTCAGCCCTAACACTTTCCTCTGCCGAGATACATGCATTCATCTACAGCTGCATTCAGCACTTCTGAGACAATTCGGATAGAAGCAAAACATTCTTGGGGTAAAACCTAAAGGGAAAAGCCTAGCACCAAATTGCATTGGCCATCTGATGTAACTTCTGGAGGCAGTCAAAATGAGCATTTGAATTCTGCCCTAACACTTTCCTCTGCTGTGATACATGCTTGAATATACGGCTGCAAAAAGCACATCTGAGACAATTTGAATAGAAGCAAAACATTCTTGGGGTAAAACCTAAAGGGAAAAGCCAGCACCAAATTGCATTTGCCATCTGATCTAACTTCTGGAGACAGTCAAAATAATTCTGAGAATTCTTCCCTGCCCCTTTCCTCTGCTGTGATACAGGGTGGTCCACACTGCTGTAAAATGCTTGATTCCGAGATAGATCGAAACTAATGAAAACATTGTTGGCGTCAAACCTAAGGGGAAAAGCCTAGCACCAAATTGCATTTGCCATCTGATCTAACTTATGGAGGCAGTCAAAATGAGTATTAGAATTCAGCCCTACCACTTTCCTCTGCTGAGATACATGCTTTAATATACAGCTGCATTCAGTGCTTCTGAGAAACTTTGAATAGAAGCAAAACATTCTTGGCGTAAAACCTAAAGGGAAAGGCCTAGCAACTAATTGCATTTGCCATCTGATCTAACTTCTGGAGGCAGTCAAAATGATCCTTAGAATTCTTCCCTACCTCTTTCCTCTGCCGAGATACAGGGTGGTCAACACTGTGCAAAATTCTTGAGTTCGAGAGTGATCGAAACTAATGAAAAAATTGTTGGGGTAAAACCTAAAGGGAAAAGCCTACCACCAAATTGCATTTGCCATCTGATCTAACTTCTGGAGACAGTCAAAATGATCCTTAGAATTCTTCCCAATCTCTTTCCTCTGCTGAGATACAGCGTGGTCCACACTGCTGTAAAATGCTTGATTTCGAGGTTGATCGGAACTAATGAAAACATTGTTGGGGTAAAACCTAAAGGGAAAGGCCTAGCACCACATTGCATTTGCCATCTGATCTAACTTCTGGAGACAGTCAAAATGATTCTGAGAATTCTTCCCTACCCCTTTGCTCAGCTGAGATACCGGGTGGTCCTCACTGCTGTAAAATGCTTGATTTCGAGAGTGATCAAAACTAATGAAAATATTGTTGGCATAAAACCTAAAGGGACAGGCCTAGCACCAAATTGCATTTGCCATCTGATCTAACTTCTGGAGGCAGTCAAAATGAGTATTAGAATTCAGCCCTAACACTTTCCTCTGCCGAGATACATGCATTCATCTACAGCTGCATTCAGCACTTCTGAGACAATTCGGATAGAAGCAAAACATTCTTGGGGTAAAACCTAAAGGGAAAAGCCTAGCACCAAATTGCATTGGCCATCTGATCTAACTTCTGGAGACAGTCAAAGTGATCCTTAGAATTCTTCCCTACCTCTTTCCTCTGCTGACATACAGGGTGGTTGTGGTGGGTTTGGAAGGGGTAAGGCCAAGAAGCCTCCTCCCTTCCCCCTTGTAAATAAAAGGGGAAAAAAAAATTTGATGGGAAAGGAAAAAAATCTCGCAAGCTGAATTAGCAAAGCAGTGGAGCTATATTTACAAAGCAATGTAGGGTTTGCAGGGGAATATTTACAAATATACTGTATCTACAATATATACAAAGATATACAACAGAATAACGCAGAAATGAGAGTGACCCCCCTCAAGGCAGATAGGTCCCCCACCTCCGCTCTCCCCTCTCTCCCCCCCCTTTCCCCAGAATGGGATAGAAAGAGAAAGAAAAGAGAGGAAAAAAAAAATGTTAGAAGCAGTTTGTGTTAATTGGAAAGGAGTTAATATACAGGCCTGGTATCTTGTTTTCAAGGCCGAGGCCTTGGCAGAAAGCCCAGCACAGAAAGCTGCTGCACGGAGAAGAGGCGGAAGCAAGACTGTAGATAAAGAGCTGGAAAAACCCAGTATAGTCCCAGCTCAGAAGGTGCTTCCTCCCACTTCACCAATGAAATTAGTTTAGACTATTCCTTCCGTTTACCAACTTCCGTCCACCATATTCCCTTTCTTAAGGGGGCAACGTCAACCGGCCACAGTCCACCCCTTCTAAACAATTTCATTGGCTGTTCATACTGTCCATCCAATCCAAAACAATATTTACAGTTCGTGAGCAAAGTTCATAGTCCATTCCGGCTATGCTCAGATGTAGATGATTCAAAAGTCCAAGAAAATCAGAAAATGAGAAAAATGGAAAACAGTTCATTTCTTCGCCGACGAAGCGAAGAAAAGGGAAACAGGGATTCTCAGGGTCTCTTAGTTGACTCAGGGCTCTCAGGGATCTCAGGGTTCGTGCACCGTAGATTCCTCATTGATTCTTCCTTTGGACAAAATGTAGCTATACAACAGTTTGAAATTAACCTCTCTCAGCTAGAGTTAAATTTCTTTGTGGAATACACTGAATTTCACCATTCTCTTGCATTACCCAATAAGTGTGACCCGGACCTTCAGCTGAAACCACCCCTCGGACAGGTCTAGCCTCTCCTGAGGGTGAAAATACCCAAACAGTTTTACCTAACAGATTCTTTTCTCTAACAACAGGAACTCTATCACCTTCTACTTTCCGTAGCAAATCTGAATGTGCAGGTCCAGCTCGGTTCACTGAACCTCTACTATTTACCAGCCAGGTTGCTTGTGCTAAATGCTTTTCCCAGTTTTTCAAAGATCCACCTCCCATGGCTTTGAGAGTGGTCTTCAACAAACCATTGTAGCGTTCAATCTTCCCTGAAGCTGGTGCATAGTAGGGAATGTGGAATATCCACTCAATACCGTGCTCTTTTGACCAGTTCTTTACAAGGTTGTTCTTGAAATGAGTTCCGTTGTCTGACTCAATCCTCTCTGGAGTTCCGTGTCTCCACAGGATCTGTCTCTCCAGACCGAGAATGGTGTTGCGTGCAGTTGCATGTGGAACTGGATAAGTTTCCAACCATCCAGTGTTTGCCTCTACCATAGTAAGCACGTATTGCTTACCAGAACGAGAACGTGGCAGAGTGATGTAGTCAATCTGCCAAGCTTCACCATACTTGTACTTGGACCATCTGTCACCATACCACAAGGGCTTAAGTCGTTTTGCCTGCTTAATAGCAGCACAAATGTCACAGTCATGGATGACTTGCGTGATAGCATCCATGGAAATGTCTATGGATCTGTCACGAGCCCATTGGTATGTTGCATCTCTGCCTTGATGTCCTGACGAATCGTGAGCCCACCGAGCTAAGAATATCTCACCTCGGTGTTTCCAGTCGAGATCAAGATTAGAGTCCATGTCTACTTGAGAAACTCTTGCAGCTAGATCTGCCTGATGGTTGTGTTGCTGTTCCTCAGTAGCTTTGCTCTTAGGAATGTGAGCATCGATGTGTCTCACTTTCACTGGAATTCTCTCGATTCGATCAGCAATGTCCTGCCACAGGTTGGCTGCCCAAATGGGTTTTCCTTTTCTTTGCCAACCACTCTTCTTCCAGTTCTTTAGCCAACCCCATAGAGCATTGGCTACCATCCATGAGTCGGTGTAGAGATAAAGCTTTGGCCATCTCTCACGTTCAGCTACGTCGAGAGCTAGCTGGACAGCTTTTACCTCTGCGAACTGACTGGATTCTCCTTCTCCATCTTTCGCCTCTGCAACTCGGCGTGTTGGACTCCACACTGCAGACTTCCACTTTCGCTTGTTTCCAACAAGACGACAGGAACCGTCTGTGAACAAAGCATATTTCTTTTCATCATCAGAAAGGTCATTATTAGGAGGAGCTTCCTCAGCACGAGTTACTTTCTCCTCTGGAGGTTTGGCACAGTTGATACCTTCAGGCCAACTTGAGATCACCTCCACTAGACCAGGTCTTTCAAGATTTCCCATTCGAGCTCTCTGTGTTATCAGAGCCATCCACTTAGACCAGGTTGAGTCTGTGGCATGATGTGGTGTGGATCCTTTGCCTTTGAACATCCAATTCAAAACTGGTAATCTGGGAGCTAAGAGAAGTTGTGATTCAGTTCCTACTACTTCAGAGGATGCCTTTACTCCTTCATAGGCAGCTAAAATTTCTTTCTCTGTTGGAGTATAATTAGCCTCTGAACCTCTGTAACCTCGACTCCAGAAACCAAGAGGTCGTCCACGTGTCTCACCTGGAGCTTTTTGCCACAAGCACCAGGTTGGACCATTGTCACTTGCAGCCGTGTACAAAATGTTCTTAATGTCTGGACCATCTCGGACTGGTCCCAGACCCATTGCTTGAATTACCTCTTGCTTTATCTGGTCAAAGGCTGCTTGTTGTTCAGGTCCCCAGTGGAAATGGTTTCTCTTTCAAGTCACATCATACAGAGGTTTCACAATCTGACTGTATCCAGGAATGTGCAGTCTCCAAAATCCCACTATCCCCAAGAAACGTAGGGTCTCTTGTTTGTTTGTGGGACTTGCCATGGTAGAGACTCTATTTACCACATCCACTGGAATGTGTCGACGTCCATCCTGCCACTTCACTCCCAGAAATTGAATCTCTGTGGTAGGTCCTTTCACCTTGTCTCGCTTGATGGCAAAACCTGCATTCAGAAGAATGTCAATGATTTTGTTACCTTTCTTGAAGACTTCCTCAGCAGTTTTACCCCAGATGATGATATCATCGATGAACTGGATGTGTTCTGGAGCACCGCCTTTCTCCAGAGCATCGTGGATCACTGCATGACAGATGCTTGAGCTGTGGATCCAGCCCATTGGCAGTCTGTTGAAAGTGTACTGGATTCCTCTCCAGGTGAAAGCAAACTGAGGCCTGCATTCCTCTGCTATGGGAATAGAGAAAAATGCATTAGCAATGTCTATGGTAGCATACCATTTGGCCTCTTTGGATTCCAGCTCATACTGTAGCTCCATCATGTCTGGTACTGCTGCACTCATAGGTGGTGTTACTTCGTTTAGGGCTCGGTAGTCTACCGTCAGACGCCAGTCTCCATTCTGCTTCCGCACAGGCCACACTGGACTGTTGAAAGGTGAATGAGTTTTGCTGATGACTTTCTGACTCTCCAACTGACGAATCAGATTCTGAATGGGCAACAAAGAGTCACGGTTGGTTCTGTATTGTCTGTGATGCACAGTCTGAGAAGCAACCGGCAATTTAATGTCCTGTATCTTATGTTGTCCCACAACTGCAGATTCATCAGAAAGTTGAGGTCTGGCAGACAGCTTCAATTTTTGTCCATCAATTTCTATTGAAGCTACTCCAAAAGCCCATTTGTAACCTCTAGGGTCCTTGAAACGCCCTTCTCTCAGAAAATCAATTCCCAAAATACAAGGTGCGTCAGGTCCGGTCACAATTGTATGCTTCCTCCATTGTTTACCAGTTAATCTTATATTAACCTCTACCTTACTTAACTCTTGAGATCCACCAGTGACTCCCAGAATAGTTATAGACTCCGATCCCTGATAATTTGATGGTATTATGGTGCACTGAGCTCCTGTGTCAACCAAGGCCCTGTACTTCCGAAATTGTGAAGTGCCAGGCCACTGGATGTACACATCCCAATAGATTCTGTTATCTCTGTTATCCCTCTCCTCCCCCTGGCAGGAGGCAGGGCCCCCCTAGTTATGGGGAACATGCGCACATGTGCATTGCACATATTGTGCAGGGTTATAACTTTGCATGTTATAACTGGAGCCACTGTTGGAGCCATAAGAGTCGTTCTGGGGAACTGTGGAAGTAACAGCTACCCTTCTGGTATTGCTACCTCGGGTTCTGCCACTTTGCAATTCCCTCAGTCTCCTGAAAAGATTAGAAGTTGGTTGGCCATCCCAGCGGTTCATGTTCTCACCAAACTGATCACGCAGAGTTATCCAAATAGTTCTACGTGATTGCCTTGGTGGTCTGTTTTGGAACGACCTGTTTTGGAATGACCTGTTTTGGAATGACCTCCTTGGAGGACGGGTATTCCTCACAGATGAAACTTGTACCCACCTGGAGGAAGAATTGAAATTATCCCTTTGTGCCAATTGGGATATGGAATTTCTAAATTCATCTTTTAACTCTCTCATGCAATTCTCAATTTTTCCAGACAGAGTTTCAATGGCTGAAACCAAAGAACCACGTGTCATGCTATCCTCCAATTGTCTCATTTGATCACTGAATTGGCCAACCGTGGGAGAAGCTCCACCATAACTTCTTGACACAATTCTGCTTGCCAGAATGTTTGCATAATTAGAAGGAGCAAGTTTGATGATCTTTTTAGCAAGACCAATACCCACAGGAATGTCATCAGGATTCAGAGTTTCATGTTCACCATAGAGTAGTTCTCTAACAGCAAATTCTCTCAAGCGCTTAATTCCCTCATCTATGGTAGTCCAGGGTTTAGGATTCCAGGGAAGATCATCTCGGGAAGGGTATCTCAGGGCAACCGCTATTAAAAGGCGTATCCACAGATTAACCTTACCGAGAGCTTCGCCTAGATGTCTATCTATTCCATTGTCCCTTGAGAGAGTTCCTAACTGAGCTGCTGACTTGTCTCCAACTGTTAGAGCTGGAGCACCTGTATCATAACACCTACTAAGCCAAGCTAGAACTGGCTCCTTATCTGCCCTGGTGAAATCTTTATGGACATTTCGCAATTCCTCCCGTGGAGAAGAGCACTCCAAAATATCATCTTCATCTTCATCTCCCTGAATTCTTTGCCCATAAAATCCTGCTGTCATTCTCCTAAGGATCTCTTTAAGCTGAGAACCACCTTTGCCAGCTGCCTTCCTAACTTCATCTCTATCCTGCTTTGATCTCACTAGGTTAGCTAGATCTTTAAAACAAACCTTCTCTTCCTCCTGAGCAGGATCTTTTAGAGTAGAGGGCCCCTCACCAGGATCAGTCTCCAGCTCCTCTTCTTCTCCATCTTTGGCCTTTCCAGCTCTAGTCTTTAAAGGAGCCACCTTAACTGGAGCTGCGTTTGAATTTACAGCCACCTTAATAGAAGCTGACAAGTCCTGAGATAAATCAGCTGCTGGGGCAGTGACTTCCGGTCCCACTGAGGGAGTGGGTGGAAGTGACGTTGCTCCGTTAATGGCCGACGGAGAAGAAGAAGAAGGAGAAGGAGTGGGAGAAGGAGTAGGTGCCATGTTGATACCAGCCGATGCCCTTGGCTGCTTGCTAGAATCAGCAGAAAAGTCATTTAGAGCTGCCTTACCAATTCACTTTTTAACCTTCTTTTTGACTGACAAGGGTTCTCCACAGTCCTCGTCTCTAGATGACTCTGGGACTGATCTAGAGCCACGGCGTTTTCTTTTTGATCTAGTTTTAATAACAAAACAAGCTCTGGAGACCTTTTTCTCTCACCGTAAAGAGATCAGGAGATACACGATAATTATCACCAGCAGCAGAATTATAGACATGAGGTAAATCACCTTTGGATCCCAGGCATCACCTAAAGTTACTGTCTCCTCAGGCGGAATCTTAAAACCCTTTATCTCAATTGGGAGAGTGGTGGAGGTAACATTCCTGTATCTCACTGGCCATAGGAAATTAATACATTTTCCATACCATAATTTAACTCTATACATAACCCACATATTAATTGTCCGCACCAAATATTTACCCAGGTAATCCAAAATCAAACCCAAACAATATCTGTAAACCAGAGCCCCAAAAATTGAAAAGAATAATCGCTCCACAAGCCACAATACCTTCATGTTTGCTAATTCAGCTAGAAAACACTAAATCAATCAAGCAATAAATTGAACTAATTATCTGCCGCACGTTGGGCACGCCAATAAAAAATATGTGGTGGGTTTGGAAGGGGTAAGGCCAAGAAGCCTCCTCCCTTCCCCCTTGTAAAGTAAAAGGGGAAACAAAAATTTGAAGGGAAAGGAAAAAAAACTCGCAAGCTGAATTAGCAAAGCAGTGGAGCTATATTTACAAAGCAATGTAGGGTTTGCAGGGGAATATTTACAAATATACAGTATCTACAATATATACAAAGATATACAACAGAGTAACACAGAAATGAGAGTGACCCCCCTCAAGGCAGAGGGGTCCTCCACCTCCGCTCTCCCCTCTCTCCCCCCCCTTTCCCCAGAATGGGATAGAAAGAGAAAGAAAAGAGAGGAAAAAAAAAATGTTAGAAGCAGTTTGTGTTAATTGGAAAGGAGTTAATATACAGGCCTGGTATCTTGTTTTCAAGGCCGAGGCCTTGGCAGAAAGCTCAGCACAGAAAGCTGCTGCACGGAGAAGAGGCGGAAGCAAGACTGTAGATAAAGAGCTGGAAAAACCCAGTATAGTCCCAGCTCAGAAGGTGCTTCCTCCCACTTCACCAATGAAATTAGTTTAGACTATTCCTTCCGTTTACCAACTTCCGTCCACCATATTCCGTTTCTTAAGGGGGCAACGTCAACCGGCCACAGTGGTCCACACTGCTGCAAAATGCTTGATTTCGACAGTGATCGAAACTAACGAAAAAATTGTAGGGGTAAAACCTAAAGGCAAAGGCCTTACACCAAATCGCATTTGCCATCCGATCTAACTTCTGGACACAGTCAAAATGATCCTTAGAATTCTTCCCTACCTCTTTCCTCTGCTGAGATATAGCGTGGTCCACACTGCTGTAAAATGCTTGATTTCCAGGCTGATTGGAACTAATGAAAACATTGTTGGGGTAAAACCTAAAGGGAAAGGCCTAGCACCAAATTGCATTTGCCATCTGATCTAACTTCTGGACACAGTCAAAATGAGTATTTGAATTCTTCCCTACCTCTTTCCTCTGATGAGATACTGGGTGGTCCACACTGCTGCAAAATGCTTGATTTCGTGATAGATCGAAACTAATGAAAACATTGTTGGGGTAAAACCCAAAGGGAAAAGCCTAGCACCAAATCGCATTTGCCATCTGATCTAACTTCTGGAGGCAGTCAAAATGAGTATTTGAATTCAGGCCTTACACTTTCCTCTGCTGAGATACATGCATTAATCTGCAGATGCATAAAGCACTTCTGAGACAATTGGAATAGAAGCAAAACATTCTTGGGGTAAAACCTAAAGGGAAAAGCCTAGCACCAAATTGCATTTGCCATCTGATCTAACTTCAGGAGACAGTCAAAATGATCCTTAGAATTCTTCCCTACCTCTTTCCTCTGCTGAGATACAGGGTGGTAAACACTGTGCAAAATGCTTGATTTCGAGAGTGATCGAAACTAATGAAAAAATTGTTGGGGTAAAACCTAAAGGGAAAAGCCTAGCACCAAATTGCATTTGCCATCTGATCTAACTTCTGGACACAGTCAAAATGATCCTTAGAATTCTTCCCTACCTCTTTCCTCTCCTGAGATACAGGGTGGTCCACACTGCTGTAAAATGCTTGATTTCGAATGTGATCGAAACTAATGAAAACATTGTTGGGGAAAAACCTAAAGGGAAAGGCCTAGCACCAAATTGCACTTGCCCTCTGATCTAACTTCTGGAGGCAGTCAAAATTATCCTCAGAATTCTTCACCACCTCTTTCCTCTCCTGAGGTACAGGTTGGTCAACACTGCTGCAAAATGCTTGATTTCGAGATTGATGAAAACTAATGAAAAAATTGTTGGGGTAAAACGTAAAGGGAAAAGCCTAGCACCAAATTGCATTTGCCATCTCATCTAACTTCTGGAGACAGTCAAAATGATCCTCAGAATTCTTCCCAACCTGTTTCCTCTGCTGAGATACAGGGTGGTCAACACTGCTGCAAAATGCTTGATTTCGAGAGTGATCGAAACTAATGAAAAAATTGTTGGGGTAAAACCTAAAGGGAAAAGCCTAGCACCAAATTACATTTGCCATCTGATCCAACTTCAGGAGACAGTCAAAATGATCCTTAGAATTATTCCCTACCCCTTTGCTCAGCTGAGATACCGGGTGGTCCACACTGCTGTAAAATGCTTGATTTTCAGAGTGATCGAAACAAATGAAAACATTGTTGGGGTAAAACCTAAAGGGACAGGCCTAGCACCAAATTGCATTTGCCATCTGATCTAACTTCTGGAGGCAGTCAAAATGCGTATTAGAATTCAGCCCTAACACTTTCCTCTGCCGAGATACATGCATTCATCTACAGCTGCATTCAGCACTTCTGAGACAATTCGGATAGAAGCAAAACATTCTTGGGGTAAAACCTAAAGGGAAAAGCCTAGCACCAAATTGCATTTGCCATCTGATCTAACTTCTGGAGACAGTCAAAATGATCCTTAGAATTGTTCCCTACCTCTTTCCTCTGCTGACATACAGGGTGGTCCACACTGCTGCAAAATGCTTTATTTCGAGAGTGATCGAAACTAATGAAAAAATTGTAGGGGTAAAACCTAAAGGCAAAGGCCTTACACCAAATCGCATTAGCCATCCGATCTAACTTCTGGACACAGCCAGGATGATCCTTAGAATTCTTCCCTACCTCTTTCCTCTACTGAGATAAAGGGTGGTCAACACTGTGCAAAATGCTTGATTTCGAGAGCGATCAAAACTAATGAAAAAATTGTTGGGGTAAAACCTAAAGGCAAAGGCCTAGCACCAAATTGCATTTGCCATCTGATATAACTTCTGGAGGCAGTCAAAATGAGTATTTGAATTCTGCCCTAAAACTTTCCTCTGCTGTGATACATGCTTGAATATACGGCTGCAAAAAGCACGTGTGAGACAATTCGAATAGAAGGAAAACATTCTTGGGGTAAAACCTAAAGGGAAACGCCAAGCAACAAATTGCATTTGCCATCTGATCTAACGTCTGGAGACAGTCAAAATGATCCTTAGAATTCTTCCCTACCTCTTTCCTCTGCTGAGATACCGGGTGGCCCACACTGCAGTAAAATGCTTGATTTCTAGATTGATCGAAACTAATGAAATCATTGTTGGGGTAAAACCTAAAGGGAAAGGCCTAGCACCAAATTGCATTTGCCATCTGATCTAACTTCTGGAGGCAGTCAAAATGAGTATTTGAATTCTGCCCTAACACTTTCCTCTGCTGTGATACATGCTTGAATATACGGCTGCAAAAAGCACGTCTGAGACAATTCGAATAGAAGGAAAACATTGTTGGGGTAAAACCTAAAGGGAAAAACCTAGCACCAAATTGCATTCGCCAACTGATCTATATTTCTGTAGTCCGTCAAAATGATCCTTAGAATTATTCCCTACTTCTTTCCTCTGCAGAGATGCAGGGTTGTCCACACTGCTGTAAAATGCTTGATTTGGAGTGTGATCAAAACTAATGCAAACATTGTTGGGGTAAAACCTAAAGGGAAAGGCCTAGCACCACATTGCATTTGCCATCTGATCTAACTTCTGGAGACAGTCAAAATGATCCTTAGAATTCTTCCCTACCCCTTTCCTCTGCTGAGATACCGGGTGGTCCACACTGCTGTAAAATGCTTGATTTCGAGAGTGATCAATACTAATGAAAACATTGTTGGGGTAAAACCTAAAGGGAAAGGCCTAGCACCAAATTGCATTTGCCATCTGATCTAACTTCTGGAGGCAGTCAAAATGAGTAATTGAATTCAGCCCTAACACTTTCCTCTGCTGAGATACATGCTTTAATCTACAGCTGCATACAGCACTTCTGAGACAATTCGAATAGAAGCAAAGCATTCTTGCCGTAAAACCTAAAGGGAAAAGCCTAGCACCAAATTGCATTTGCCATCTGATCTAACTTCTGGAGACAGTCAAAATGATCCTTAGAATTCTTCCCTACCTCTTTCCTCTGCTGAGATACAGGGAGGTCCACACTGCTGTAAAATTCTTGAATTCGAGATAGATCAAAACTAATGAAAAAATTGTTGAGGTAAAACCGAAAGGGAAAAGCCTAGCACCAAATTGCATATGCCATCTGATCTAACTTATGGAGGTAGTCAAAATGAGTTATTGAATTCAGCCCTAACACTTTCCTCTGCTGAGATACATGCATTAATCTACAGCTGCATACAGCACTTGTGAGACAATTCGAATAGAGGCAAAACATTCATGGCGTAAAACCTAAAGGGAAAGGCCTGGCACCAAATTGCATTTGCCATCTGATCTAACTTCTGGAGGCAGTCAAAATGAGTATTTGAATTCTGCCCTAACACTTTCCTGTGCTTAGATACATGCATTAATCTACAGCTGCATACAGCACTTGTGAGACAATTCGAATAGAGGCAAAACATTCTTGGGGTAAAACCTAAAGGGAAAAGCCTAGCACCAAATTGCATTTGCCATCTGATCTAACTTCTGGAGGCAGTCAGAATGATCCTTAGAATTCTTCCCTACCTCTTTCCTCTCCAGAGATACAGGGTGGTCCACACTGCTGTAAAATGCTTGATTTCGAATGTGATCGAAACTAATGAAATCACTCTTGGTGTAAAACCTAAAGGGAAAGGCCTAGCAACAAATTGCATTTGCCATCTGATCTAACTTCTGGAGACAGTCAAAATGATCCTCAGAATTCTTCCCAACCTGTTTCCTCTGCTGAGATACAGGGTGGTCAACACTGCTGCAAAATGCTTGATTTCGAGAGTGATCGAAACTAATGGAAAAATTGTTGGGGTAAAACCTAAAGGGAAAAGCCTAGCACCAAATTGCATTTGCCATCTGATCCTACTTCAGGAGACAGTCAAAATGATCCTTAGAATTATTCCCTACCCCTTTGCTCAGCTGAGATACCGGGTGGTCCACACTGCTGTAAAATGCTTGATTTTGAGAGTGATCGAAACAAATGAAAACATTGTTGGGGTAAAACCTAAAGGGACAGGCCTAGCACCAAATTGCATTTGCCATCTGATCTAACTTCTGGAGGCAGTCAAAATGAGTATTAGAATTCAGCCCTAACACTTTCCTCTGCCGAGATACATGCATTCATCTGCAGCTGCATTCAGCACTTCTGAGACAATTCGGATAGAAGCAAGACATTCTTGGGGTAAAACCTAAAGGGAAAAGCCTAGCACCAAATTGCATTTGCCATCTGATCTAACTTCTGGAGACAGTCAAAATGATCCTTAGAATTGTTCCCTACCTCTTTCCTCTGCTGACATACAGGGTGGTCCACACTGCTGCAAAATGCTTTATTTCGAGAGTGATCGAAACTAATGAAAAAATTGTAGGGGTAAAACCTAAAGGCAAAGGCCTTACACCAAATCGCATTAGCCATCCGATCTAACTTCTGGATACAGTCAAGATGATCCTTAGAATTCTTCCCTACCTCTTTCCTCTACTGAGATAAAGGGTGGTCAACACTGTGCAAAATGCTTGATTTCGAGAGCGATCAAAACTAAGGAAAAAATTGTTGGGGTAAAACCTAAAGGCGAAGGCCTAGCACCAAATTGCATTTGCCATCTGATATAACTTCTGGAGGCAGTCAAAATGAGTATTTGAATTCTGCTCTAAAACTTTCCTCTGCTGTGATACATGCTTGAACATACGGCTGCAAAAAGCACGTGTGAGACAATTCGAATAGAAGGAAAACATTCTTGGGGTAAAACCTAAAGGGAAATGCCAAGCAACAAATTGCATTTGCCATCTGATCTAACGTCTGGAGACAGTCAAAATGATCCTTAGAATTCTTCCCTACCTCTTTCCTCTGCTGAGATACAGGGTGGTCCACACTGCTGTAAAATGCTTGATTTCGAATGTGATCGAAACTAATGAAATCACTCATGGTGTAAAACCTAAAGGGAAAGGCCTAGCAACAAATTGCATTTGCCATCTGATCTAACTTCTGGAGGCAGTCAAAATGATCCTTAGAATTCTTCCCTACATGTTTCCTCTGCAGAGATACAGGGTGGCCCACACTGCTGTAAAATGCTTGATTTCGAGATTGATCGAAACTAATGAAATCATTGTTGGGGTAAAACCTAAAGGGAAAGGCCTAGCACCAAATTGCATTTGCCATCTGATCTAACTTCTGGAGGCAGTCAAAATGAGTATTTGAATTCTGCCCTAACACTTTCCTCTGCTGTGATACATGCTTGAATATATGGCTGCAAAAAGCACGTCTGAGACAATTCGAATAGAAGGAAAACATTGTTGGGGTAAAACCTAAAGGGAAAAGCCTAGCACCAAATTGCATTCGCCAACTGATCTATATTTCTGTAGTCCGTCAAAATGATCCTTAGAATTATTCCCTACTTCTTTCCTCTGCAGAGATGCAGGGTTGTCCACACTGCTGTAAAATGCTTGATTTGGAGTGTGATCAAAACTAATGAAAAAATTGTTGGGGTAAAACCTAAAGGGAAAGGCCTAGCACCACATTGCATTTGCCATCTGATCTAACTTCTGGAGACAGTCAAAATGATCCTTAGAATTCTTCCCTACCCCTTTCCTCTGCTGAGATACCGGGTGGTCCACACTGCTGTAAAATGCTTGATTTCGAGAGTGATCAATACTAATGAAAACATTGTTGGGGTAAAACCTAAAGGGAAAGGCCTAGCACCAAATTGCATTTGCCATCTGATCTAACTTCTGGAGGCAGTCAAAATGAGTAATTGAATTCAGCCCTAACACTTTCCTCTGCTGAGATACATGCTTTAATCTACAGCTGCATACAGCACTTCTGAGACAATTCGAATAGAAGCAAAGCATTCTTGCCGTAAAACCTAAAGGGAAAATCCTAGCACCAAATTGCATTTGCCATCTGATCTAACTTCTGGAGACAGTCAAAATGATCCGTAGAATTCTTCCCTACCTCTTTCCTCTGCTGAGATACAGGGAGGTCCACACTGCTGTAAAATTCTTGATTTCGAGATAGATCAAAACTAATGAAAAAATTGTTGGGGTAAAACCTAAAGGGAAAAGGCTAGCACCAAATTGCATATGCCATCTGATCTAACTTATGGAGGTAGTCAAAATGAGTAATTGAATTCTGCCCTAACACTTTCCTCTGCTGAGATACATGCATTAATCTACAGCTGCATACAGCACTTGTGAGACAATTCGAATAGAGGCAAAACATTCATGGCGTAAAACCTAAAGGGAAAGGCCTGGCACCAAATTGCATTTGCCATCTGATCTAACTTCTGGAGGCAGTCAAAATGAGTATTTGAATTCTGCCCTAACACTTTCCTGTGCTTAGATACATGCATTAATCTACAGCTGCATACAGCACTTCTGAGACAATTCGAATAGAGGCAAAACATTCTTGGGGTAAAACCTAAAGGGAAAAGCCTAGCGCCAAATTGCATTTGCCATCTGATCTAACTTCTGGAGACAGTCAAAATGATCCTTAGAATTCTTCCCTACCTCTTTCCTCTGCTGAGATACAGGGTGGTCCACACTGCTGTAAAATGCTTGATTTCGAATGTGATCGAAACTAATGAAATCACTCTTTGTGTAAAACCTAAAGGGAAAGGCCTAGCAACAAATTGCATTTGCCATCTGATCTAACTTCTGGAGACAGTCAAAATGATCCTCAGAATTCTTCCCAACCTGTTTCCTCTGCTGAGATACCGGGTGGTCCACACTGCTGTAAAATGCTTGATTTTGAGAGTGATCGAAACAAATGAAAAGATTGTTGGGGTAAAACCTAAAGGGACAGGCCTAGCACCAAATTGCATTTGCCATCTGATCTAACTTCTGGAGGCAGTCAAAATGAGTATTAGAATTCAGCCCTAACACTTTCCTCTGCCGAGATACATGCATTCATCTACAGCTGCATTCAGCACTTCTGAGACAATTCGGATAGAAGCAAGACATTCTTGGGGTAAAACCTAAAGGGAAAAGCCTAGCACCAAATTGCATTTGCCATCTGATCTAACTTCTGGAGACAGTCAAAATGATCCTTAGAATTGTTCCCTACCTCTTTCCTCTGCTGACATACAGGGTGGTCCACACTGCTGCAAAATGCTTTATTCCGAGAGTGATCGAAACTAATGAAAAAATTGTAGGGGTAAAACCTAAAGGCAAAGGCCTTACACCAAATCGCATTAGCCATCCGATCTAACTTCTGGACACAGTCAAGATGATCCTTAGAATTCTTCCCTACCTCTTTCCTCTACTGAGATAAAGGGTGGTCAACACTGTGCAAAATGCTTGATTTCGAGAGCGATCAAAACTAAGGAAAAAATTGTTGGGGTAAAACCTAAAGGCGAAGGCCTAGCACCAAATTGCATTTGCCATCTGATATAACTTCTGGAGGCAGTCAAAATGAGTATTTGAATTCTGCTCTAAAACTTTCCTCTGCTGTGATACATGCTTGAATATACGGCTGCAAAAAGCACGTGTGAGACAATTCGAATAGAAGGAAAACATTCTTGGGGTAAAACCTAAAGGGAAATGCCAAGCAACAAATTGCATTTGCCATCTGATCTAACGTCTGGAGACAGTCAAAATGATCCTTAGAATTCTTCCCTACCTCTTTCCTCTGCTGAGATACAGGGTGGTCCACACTGCTGTAAAATGCTTGATTTCGAATGTGATCGAATCTAATGAAATCACTCTTGGTGTAAAACCTAAAGGGAAAGGCCTAGCAACAAATTGCATTTGCCATCTGATCTAACTTCTGGAGGCAGTCAAAATGATCCTTAGAATTCTTCCCTACCTGTTTCCTCTGCAGAGATACAGGGTGGCCCACACTGCTGTAAAATGCTTGATTTCGAGATTGATCGAAACTAATGAAATCATCGTTGGGGTAAAACCTAAAGGGAAAGGCCTAGCACCAAATTGCATTTGCCATCTGATCTAACTTCTGGAGGCAGTCAAAATGAGTATTTGAATTCTGCCCTAACACTTTCCTGTGCTTAGATACATGCATTAATCTACAGCTGCATACAGCACTTCTGAGACAATTCGAATAGAGGCAAAACATTCATGGCGTAAAACCTAAAGGGAAAGGCCTGGCACCAAATTGCATTTGCCATCTGATTTAACTTCTGGAGGCAGTCAAAATGAGTATTTGAATTCTGCCCTAACACTTTCCTGTGCTTAGATACATGCATTAATCTACAGCTGCATACAGCACTTCTGAGACAATTCGAATAGAGGCAAAACATTCTTGGGGTAAAACCTAAAGGGAAAAGCCTAGCACCAAATTGCATTTGCCATCTGATCTAACTTCTGGAGACAGTCAAAATGATCCTTAGAATGCTTCCCTACCTCTTTCCTCTGCAGAGATACAGGGTGGTCCACACTGCTGTAAAATGCTTGATTTCGAATGTGATCGAAACTAATGAAATCACTCTTGGTGTAAAACCTAAAGGGAAAGGCCTAGCAACAAATTGCATTTGCCATCTGATCTAACTTCTGGAGACAGTCAAAATGATCCTCAGAATTCTTCCCAACCTGTTTCCTCTGCTGAGATACAGGGTGGTCAACACTGCTGCAAAATGCTTGATTTTGAGAGTGATCGAAACTAATGAAAAAATTGTTGGGGTAAAACCTAAAGGGAAAAGCCTAGCACCAAATTGCATTTGCCATCTGATCCAACTTCAGGAGACAGTCAAAATGATCCTTAGAATTATTCCCTACCCCTTTGCTCAGCTGAGATACCGGGTGGTCCACACTGCTGTAAAATGCTTGATTTTGAGAGTGATCGAAACAAATGAAAACATTGTTGGGGTAAAACCTAAAGGGACAGGCCTAGCACCAAATTGCATTTGCCATCTGATCTAACTTCTGGAGGCAGTCAAAATGAGTATTAGAATTCAGCCCTAACACTTTCCTCTGCCGAGATACATGCATTCATCTACAGCTGCATTCAGCACTTCTGAGACAATTCGGATAGAAGCAAGACATTCTTGGGGTAAAACCTAAAGGGAAAAGCCTAGCACCAAATTGCATTTGCCATCTGATCTAACTTCTGGAGACAGTCAAAATGATCCTTAGAATTGTTCCCTACCTCTTTCCTCTGCTGACATACAGGGTGGTCCACACTGCTGCAAAATGCTTTATTTCGAGAGTGATCGAAACTAATGAAAAAATTGTAGGGGTAAAACCTAAAGGCAAAGGCCTTACACCAAATCGCATTAGCCATCCGATCTAACTTCTGGACACAGTCAAGATGATCCTTAGAATTCTTCCCTACCTCTTTCCTCTACTGAGATAAAGGGTGGTCAACACTGTGCAAAATGCTTGATTTCGAGAGCGATCAAAACTAAGGAAAAAATTGTTGGGGTAAAACCTAAAGGCGAAGGCCTAGCACCAAATTGCATTTGCCATCTGATATAACTTCTGGAGGCAGTCAAAATGAGTATTTGAATTCTGCTCTAAAACTTTCCTCTGCTGTGATACATGCTTGAATATACGGCTGCAAAAAGCACGTGTGAGACAATTCGAATAGAAGGAAAACATTCTTGGGGTAAAACCTAAAGGGAAATGCCAAGCAACAAATTGCATTTGCCATCTGATCTAACGTCTGGAGACAGTCAAAATGATCCTTAGAATTCTTCCCTACCTCTTTCCTCTGCTGAGATACAGGGTGGTCCACACTGCTGTAAAATGCTTGATTTCGAATGTGATCGAAACTAATGAAATCACTCTTGGTGTAAAACCTAAAGGGAAAGGCCTAGCACCACATTGCATTTGCCATCTGATCTAACTTCTGGAGACAGTCAAAATGATCCTTAGAATTCCTCCCTACCCCTTTCCTCTGCTGAGATACCGGGTGGTCCACACTGCTGTAAAATGCTTGATTTCGAGAGTGATCAATACTAATGAAAACATTGTTGGGGTAAAACCTAAAGGGAAAGGCCTAGCACCAAATTGCATTTGCCATCTGATCTAACTTCTGGAGGCAGTCAAAATGAGTAATTGAATTCAGCCCTAACACTTTCCTCTGCTGAGATACATGCTTTAATCTACAGCTGCATACAGCACTTCTGAGACAATTCGAATAGAAGCAAAGCATTCTTGCCGTAAAACCTAAAGGGAAAAGCCTAGCACCAAATTGCATTTGCCATCTGATCTAACTTCTGGAGACAGTCAAAATGATCCTTAGAATTCTTCCCTACCTCTTTCCTCTGCTGAGATACAGGGAGGTCCACACTGCTGTAAAATTCTTGATTTCGAGATAGATCAAAACTAATGAAAAAATTGTTGGGGTAAAACCTAAAGGGAAAAGGCTAGCACCAAATTGCATATGCCATCTGATCTAACTTATGGAGGTAGTCAAAATGAGTAATTGAATTCAGCCCTAACACTTTCCTCTGCTGAGATACAGGGAGGTCCACACTGCTGTAAAATTCTTGATTTCGAGATAGATCAAAACTAATGAAAAAATTGTTGAGGTAAAACCGAAAGGGAAAAGCCTAGCACCAAATTGCATATGCCATCTGATCTAACTTATGGAGGTAGTCAAAATGAGTAATTGAATTCAGCCCTAACACTTTCCTCTGCTGAGATACATGCATTAATCTACAGCTGCATACAGCACTTCTGAGACAATTTGAATAGAGGCAAAACATTCTTGGGGTAAAACCTAAAGGGAAAAGCCTAGCACCAAATTGCATTTGCCATCTGATCTAACTTCTGGAGGCAGTCAGAATGATCCTTAGAATTCTTCCCTACCTCTTTCCTCTCCTGAGATACATGGTGGTCCACACTGCTGTAAAATGCTTGATTTCGAATGTGATCGAAACTAATGAAATCACTCTTGGTGTAAAACCTAAAGGGAAAGGCCTAGCAACAAATTGCATTTGCCATCTGATCTAACTTCTGGAGGCAGTCAAAATGATCCTTAGAATTCTTCCCTACCTGTTTCCTCTGCAGAGATACAGGGTGGCCCACACTGCTGTAAAATGCTTGATTTCGAGATTGATCGAAACTAATGAAATCATTGTTGGGGTAAAACCTAAAGGGAAAAGCCTAGCAACAAATTGCATTTGCCTGCTGATCTAACTTCTGGAGGCAGTCAAAATGAGTATTTGAATTCTGCCCTAACACTTTCCTCTGCTGAGATACATGCATTAATCTGCAGCTGCATAAAGCACTTCTGAGACAATTCGAATAGAAGCAAAACATTCTTGGGGTAAAACCTACAAGGAAAAGCCTAGCACCAAATTGCATTTGCCATCTGATCTAACTTCTGGAGGCAGTCAAAATGAGTATTTGAATTCTTCCCTAACACTTTCCCCTGCTGAGATACATGCATTAATCTGCAGCTGCATAAAGCACTTCTGAGACAATTCGAATAGAAGCAAAACATTCTTGGGGTAAAACCTACAGGGAAAAGCCTACCACCAAATTGCATTTGCCATCTGATCTAACTTCTGGAGGCAGTCAAAATGAGCATTTGAATTCTGCCCTAACACTTTCCTCTGCTGTGATACATGCTTGAATATACGGCTGCAAAAAGCACGTCTGAGGCAATTCGAATAGAAGGAAAACATTCTTGGGGTAAAACCTAATGGGAAAAGCCTAGCACCAAATTGCATTTGCCATCTGATCTAACTTCTGGAGTCAGTCAAAATGATCCTAAGAATTCCGCCCTACCTCGTTCCTCTGCTGACATACAGGGTGGTCCACACTGCTGCAAAATGCTTGATTTCGAGATTCATCGAAACTAATGAAATCATTGTTGGGGTAAAACCTTAAGGCAAAAGCCTAGCACCAAATTGCATTTGCCATCTGATCTAACTTCTGGAGGCAGTCAAAATGATCCTTAGAATTCTTCCCTACCTCTTTCCTCTG
The DNA here is from genome assembly GCF_026170545.1 of Melanerpes formicivorus. Lineage (NCBI taxonomy): Eukaryota > Metazoa > Chordata > Aves > Piciformes > Picidae > Melanerpes > Melanerpes formicivorus. Next base: position 763,798 of record NW_027142492.1, on the reverse strand, counting down.
CTGAGATACAGGGTGGTCCACACTGCTGTAAAATGCTTGATTTCGAGAGTGATCGAAACTAATGAAATCATTGTTGGGGTAAAACCTAAAGGGAAAGGCCTAGCACCAAATTGCATTTGTCATCTGATTTAACTTCTGGAGGCAGTCAAAATGAGTATTTGAATTCAGCCCTATCACTTTCCTCTGCTGAGATGCATGCTTTAATCTGCAGCTCCTTAAAGCACTTCTGAGACTATTCGAATAGAAGCAAAACCTTCATGGGGTAAAACCTAAAGGGAAAAGCCTTGCACCAAATTGCATTTGCCATCTGATCTAAATTCTGGAGACAATCAAAATGATCCTTAGAATTCTTCCCTACCTCTTTTCTCTGCTGAGATACAGGGTGGTCCACACTGCTGTAAAATGCTTGATTTCGAGAGTGATCGAAACTAATGAAATCATTGTTGGGGTAAAACCTAAAGGGAAAGGCCTAGCACCAAATTGCATTTGTCATCTGATTTAACTTCTGGAGGCAGTCAAAATGCGTATTTGAATTCAGCCCTATCACTTTCCTCTGCTGAGATACATGCTTTAATCTACAGCTGCATAAAGCACTTCTGAGACAATTCGAATATAAGCAAAATATTCTTGGGGTAAAACCTACAGGGAAAAGCCTAGCACCAAATCGCATTTGCCATCTGATCTAACTTCTGCAGACAGTCAAAATGAGTATTTGAATTCTGCCCTAACACTTTCCTCTGCTGAGATACATGCTTTAATCTGCAGCTGCATAAAGCACTTTTGAGACAATTCGAATAGAAGCAAAATATTCTTGGGGTAAGACCTGAAGGGCAAGGGCTAGCTCCAAATTGCATTTGCCACCTGATCTAATTTCTGGAGACAGTCAAAATTATCCTTAGAATTCTTCCCCACCTCTTTCCTCTGCTGAGATACAGGATGGTCCACACTGCTGCAAAATGCTTGGTTTCGAGAGTGATCGAAACTAATGAAAACATTGTTGGGGTAAAACCTAAAGGGAAAAGCCTAGCACCAAATTGCATTTGCCGTATAATCTAACTTCTGGAGGCAGTCAAAATGAGTATTTGAATTCAGCCCTAACACTTTCCTCTGTTGAGATACTGGGTGGTCCACACTGCTGCAAAATGCTTGATTTCGAGAGTGATCGAAACTAATGAAAAAATTGTAGGGGTAAAACCTAAAGGCAAAGGCCTTACACCAAATTGCATTTGCCATCCGATCTAACTTCTGGACACAGTCAAAATGATCCTTAGAATTCTTCCCTACCTCTTTCTTCTGCTGAGATAAAGGGTGGTCAACACTGTGCAAAATGCTTGATTTCGAGAGCGATCAAAACTAATGAAAAAATTGTGGGGGTAAAAACTAAAGGCAAAGGCCTTGCACCAAATTGCATTTGCCATCTGATATAACTTGTGGAGGCAGTCAAAATGAGTATTTGAAATCTGCCCTAACACTTTCCTCTGCTGAGATACATGCTTTAATCTGCAGCTGCATAAAGCACTTTTGTGACAATTCGAATAGAAGCAAAACAACGTTGGGGTAAGACCTGTAGGGAAAGGGCTAGCACCAAATTGCATTTGCCATCTGATCTAACTTCTGGAGACAGTCAAAATGATCCTTAGAATTCTTCCCTACCTCTTTCCTCTGCTGAGATACAGGGTGGTCCACACGGCTGTAAAATGCTTGATTTCGAGAGTGATCGAAACTAATGAAATCATTGTTGGGGCAAAACCTAATGGGAAAGGCCTAGCACCAAATTGCATTTGCCATCTGATCCAACTTCTGGAGACAGTCAAAATGAGTATTTGAATTCAGCCCTATCACTTTCCTCTGCTGAGATACATGCTTTAATCTACAGCTGCATGAAGCACTTCTGAGACAATTCGAATAGAAGCAAAATCTTCTTGGGGTAAAACCTACAGGGAAAAGCCTTGCACCAAATTGCATTTGCCATCTGATATAACTTCTGGAGGCAGTAAAAATTATCCTTAGAATTCTTCCCTACCTCTTTCCTCTGCTGAGATACAGGGTGGTCCACACTGCTGCAAAATGCTTGATTTCGAGAGTGATCGAAACTAATGAAATCATTGTTGGGGCAAAACCTAAAGGGAAAGGCCTAGCACCAAATTGCATTTGCCATCTGATCCAACTTCTGGCGGCAGTCAAAATGAGTATTTGAATTCAGCCCTAACACTTTCCTCTGCTGAGATGCATGCATTAATCTGCAGCTGCATAAAGCACTTCTGAGACAATTCGAATAGAAGCAAAACATTCTTGGGGTAAAAAGTAAATGGAAAAGCCTTGCACCAAATTGCATTTGCCATCTGATATAACTTCTGGAGGCAGTCAAAATTATCCTTAGAATTATTCCCTACCTCTTTCCTCTGCTGAGATACAGGGTGGTCCACACTGCTGCAAAATGCTTGATTTCGAGAGTGATCGAAACTAATGAAATCATTGTTGGGGCAAAACCTAAAGGGAAAGGCCTAGCACCAAATTGCATTTGCCATCTGATCCAACTTCTGGCGGCAGTCAAAATGAGTATTTGAATTCAGCCCTAACACTTTCCTCTGCTGAGATGCATGCATTAATCTGCAGCTGCATAAAGCACTTCTGAGACAATTCGAATAGAAGCAAAACATTCTTGGGGTAAAACGTAAATGGAAAAGCCTAGCAGCAAATTGCATTTGCCATCTGATCTAACACCTGCAGACAGTCAAAATGAGTATTTGAATTCTGCCCTAACACTTTCCTCTGCTGAGATACATGCTTTAATCTGCAGCTGCATAAAGCACTTTTGTGACAATTCGAATAGAAGCAAAACAACGTTGGGGTAAGACCTGTAGGGAAAGGGCTAGCACCAAATTGCATTTGCCATCTGATCTAACTTCTGGAGACAGTCAAAATGATCCTTAGAATTCTTCCCTACCTCTTTCCTCTGCTGAGATACAGGGAGGACAACACTGTGCAAAATGTTTGATTTCGAGAGTGATCGAAACTAATGAAAAAATTGTTGGGGTAAAACGTAAAGGGAAAAGCCTACCACGAAATCGCATTTGCCGTCTGATCTAACTTCTGGAGACAGTCAAAATGATCCTTAGAATTCTTCCCTACCTCTTTCCTCTGCTGAGATACAGGATGGCCCACACTGCTGTAAAATGCTTGGTTTCGAGAGTGATCGAAACTAATGAAATCATTGTTGGGGTAAAACCTAAAGGGAAAGGCCTAGCAACAAATTGCATTTGCCTTCTGATCTAACTTCTGGAGGCAGTCAAAATGAGTATTTGAATTCTGCCCTGACACTTTCCTCTGCAATGATACACGCATTAATCTGCAGCTGCATAAACCACTTCTGAGACAATTTGAATGGAAGCAAAATATTCTTGGGCTAAAACCTAAAGGGAAAAGCCTACCACCAAATTGCTTTTGCCATCTCATCTAACGTCTGGAGACAGTCAAAATGAGCCTTGGAATTCCTCCCTAACACTTTCCTCTGCTGACATACAGGGTGGTCCACACTGCTGCAAAATGCTTAATTTCAAGAATGATAGAAACTAATGAAAACATTGCTGGGTTAAAACCTGAAGGTAAAGGACTAGCACCAAATTGCATTTGCCATCTGATCTAACTTCTGGAGACAGTCAAAATTATCCTTAGAATTCTTCCCTACCTCTTTCCTCTGCTGAGATACAGGGTGGTCAACACTGCTGCAAAATGCTTGATTTCGAGAGTGATCGAAACTAATGAAATCATTGTTGGGGTAAAACCTAAAGGGAAAGGCCTAGCACAAAATTGCATTTGCCATCTGATCTAACTTCTGGAGGCCGTCAAAATGAGTATTTGAATTCAGCCCTAACACTTTCCTCTCCTGAGATACATGCATTAATCTGCAGCTGCATAAAGCACTTCTGAGACAATTCGAATAGAAGCAAAACATTCTTGGGGTAAAACCTACAGGGAAAATCCTAGCACCAAATTGCATTTGCCATCTGATCTAACTTCTGGAGGCCGTCAAAATGAGTATTTGACTTCTGCCCTAACACTTTCCTGTGCTGAGATACATGCATTAATCTGCAGCTGCATAAAGCACTTCTGAGACAATTCGAATAGAGGGAAAATATTCTTGGGGTAAAACCTAAAGGGAAAAGCCTAGCACCAAATTGCATTCGCCAACTAATCTATATTTCTGGAGACAGGTAAAATGATCCTTAGAATTCTTCCCTACCTCTTTCCTCTGCTGAGATACAGGGTGGTCAACACTGATGCAAATTGCTTGATTTCGAGATTGATCGAAACTAATGAAAATATTGTTGGGGTAAAACCTAAAGGGAAAGGCCTAGCACCAAATTGCATTTGCCATCTGATCTAACTTCTGGAGACAGTCAAAATGATCCTTAGAATTCTTCCCTACCTCTTTCCTCTGCTGAGATACAGGGTGGCCCACACTGCTGTAAAATGCTTGATTTCGAGAGTGATCGAAACTAATGAAAACATTGTTGGGGTTAAACCTAAAGAGAAAGGCCTAGCACCAAATTGCATTTGCCATCTGATCAAACTTCTAGAGACAGTCAAAATGAGTATTTGAATTCAGCCCTAACACTTTCCTCTGCTGAGATACATGCATTAATCTGCAGCTCCATACAGCACTTCGGAGACAATTCGAATGGAAGCAAAACATTCTTGGGGTAAAACCTAAAGGGAAAAGCCTAGCACCAAATTGCATTTGCCATCTGATCTAACTTCTGGAGGCAGTCAAAATGATCCTTAGAATTCTTCCCTACCTGTTTCCTCTGCAGAGATACAGGGTGGCCCACACTGCTGTAAAATGCTTGATTTCGAGATTGATCGAAACTAATGAAATCATTGTTGGGGTAAAACCTAAAGGGAAAAGCCTAGCAACAAATTGCATTTGCCTGCTGATCTAACTTCTGGAGGCAGTCAAAATGAGTATTTGAATTCTGCCCTAACACTTTCCTCTGCTGAGATACATGCATTAATCTGCAGCTGCATAAAGCACTTCTGAGACAATTCGAATAGAAGCAAAACATTCTTGGGGTAAAACCTACAAGGAAAAGCCTAGCACCAAATTGCATTTGCCATCTGATCTAACTTCTGGAGGCAGTCAAAATGAGTATTTGAATTCTTCCCTAACACTTTCCCCTGCTGAGATACATGCATTAATCTGCAGCTGCATAAAGCACTTCTGAGACAATTCGAATAGAAGCAAAACATTCTTGGGGTAAAACCTACAGGGAAAAGCCTACCACCAAATTGCATTTGCCATCTGATCTAACTTCTGGAGGCAGTCAAAATGAGCATTTGAATTCTGCCCTAACACTTTCCTCTGCTGTGATACATGCTTGAATATACGGCTGCAAAAAGCACGTCTGAGGCAATTCGAATAGAAGGAAAACATTCTTGGGGTAAAACCTAATGGGAAAAGCCTAGCACCAAATTGCATTTGCCATCTGATCTAACTTCTGGAGTCAGTCAAAATGATCCTAAGAATTCCGCCCTACCTCGTTCCTCTGCTGACATACAGGGTGGTCCACACTGCTGCAAAATGCTTGATTTCGAGATTCATCGAAACTAATGAAATCATTGTTGGGGTAAAACCTTAAGGCAAAAGCCTAGCACCAAATTGCATTTGCCATCTGATCTAACTTCTGGAGGCAGTCAAAATGATCCTTAGAATTCTTCCCTACCTCTTTCCTCTGCTGAGATACAGGGTGGTCCACACTGCTGTAAAATGCTTGATTTCGAGAGTGATCGAAACTAATGAAATCATTGTTGGGGTAAAACCTAAAGGGAAAGGCCTAGCACCAAATTGCATTTGTCATCTGATTTAACTTCTGGAGGCAGTCAAAATGAGTATTTGAATTCAGCCCTATCACTTTCCTCTGCTGAGATGCATGCTTTAATCTGCAGCTCCTTAAAGCACTTCTGAGACTATTCGAATAGAAGCAAAACCTTCATGGGGTAAAACCTAAAGGGAAAAGCCTTGCACCAAATTGCATTTGCCATCTGATCTAAATTCTGGAGACAATCAAAATGATCCTTAGAATTCTTCCCTACCTCTTTTCTCTGCTGAGATACAGGGTGGTCCACACTGCTGTAAAATGCTTGATTTCGAGAGTGATCGAAACTAATGAAATCATTGTTGGGGTAAAACCTAAAGGGAAAGGCCTAGCACCAAATTGCATTTGTCATCTGATTTAACTTCTGGAGGCAGTCAAAATGCGTATTTGAATTCAGCCCTATCACTTTCCTCTGCTGAGATACATGCTTTAATCTACAGCTGCATAAAGCACTTCTGAGACAATTCGAATATAAGCAAAATATTCTTGGGGTAAAACCTACAGGGAAAAGCCTAGCACCAAATCGCATTTGCCATCTGATCTAACTTCTGCAGACAGTCAAAATGAGTATTTGAATTCTGCCCTAACACTTTCCTCTGCTGAGATACATGCTTTAATCTGCAGCTGCATAAAGCACTTTTGAGACAATTCGAATAGAAGCAAAATATTCTTGGGGTAAGACCTGAAGGGCAAGGGCTAGCTCCAAATTGCATTTGCCACCTGATCTAATTTCTGGAGACAGTCAAAATTATCCTTAGAATTCTTCCCCACCTCTTTCCTCTGCTGAGATACAGGATGGTCCACACTGCTGCAAAATGCTTGGTTTCGAGAGTGATCGAAACTAATGAAAACATTGTTGGGGTAAAACCTAAAGGGAAAAGCCTAGCACCAAATTGCATTTGCCGTATAATCTAACTTCTGGAGGCAGTCAAAATGAGTATTTGAATTCAGCCCTAACACTTTCCTCTGTTGAGATACTGGGTGGTCCACACTGCTGCAAAATGCTTGATTTCGAGAGTGATCGAAACTAATGAAAAAATTGTAGGGGTAAAACCTAAAGGCAAAGGCCTTACACCAAATTGCATTTGCCATCCGATCTAACTTCTGGACACAGTCAAAATGATCCTTAGAATTCTTCCCTACCTCTTTCTTCTGCTGAGATAAAGGGTGGTCAACACTGTGCAAAATGCTTGATTTCGAGAGCGATCAAAACTAATGAAAAAATTGTGGGGGTAAAAACTAAAGGCAAAGGCCTTGCACCAAATTGCATTTGCCATCTGATATAACTTGTGGAGGCAGTCAAAATGAGTATTTGAAATCTGCCCTAACACTTTCCTCTGCTGAGATACATGCTTTAATCTGCAGCTGCATAAAGCACTTTTGTGACAATTCGAATAGAAGCAAAACAACGTTGGGGTAAGACCTGTAGGGAAAGGGCTAGCACCAAATTGCATTTGCCATCTGATCTAACTTCTGGAGACAGTCAAAATGATCCTTAGAATTCTTCCCTACCTCTTTCCTCTGCTGAGATACAGGGTGGTCCACACGGCTGTAAAATGCTTGATTTCGAGAGTGATCGAAACTAATGAAATCATTGTTGGGGCAAAACCTAATGGGAAAGGCCTAGCACCAAATTGCATTTGCCATCTGATCCAACTTCTGGAGACAGTCAAAATGAGTATTTGAATTCAGCCCTATCACTTTCCTCTGCTGAGATACATGCTTTAATCTACAGCTGCATGAAGCACTTCTGAGACAATTCGAATAGAAGCAAAATCTTCTTGGGGTAAAACCTACAGGGAAAAGCCTTGCACCAAATTGCATTTGCCATCTGATATAACTTCTGGAGGCAGTAAAAATTATCCTTAGAATTCTTCCCTACCTCTTTCCTCTGCTGAGATACAGGGTGGTCCACACTGCTGCAAAATGCTTGATTTCGAGAGTGATCGAAACTAATGAAATCATTGTTGGGGCAAAACCTAAAGGGAAAGGCCTAGCACCAAATTGCATTTGCCATCTGATCCAACTTCTGGCGGCAGTCAAAATGAGTATTTGAATTCAGCCCTAACACTTTCCTCTGCTGAGATGCATGCATTAATCTGCAGCTGCATAAAGCACTTCTGAGACAATTCGAATAGAAGCAAAACATTCTTGGGGTAAAAAGTAAATGGAAAAGCCTTGCACCAAATTGCATTTGCCATCTGATATAACTTCTGGAGGCAGTCAAAATTATCCTTAGAATTATTCCCTACCTCTTTCCTCTGCTGAGATACAGGGTGGTCCACACTGCTGCAAAATGCTTGATTTCGAGAGTGATCGAAACTAATGAAATCATTGTTGGGGCAAAACCTAAAGGGAAAGGCCTAGCACCAAATTGCATTTGCCATCTGATCCAACTTCTGGCGGCAGTCAAAATGAGTATTTGAATTCAGCCCTAACACTTTCCTCTGCTGAGATGCATGCATTAATCTGCAGCTGCATAAAGCACTTCTGAGACAATTCGAATAGAAGCAAAACATTCTTGGGGTAAAACGTAAATGGAAAAGCCTAGCAGCAAATTGCATTTGCCATCTGATCTAACACCTGCAGACAGTCAAAATGAGTATTTGAATTCTGCCCTAACACTTTCCTCTGCTGAGATACATGCTTTAATCTGCAGCTGCATAAAGCACTTTTGTGACAATTCGAATAGAAGCAAAACAACGTTGGGGTAAGACCTGTAGGGAAAGGGCTAGCACCAAATTGCATTTGCCATCTGATCTAACTTCTGGAGACAGTCAAAATGATCCTTAGAATTCTTCCCTACCTCTTTCCTCTGCTGAGATACAGGGAGGACAACACTGTGCAAAATGTTTGATTTCGAGAGTGATCGAAACTAATGAAAAAATTGTTGGGGTAAAACGTAAAGGGAAAAGCCTACCACGAAATCGCATTTGCCGTCTGATCTAACTTCTGGAGACAGTCAAAATGATCCTTAGAATTCTTCCCTACCTCTTTCCTCTGCTGAGATACAGGATGGCCCACACTGCTGTAAAATGCTTGGTTTCGAGAGTGATCGAAACTAATGAAATCATTGTTGGGGTAAAACCTAAAGGGAAAGGCCTAGCAACAAATTGCATTTGCCTTCTGATCTAACTTCTGGAGGCAGTCAAAATGAGTATTTGAATTCTGCCCTGACACTTTCCTCTGCAATGATACACGCATTAATCTGCAGCTGCATAAACCACTTCTGAGACAATTTGAATGGAAGCAAAATATTCTTGGGCTAAAACCTAAAGGGAAAAGCCTACCACCAAATTGCTTTTGCCATCTCATCTAACGTCTGGAGACAGTCAAAATGAGCCTTGGAATTCCTCCCTAACACTTTCCTCTGCTGACATACAGGGTGGTCCACACTGCTGCAAAATGCTTAATTTCAAGAATGATAGAAACTAATGAAAACATTGCTGGGTTAAAACCTGAAGGTAAAGGACTAGCACCAAATTGCATTTGCCATCTGATCTAACTTCTGGAGACAGTCAAAATTATCCTTAGAATTCTTCCCTACCTCTTTCCTCTGCTGAGATACAGGGTGGTCAACACTGCTGCAAAATGCTTGATTTCGAGAGTGATCGAAACTAATGAAATCATTGTTGGGGTAAAACCTAAAGGGAAAGGCCTAGCACAAAATTGCATTTGCCATCTGATCTAACTTCTGGAGGCCGTCAAAATGAGTATTTGAATTCAGCCCTAACACTTTCCTCTCCTGAGATACATGCATTAATCTGCAGCTGCATAAAGCACTTCTGAGACAATTCGAATAGAAGCAAAACATTCTTGGGGTAAAACCTACAGGGAAAATCCTAGCACCAAATTGCATTTGCCATCTGATCTAACTTCTGGAGGCCGTCAAAATGAGTATTTGACTTCTGCCCTAACACTTTCCTGTGCTGAGATACATGCATTAATCTGCAGCTGCATAAAGCACTTCTGAGACAATTCGAATAGAGGGAAAATATTCTTGGGGTAAAACCTAAAGGGAAAAGCCTAGCACCAAATTGCATTCGCCAACTAATCTATATTTCTGGAGACAGGTAAAATGATCCTTAGAATTCTTCCCTACCTCTTTCCTCTGCTGAGATACAGGGTGGTCAACACTGATGCAAATTGCTTGATTTCGAGATTGATCGAAACTAATGAAAATATTGTTGGGGTAAAACCTAAAGGGAAAGGCCTAGCACCAAATTGCATTTGCCATCTGATCTAACTTCTGGAGACAGTCAAAATGATCCTTAGAATTCTTCCCTACCTCTTTCCTCTGCTGAGATACAGGGTGGCCCACACTGCTGTAAAATGCTTGATTTCGAGAGTGATCGAAACTAATGAAAACATTGTTGGGGTTAAACCTAAAGAGAAAGGCCTAGCACCAAATTGCATTTGCCATCTGATCAAACTTCTAGAGACAGTCAAAATGAGTATTTGAATTCAGCCCTAACACTTTCCTCTGCTGAGATACATGCATTAATCTGCAGCTCCATACAGCACTTCGGAGACAATTCGAATGGAAGCAAAACATTCTTGGGGTAAAACCTAAAGGGAAAAGCCTAGCACCAAATTGCATTTGCCATCTGATCTAACTTCTGGAGACAGTCAAAATGATCCTTAGAATTCTTCCCTACCTCTTTCCTCTGCTGAGATACAGGGAGGACAACACTGTGCAAAATGCTTGATTTCGAGAGTGATCGAAACTAATGAAAAAATTGTTGGGGTAAAACGTAAAGGGAAAAGCCTACCACCGAATCGCATTTGCCGTCTGATCTAACTTCTGGAGACAGTCAAAATGATCCTTAGAATTCTTCCCTACCTCTTTCCTCTGCTGAGATACAGGATGGCCCACACTGCTGTAAAATGCTTGGTTTCGAGAGTGATCGAAACTAATGAAATCATTGTTGGGGTAAAACCTAAAGGGAAAGGCCTAGCAACAAATTGCATTTGCCTCCTGATCTAACTTCTGGAGGCAGTCAAAATGAGTATTTGAATTCTGCCCTGACACTTTCCTCTGCAATGATACACGCATTAATCTGCAGCTGCATAAACCACTTCTGAGACAACTTGAATGGAAGCAAAATATTCTTGGGCTAAAACCTAAAGGGAAAAGCCTACCACCAAATTGCTTTTGCCATCTCATCTAACGTCTGGAGACAGTCAAAATGAGCCTTAGAATTCCTCCCTAACACTTTCCTCTGCTGAGATACAGGGTGGTCAACACTGCTGCAAAATGCTTGATTTCGAGAGTGATCGAAACTAATGAAAACATTGCTGGGTTAAAACCTGAAGGTAAAGGACTAGCACCAAATTGCATTTGCCATCTGATCTAGCTTCTGGAGGCAGTCAAAATGAGTATTTGTCTTCTGCCCTAACACTTTCCTCTGCTGAGATGCATGCATTAATCTGCTGCTGCATAAAGCACTTCTGAGACAATTCGAATCGAAGCAAAACATTCTTGGGGTAAAACGTAAATGGAAAAGCCTAGCAGCAAATTGCATTTGCCATCTGATCTAACACCTGCAGACAGTCAAAATGAGTATTTGAATTCTGCCCTAACACTTTCCTCTGCTGAGATACATGCTTTAATCTGCAGCTGCATAAAGCACTTTTGTGACAATTCGAATAGAAGCAAAACAACGTTGGGGTAAGACCTGTAGGGAAAGGGCTAGCACCAAATTGCATTTGCCATCTGATCTAACTTCTGGAGACAGTCAAAATGATCCTTAGAATTCTTCCCTACCTCTTTCCTCTGCTGAGATACAGGGTGGTCCACACGGCTGTAAAATGCTTGATTTCGAGAGTGATCGAAACTAATGAAATCATTGTTGGGGCAAAACCTAAAGGGAAAGGCCTAGCACCAAATTGCATTTGCCATCTGATCTAACTTCTGGAGGCAGTCAAAATGAGTATTTGAATTCAGCCCTATCACTTTCCTCTGCTGAGATACATGCTTTAATCTACAGCTGCATGAAGCACTTCTGAGACAATTCGAATAGAAGCAAAATCTTCTTGGGGTAAAACCTACAGGGAAAAGCCTTGCACCAAATTGCATTTGCCATCTGATATAACTTCTGGAGGCAGTAAAAATTATCCTTAGAATTCTTCCCTACCTCTTTCCTCTGCTGAGATACAGGGTGGTCCACACTGCTGCAAAATGCTTGATTTCGAGAGTGATCGAAACTAATGAAATCATTGTTGGGGCAAAACCTAAAGGGAAAGGCCTAGCACCAAATTGCATTTGCCATCTGATCCAACTTCTGGCGGCTGTCAAAATGAGTATTTGAATTCAGCCCTAACACTTTCCTCTGCTGAGATGCATGCATTAATCTGCAGCTGCATAAAGCACTTCTGAGACAATTCGAATAGAAGCAAAACATTCTTGGGGTAAAAAGTAAATGGAAAAGCCTTGCACCAAATTGCATTTGCCATCTGATATAACTTCTGGAGGCAGTCAAAATTATCCTTAGAATTATTCCCTACCTCTTTCCTCTGCTGAGATACAGGGTGGTCCACACAGCTGCAAAATGCTTGATTTCGAGAGTGATCGAAACTAATGAAATCATTGTTGGGGCAAAACCTAAAGGGAAAGGCCTAGCACCAAATTGCATTTGCCATCTGATCCAACTTCTGGCGGCAGTCAAAATGAGTATTTGAATTCAGCCCTAACACTTTCCTCTGCTGAGATGCATGCATTAATCTGCAGCTGCATAAAGCACTTCTGAGACAATTCGAATAGAAGCAAAACATTCTTGGGGTAAAACGTAAATGGAAAAGCCTAGCACCAAATTGCATTTGCCATCTGATCTAACTTCTGGAGACAGTCAAAATGATCCTTAGAATTCTTCCCTACCTCTTTCCTCTGCTGAGATACAGGGAGGACAACACTGTGCAAAATGCTTGATTTCGAGAGTGATCGAAACTAATGAAAAAATTGTTGGGGTAAAACGTAAAGGGAAAAGCCTACCACCAAATCGCATTTGCCGTCTGATCTAACTTCTGGAGACAGTCAAAATGATCCTTAGAATTCTTCCCTACCTCTTTCCTCTGCTGAGATACAGGATGGCCCACACTGCTGTAAAATGCTTGGTTTCGAGAGTGATCGAAACTAATGAAATCATTGTTGGGGTAAAACCTAAAGGGAAAGGCCTAGCAACAAATTGCATTTGCCTCCTGATCTAACTTCTGGAGGCAGTCAAAATGAGTATTTGAATTCTGCCCTGACACTTTCCTCTGCAATGATACACGCATTAATCTGCAGCTGCATAAACCACTTCTGAGACAACTTGAATGGAAGCAAAATATTCTTGGGCTAAAACCTAAAGGGAAAAGCCTACCACCAAATTGCTTTTGCCATCTCATCTAACGTCTGGAGACAGTCAAAATGAGCCTTAGAATTCCTCCCTAACACTTTCCTCTGCTGAGATACAGGGTGGTCAACACTGCGGCAAAATGCTTGATTTCGAGAGTGATCGAAACTAATGAAAACATTGCTGGGTTAAAACCTGAAGGTAAAGGACTAGCACCAAATTGCATTTGCCATCTGATCTAGCTTCTGGAGGCAGTCAAAATGAGTATTTGTCTTCTGCCCTAACACTTTCCTCTGCTGAGATGCATGCATTAATCTGCTGCTGCATAAAGCACTTCTGAGACAATTCGAATCGAAGCAAAACATTCTTGGGGTAAAACGTAAATGGAAAAGCCTAGCAGCAAATTGCATTTGCCATCTGATCTAACACCTGCAGACAGTCAAAATGAGTATTTGAATTCTGCCCTAACACTTTCCTCTGCTGAGATACATGCTTTAATCTGCAGCTGCATAAAGCACTTTTGTGACAATTCGAATAGAAGCAAAACAACGTTGGGGTAAGACCTGTAGGGAAAGGGCTAGCACCAAATTGCATTTGCCATCTGATCTAACTTCTGGAGACAGTCAAAATGATCCTTAGAATTCTTCCCTACCTCTTTCCTCTGCTGAGATACAGGGTGGTCCACACGGCTGTAAAATGCTTGATTTCGAGAGTGATCGAAACTAATGAAATCATTGTTGGGGCAAAACCTAAAGGGAAAGGCCTAGCACCAAATTGCATTTGCCATCTGATCTAACTTCTGGAGGCAGTCAAAATGAGTATTTGAATTCAGCCCTATCACTTTCCTCTGCTGAGATACATGCTTTAATCTACAGCTGCATGAAGCACTTCTGAGACAATTCGAATAGAAGCAAAATCTTCTTGGGGTAAAACCTACAGGGAAAAGCCTTGCACCAAATTGCATTTGCCATCTGATATAACTTCTGGAGGCAGTCAAAATTATCCTTAGAATTATTCCCTACCTCTTTCCTCTGCTGAGATACAGGGTGGTCCACACTGCTGCAAAATGCTTGATTTCGAGAGTGATCGAAACTAATGAAATCATTGTTGGGGCAAAACCTAAAGGGAAAGGCCTAGCACCAAATTGCATTTGCCATCTGATCCAACTTCTGGCGGCAGTCAAAATGAGTATTTGAATTCAGCCCTAACACTTTCCTCTGCTGAGATGCATGCATTAATCTGCAGCTGCATAAAGCACTTCTGAGACAATTCGAATAGAAGCAAAACATTCTTGGGGTAAAACGTAAATGGAAAAGCCTAGCAGCAAATTGCATTTGCCATCTGATCTAACACCTGCAGACAGTCAAAATGAGTATTTGAATTCTGCCCTAACACTTTCCTCTGCTGAGATACATGCTTTAATCTGCAGCTGCATAAAGCACTTTTGTGACAATTCGAATAGAAGCAAAACAACGTTGGGGTAAGACCTGTAGGGAAAGGGCTAGCACCAAATTGCATTTGCCATCTGATCTAACTTCTGGAGACAGTCAAAATGATCCTTAGAATTCTTCCCTACCTCTTTCCTCTGCTGAGATACAGGGAGGACAACACTGTGCAAAATGTTTGATTTCGAGAGTGATCGAAACTAATGAAAAAATTGTTGGGGTAAAACGTAAAGGGAAAAGCCTACCACCAAATCGCATTTGCCGTCTGATCTAACTTCTGGAGACAGTCAAAATGATCCTTAGAATTCTTCCCTACCTCTTTCCTCTGCTGAGATACAGGATGGCCCACACTGCTGTAAAATGCTTGGTTTCGAGAGTGATCGAAACTAATGAAATCATTGTTGGGGTAAAACCTAAAGGGAAAGGCCTAGCAACAAATTGCATTTGCCTTCTGATCTAACTTCTGGAGGCAGTCAAAATGGGTATTTGAATTCTGCCCTGACACTTTCCTCTGCAATGATACACGCATTAATCTGCAGCTGCATAAACCACTTCTGAGACAATTTGAATGGAAGCAAAATATTCTTGGGCTAAAACCTAAAGGGAAAAGCCTACCACCAAATTGCTTTTGCCATCTCATCTAACGTCTGGAGACAGTCAAAATGAGCCTTAGAATTCCTCCCTAACACTTTCCTCTGCTGACATACAGGGTGGTCCACACTGCTGCAAAATGCTTAATTTCAAGAATGATAGAAACTAATGAAAACATTGCTGGGTTAAAACCTGAAGGTAAAGGACTAGCACCAAATTGCATTTGCCATCTGATCTAACTTCTGGAGACAGTCAAAATTATCCTTAGAATTCTTCCCTACCTCTTTCCTCTGCTGAGATACAGGGTGGTCAACACTGCTGCAAAATGCTTGATTTCGAGAGTGATCGAAACTAATGAAATCATTGTTGGGGTAAAACCTAAAGGGAAAGGCCTAGCACAAAATTGCATTTGCCATCTGATCTAACTTCTGGAGGCCGTCAAAATGAGTATTTGAATTCAGCCCTAACACTTTCCTCTCCTGAGATACATGCATTAATCTGCAGCTGCATAAAGCACTTCTGAGACAATTCGAATAGAAGCAAAACATTCTTGGGGTAAAACCTACAGGGAAAATCCTAGCACCAAATTGCATTTGCCATCTGATCTAACTTCTGGAGGCCGTCAAAATGAGTATTTGACTTCTGCCCTAACACTTTCCTGTGCTGAGATACATGCATTAATCTGCAGCTGCATAAAGCACTTCTGAGACAATTCGAATAGAGGGAAAATATTCTTGGGGTAAAACCTAAAGGGAAAAGCCTAGCACCAAATTGCATTCGCCAACTAATCTATATTTCTGGAGACAGGTAAAATGATCCTTAGAATTCTTCCCTACCTCTTTCCTCTGCTGAGATACAGGGTGGTCAACACTGATGCAAATTGCTTGATTTCGAGATTGATCGAAACTAATGAAAATATTGTTGGGGTAAAACCTAAAGGGAAAGGCCTAGCACCAAATTGCATTTGCCATCTGATCTAACTTCTGGAGACAGTCAAAATGATCCTTAGAATTCTTCCCTACCTCTTTCCTCTGCTGAGATACAGGGTGGCCCACACTGCTGTAAAATGCTTGATTTCGAGAGTGATCGAAACTAATGAAAACATTGTTGGGGTAAAACCTAAAGAGAAAGGCCTAGCACCAAATTGCATTTGCCATCTGATCAAACTTCTAGAGACAGTCAAAATGAGTATTTGAATTCAGCCCTAACACTTTCCTCTGCTGAGATACATGCATTAATCTGCAGCTCCATACAGCACTTCGGAGACAATTCGAATAGAAGCAAAACATTCTTGGGGTAAAACGTAAATGGAAAAGCCTAGCACCAAATTGCATTTGCCATCTGATCTAACTTCTGGAGACAGTCAAAATGATCCTTAGAATTCTTCCCTACCTCTTTCCTCTGCTGAGATACAGGGAGGACAACACTGTGCAAAATGCTTGATTTCGAGAGTGATCGAAACTAATGAAAAAATTGTTGGGGTAAAACGTAAAGGGAAAAGCCTACCACCAAATCGCATTTGCCGTCTGATCTAACTTCTGGAGACAGTCAAAATGATCCTTAGAATTCTTCCCTACCTCTTTCCTCTGCTGAGATACAGGATGGCCCACACTGCTGTAAAATGCTTGGTTTCGAGAGTGATCGAAACTAATGAAATCATTGTTGGGGTAAAACCTAAAGGGAAAGGCCTAGCAACAAATTGCATTTGCCTCCTGATCTAACTTCTGGAGGCAGTCAAAATGAGTATTTGAATTCTGCCCTGACACTTTCCTCTGCAATGATACACGCATTAATCTGCAGCTGCATAAACCACTTCTGAGACAACTTGAATGGAAGCAAAATATTCTTGGGCTAAAACCTAAAGGGAAAAGCCTACCACCAAATTGCTTTTGCCATCTCATCTAACGTCTGGAGACAGTCAAAATGAGCCTTAGAATTCCTCCCTAACACTTTCCTCTGCTGAGATACAGGGTGGTCAACACTGCTGCAAAATGCTTGATTTCGAGAGTGATCGAAACTAATGAAAACATTGCTGGGTTAAAACCTGAAGGTAAAGGACTAGCACCAAATTGCATTTGCCATCTGATCTAGCTTCTGGAGGCAGTCAAAATGAGTATTTGTCTTCTGCCCTAACACTTTCCTGTGCTGAGATACATGCATTAATCTGCAGCTGCATAAAGCACTTCTGAGACAATTCGAATAGAGGCAAAACATTCTTGGGGTAAAACCTAAAGAAAAAAGCGTAGCACCAAATTGCATTTGCCATCTGATCAAACTTCTGGAGACATTCAAAATGAGTATTTGAATTCAGCCCTAACACTTTCCTCTGCTGTGATACATGCTTGAATATACGGCTGCAAAAAGCACGTCTGAGACAATTCAAATAGAGGGAAAATATTCTTGGGGTAAAACCTAAAGGGAAAAGCCTAGCACCAAATTGCATTCGCCAACTAATCTATATTTCTGGAGACAGTCAAAATGATCCTTACAATTCTTCCCTACCTCTTTCCTCGGATGAGATACAAGGTGGTCCACACTGCTGCAAAATGTTTGATTTCGAGATTGATCGAAACTAATGAAAAAATTGTTGGGGTAAAACCTAAAGGGAAAAGCCTACCACCAAATTGCATTTGCCATCTGATCTAACTTCTGGAGACAGTCAAAATGATCCTTAGAATTCTTCCCTACCTCTTTCCTCTGCAGAGATGCAGGGTTGAACACACTGCTATAAAATGCTTGATTTGGAAAGTGATCGAAACTAATGAAAACATTCTTGGGGTAAAACCTAAAAAGAAAAGCCTACCACCAAATTGCATTTGCCATCTGATCTAACTTCTGGAGACAGTAAAAATGATCCTTAGAATTCTTCCCTACCTCTTTCCTCTGCTGAGATACAGGGTGGTCAACACTGATACAAATTGCTTGATTTCGAGATTGATCGAAACTAATGAAAACATTATTGGGGTAAAACCTAAAGGGAAAGGCCTAGCACCAAATTGCATTTGCCATCTGATCTAACTTCTGGAGACAGTCAAAATGATCCTTATAATTCTTCCCTGCCTCTTTCCACTGCTCAGATACAGGGTGGTCCACACTGCTGCAAAATGCTTGATTTCGAGATTGATCAAAACTAATGAAAAAATTGTTGGGGTAAAACCTAAAGGGAAAAGCCTAGCACCAAATTGCATTTGCCATCTGATCTAACTTCTAGAGACAGTCAAAATGATCCTTAGAATTCCTCCCTACCTCTTTCCTCTGCTGAGATACAGGGTGGCCCACACGGCTGTAAAAAGCTCGATTTCGAGAGCGATTGAAAATAATGAAAACATTGTTGGGGTAAAACCTAAAGAGAAAGGCCTAGCACCAAATTGCATTTGCCATCTGATCAAACTTCTGGAGACAGTCAAAATGAGTATTTGAATTCAGCCCTAACACTTTCCTCTGCTGAGATACATGCATTAATCTGCAGCTGCATAAAGCACTTCTCAGACAATTCGAATAGAGGCAAAACATTCTTGGGGTAAAACCTAAAGGGAAAAGCGTAGCACCAAATTGCATTTGCCATCTGATCTAACTTCTGGAGACAGTCAAAATGATCCTTAGAATTCCTCCCTACCTCTTTCCTCTGCTAATATACAAGGTGGTCCACACTGCTGCAAAATGCTTGATTTCGAGATTGATCGAAACTAATGAAAATATTGTTGGGGTAAAACCTAAAGGCAAAAGCCTAGCACCAAATTGCATTATCCATCTGATCTAACTTCTGGAGACAGTTAAAATGATCCTCGGAATTCTTCCCTACCTCTTTATTCTGCTGAGATACAGGGCGGTCAACACTGTGTAAAATGCTTGATTTCGAGAGTGATCGAAACAAATGAAAATTTTGTTGGGGTAAAACCTAAAGGGAAAGGCCTAGCACCAAATTGCATTTGCCATCTGATCTAACTTCTGGAGGCAGTCAAAATGAGTATTTGAATTCAGCCCTAACACTTTCCTCTGCTGTGATACATGCTTGAATATACGGCTGGAAAAAGCACGCCTGAGACAATTTGAATAGAGGGAAAATATTCTTGGGGTAAAACCTAAAGGGAAAAGCCTAGCACCAAATTGCATTCGCCAACTAATCTATATTTCTGGAGACAGTCAAAATGATCCTTACAATTCTTCCCTACCTCATTCCTCTGATGAGATACAAGGTGGTCCACACTGCTGCAAAATGTTTGATTTAGAGATTGATCAAAACTAATGAAAAAATTGTTCGGGTAAAACCTAAAGGGAAAAGCCTAGCACCAAATTGCATTTGCCATCTGATCTAACTTCTGGAGACAGTCAAAATGATCCTTAGAATTCTTCCCTACCTCTTTCCTCTCCTGAGATACAGGGTGGTCCACACTGCTGCAAAATGTTTGATTTAGAGATTGATGAAAACTAATGAAAACATTGTTGGGGGAAAACCTAAAGGGAAAAGCCTAGCACCAAATTGCATTTGCCATCTGATCTAACTTCTGGAGACAGTCAAAATGATCCTTACAATTCTTCCCTACCTCATTCCTCTGATGAGATACAAGGTGGTCCACACTGCTGCAAAATGTTTGATTTAGAGATTGATCAAAACTAATGAAAACATTGTTGGGGTAAAACCTAAAGGGAAAAGCCTAGCACCAAATTGCATTTGCCATCTGATCTAACTTCTGGAGACTGTCAAAATGAGCCTTAGACATATTCGCTACCTCTTTCCTCTCCTGAGATACAGGGTGGTCCACACTGCTGTAAAATGCTTGATTTCGAGTGCGATTGCAACTAATGAAATCACTCTTGGGGTAAAACCTAAAGGGAAAGGCTTAGCACCAAAATGCATTTGCCATCTGATCTAACTTCTGGAAGCAGTCAAAATGATCCTTAGAATTCTTCCCAACCTCTTTCCTCTGCTGAGATACAGGGTGGTCCACACTGCTGTAAAATGCTTGATTTCGAGATAGATCGAAACTAATGAAAAAATTGTTGGGGTAAAACCTAAAGGGAAAGGCCTGGCACCAAATTGCATTTGCCATCTGATCTAGCTTCTGGAGGCAGTCAAAATGAGTATTTGACTTCTGCCCTAACACTTTCCTGTGCTGAGATACATGCATTAATCTGCAGCTGCATAAAGCACTTCTCAGACAATTCGAATAGAGGCAAAACATTCTTGGGGTAAAACCTAAAGGGAAAAGCGTAGCACCAAATTGCATTTGCCATCTGATCTAACTTCTGGAGACAGTCAAAATGATCCTTAGAATTCTTCCCTGCCTCTTTCCACTGCTCAGATACAGGGTGGTCCACACGGCTGTAAAATGCTCGATTTCGAGAGCGATTGAAAATAATGAAAACATTGTTGGGGTAAAACCTAAAGGAAAAGGCCTAGCACCAAATTGCATTTGCCATCTGATCTAACTTCTGGAGGCAGTCAAAATGAGTATTTGAATTCAGCCCTAACACTTTCCTCTGCTGTGATACATGCTTGAATATACGGCTGGAAAAAGCACGTCTGAGACAATTCGAATAGAGGGAAAATATTCTTGGGGTAAAACCTAAAGGGAAAAGCCTAGCACCAAATTGCATTCGCCAACTAATCTATATTTCTGGAGACAGTCAAAATGATCCTTACAATTCTTCCCTACCTCATTCCTCTGATGAGATACAAGGTGGTCCACACTGCTGCAAAATGTTTGATTTAGAGATTGATCGAAACTAATGAAAAAATTGTTGGGGTAAAACCTAAAGGGAAAAGCCTACCACCAAATTGCATTTGCCATCTGATCTAACTTCTGGAGACAGTCAAAATGATCCTTAGAATTCTTCCCTACCTCTTTCCTCTGCTGAGATACAGGGTGGTCAACACTGATGCAAATTGCTTGATTTCGAGATTCATCGAAACTAATGAAAACATTGTTGGGGTAAAACCTAAAGGGAAAAGCCTAGCACCAAATTGCATTTGCCATCTGATCTAACTTCTGGAGACAGTCAAAATGAGCCTTAGACATATTCGCTACCTCTTTCCTCTCCTGAGATACAGGGTGGTCCACACTGCTGTAAAATGCTTGATTTCGAGTGCGATTGCAACTAATGAAATCACTCTTGGGGTAAAACCTAAAGGGAAAGGCTTAGCACCAAAATGCATTTGCCATCTGATCTAACTTCTGGAAGCAGTCAAAATGATCCTTAGAATTCTTCCCAACCTCTTTCCTCTGCTGAGATACAGGGTGGTCCACACTGCTGTAAAATGCTTGATTTCGAGATAGATCGAAACTAATGAAAAAATTGTTGGGGTAAAACCTAAAGGGAAAGGCCTGGCACCAAATTGCATTTGCCATCTGATCTAGCTTCTGGAGGCAGTCAAAATGAGTATTTGACTTCTGCCCTAACACTTTCCTGTGCTGAGATACATGCATTAATCTGCAGCTGCATAAAGCACTTCTCAGACAATTCGAATAGAGGCAAAACATTCTTGGGGTAAAACCTAAAGGGAAAAGCGTAGCACCAAATTGCATTTGCCATCTGATCTAACTTCTGGAGACAGTCAAAATGATCCTTAGAATTCTTCCCTGCCTCTTTCCACTGCTCAGATACAGGGTGGTCCACACGGCTGTAAAATGCTCGATTTCGAGAGCGATTGAAAATAATGAAAACATTGTTGGGGTAAAACCTAAAGGAAAAGGCCTAGCACCAAATTGCATTTGCCATCTGATCTAACTTCTGGAGGCAGTCAAAATGAGTATTTGAATTCAGCCCTAACACTTTCCTCTGCTGTGATACATGCTTGAATATACGGCTGGAAAAAGCACGTCTGAGACAATTCGAATAGAGGGAAAATATTCTTGGGGTAAAACCTAAAGGGAAAAGCCTAGCACCAAATTGCATTCGCCAACTAATCTATATTTCTGGAGACAGTCAAAATGATCCTTACAATTCTTCCCTACCTCATTCCTCTGATGAGATACAAGGTGGTCCACACTGCTGCAAAATGTTTGATTTAGAGATTGATCGAAACTAATGAAAAAATTGTTGGGGTAAAACCTAAAGGGAAAAGCCTACCACCAAATTGCATTTGCCATCTGATCTAACTTCTGGAGACAGTCAAAATGATCCTTAGAATTCTTCCCTACCTCTTTCCTCTGCTGAGATACAGGGTGGTCAACACTGATGCAAATTGCTTGATTTCGAGATTCATCGAAACTAATGAAAACATTGTTGGGGTAAAACCTAAAGGGAAAAGCCTAGCCCCAAATTGCATTTGCCATCTGATCTAACTTCAGGAGACAGTCAAAATGAGCTATAGACTTATTCCCTACCTCTTTCCTCTCCTGAGATACAGGGTGGTCCACACTGCTGTAAAATGCTTGATTTTGAGTGCGATTGCAACTAATGAAATCACTCTTGGGGTAAAACCTAAAGGGAAAGGCTTAGCACCAAAATGCATTTGCCATCTGATCTAACTTCTGGAAGCAGTCAAAATGATCCTTAGAATTCTTCCCAACCTCTTTCCTCTGCTGAGATACAGGGCGGTCAACACTGTGTAAAATGCTTGATTTCGAGAGTGATCGAAACAAATGAAAATTTTGTTGGGGTAAAACCTAAAGGGAAAGTGCTAGCACCAAATTGCATTTGCCATCTGATCTAACTTCTGGAGGCAGTCAAAATGAGTAATTGAATTCTGCCCTAACACTTTCCTCTGCAGAGATACATGCTTTAATCTACAGCTGCATACAGCACTTCTGAGACAATTCGAATAGAGGCAAAACATTCTTGGGGTAAAACCTAAAGGGAAAAGCGTAGCACCAAATTGCATTTGCCATCTGATCTAACTTCTGGAGACAGTCAAAATGATCCTTAGAATTCTTCCCTACCTCTTTCCTCTGCTGAGATGCAGGGTGGTCAACACTGCTGCAAAATGCTTGATTTCGAGATTGATCGAAACTAATGAAAAAATTGTTGGGGTAAAACCTTAAGGCAAAAGCCTAGCACCAAATTACATTTGCCATCTGAACTAACTTCTGGAGGCAGTCAAAATGGTCCTTAGAATTCTTCCCTACCTCTTTCCTCTGCTGAGATACAGGGTGGTCAACACTGCTGCAAAATGCTTGATTTCGAGATTAATCGAAACTAATGAAAACATTGCTGGGGTAAAACCTAAAGGGAAAAGCCTAGCACCAAATTGCATTTGCCATCTGATCTAACTTCTGGAGGCAGTCAAAACGAGTATTTGAATTCAGCCCTAACACTTTCCTCTACTGAGATACATGCATTCATCTACAGCTGCATACAACACTTGTGAGACAACTGGAATAGAAGCAAACCATTCTTGGGGTAAAATCTTAAGGGAAAAGCCTAGCACCAAATTGCATTTGCCATCTGACCTAACTTCTGGAGGCAGTCAAAATGAGTATTTGAATTCAGCCCTAACACTTTCCTCTGCTGAGATACATGCATTAATATACAGCTGCATGCAGAACTTCTGAGACAATTCGAATAGCAGCATAACATTCTTGGGGTAAAACCTAAAGGGAAAAGCCTAGCACCAAATTGCATTTGCCATCTGATCTAACTTCTGGAGACAGTCAAAACAATCCTTAGAATTCCTCCCTACCTCTTTCCTCTGCTGAGATACAGGGTGGTCCACACTGCTGTAAAATGCTTGAGTACGAGAGTTTTCATAAATAATGAAAACATTGCTGGGGTAAAACCTAAAGGGATAGGCCTAGCACCAAATTGCATTTGCCATCTGATCTAACTTCTGGAGACAGTCAAAATGATCCTTAGAATTCTTCCCTACCTCTTTCCTCTGCTGAGATACAGGGTGGTCCACACTGCTGTAAAATGCTTGATTTCGAGAGTGATCGAAACTAATGAAAACATTCTTCGGGTAAAACCTAAAGGGAAAAGCCTAGCACCAAATTGCATTTGCCATCTGATCTAACTTCTGGAGAGAGTCAAAAAGATCCTTCGAATTCAGCCCTAACACTTTCCTCTGCTGAGATACATGCTTTAATCTGCAGCTGCATACAGCACATCTGAGACAATTCGAATAGCAGCAAAACATTCTTGGGGTAAAACCTAAAGGGAAAAGCCTAGCACCAAATTGCATTTGCCATCTGATCTAACTTCTGGAGACAGTCAAAATGAGTATTTGAATTCAGCCCTAACACTTTCCTCTGCTGAGATACATGCTTTAATCTACAGCTGCATACAGCACTTCTGAGACAATTCGAATAGAAGCAAAACATTCTTGGGGTAAAACCTAAAGGGAAAAGCCTAGCACCAAATTGCATTTGCCATCTGATCCAACTGCTGGAGACAGTCAAAATGACCCTTAGAATTCTTCCCTACCTCTTTCCTCTGCTGAGATACAGGGTGGTCCACACTGCTGTAAAATGCTTGATTTCGAGAGTGATCGAAACTAATGAAAACATTAGAATAAACCTTTATTAGAATAAACCAAACCAGGTTGGAAGAGACCTTCAAGATCATCGTGTCTAACCCATCAACCAATCCAACCCACCCAAACAGCTAACCCATGGCACCAAGCACCCCATCAAGTCCCCTTCTGAACACCTTCAATGACGGCGACTCCACCACCTCCCCGGGCAACCCATTCCATAGCGCAATCACTCTTTCTGTATAGAACTTCTTCCTAACGTCCAAGCTGAACCTCCCCTGGCACAGCCTGAGACTGTGTCCTCTTGTTCTGGTACTGGGTGCCTGGGAGAAGAGACCATCATCAGCCTTTCTACAACCTCCCTTCAGGTAGTTGTAGAGAGTGATAAGGTCACCCCTGAGTCTCCTCTTCTCCAGGCTAAGCAGCCCCAGCTCCCTCAGCCTCTCCTCATAGGGCTTGTGTTCCAAACCCCTCACCAACTTTGTTGCTCTTCTCTGGACTCGTTCCAGCAAGTCAACATCCTTCCTAAACTGAGGGGCCCAGAACTGGACACAGTACTCGAGGTGTGGCCTAACCAGTGCAGTGTACAGGGGCAGAATGACCTCCCTGCTCCTGCTGGCCACACTGTTCTTGATGCAGGCCAGGATGCCATTGGCCCTCTTGGCTGCCTGGGCACACTGCAGGCTCATGTTCAGCCTACCATCAACCAGCACCCCCAGGTCCCTCTCTGCCTGGCTGCTCTCCAGCCACTCTGACCCCAGCCTGTAGCACTGCATGGGGTTGTTGTGTCCAATGTGCAGAACCCGGCACTTGGATGTGTTAAATCTCATGCCGTTGGGTTCTGCCCATCTGTCCAGCCTGTCGAGGTCTCTCTGCAGAGCCTCTCTACCCTCCAGCAGATAAACTCTTGCCCCCAGCTTGGTGTCGTCAGCAAATTTACTGATGATGGTCTCAATGCCCTCATCCAGATCATCTATAAAGATGTTAAAGAGCACAGGGCCCAGCACTGATACTTGGGGCACACCACTAGTGACTGGCTGCCAGCGGGATGTGGCACCATTCACCACCACTCTCTGGGCTCGGCCATCCACCCAGTTCCTAACCCATCGCAGTGTGCTCCCGTCCAAGCCATGGGCTGACAGCTTGGCCAGCAGTTTGCTATGGGGGACGGTGTCAAAGGCCTTGCTGAGGTCCAGGTAGACTACATCAACAGGCCTCCCCACATCCACCAGGCGGGTCACCTGATCATAGAAGGTGATCAGGTTGGTCAGGCAGGACCTGTCCTTCCTAAATCCATGCTGGCTAGGCCTGAACCCTTGGCCATCCTGTAAGTGTTGGGGTAAAACCTAAAGGGAAAGGCCTAGCACCAAATTGCATTTGCCATCTGATCTAACTTCTGGAGGCAGTCAAAATGAGTATTTGAATTCAGCCCTAACACTGTCCTCTGCTGAGATACATGCTTTAATCGGCAGCTGCATACAGCACTTCTGAGACAATTCGAATAGAAGCAAAACATTCTTGGGGTAAAACCTAAAGGGAAAAGCCTAGCACCAAATCGCATTTGCCATCTGATCTAACTTCTGGAGGCAGTCTAAATGATCCTTAGAATTCTTCCCTACCTCTTTCCTCTGCTGAGATACTGGGTGGTCCATACTGCTGTAAAATGCTTGATTTCGAGAGTGATTGAAACTAATGAAAACATTGCTGGGGAAAAACCTAAAGGGAAAGGCCTAGCACCACATTGCATTTGCCATCTGCTCTAACTTCTGGAGACAGTCAAAATGATCCTTAGAATTCTTCCCTACCTCTTTCCTCTGCTGAGATACTGGGTGGTCCACACTGCTGTAAAATGCTTGATTTCGAGAGTGATCGAAACTAATGAAAACATTGTTGGGGTAAAACCTAAAGGGAAAGGCCTAGCACCAAATTGCATTTCCCATCTGATCTAACTTCTGGAGACAGTCAAAAAGATCCTTCGAATTCAGCCCTAACACTTTCCTCTGCTGAGATACATGCATTAATCTGCAGCTGCCTAAACCACTTCTGAGACAATTCGAATAGAAGCAAAACATTCTTGGGGAAAAACGTAAAGGGAAAAGCCTAGCACCAAATTGCATTTGCCATCTGCTCTAACTTCTGGAGACAGTCAAAATGATCCTTAGAATTCTTCCCTACCTCTTTCCTCTGCTGAGATACAGGGTGGTCAACACTGATGCAAATTGCTTGATTTCGAGATTGATCGAAACTAATGAAAACATTGTTGGGGTAAAACCTAAAGGGAAAAGCCTAGCACCAAATTGCATTTGCCATCTGCTCTAACTTCTGGAGACAGTCAAAATGAGCCTTAGACTTATTCGCTACCTCTTTCCTCTCCTGAGATACAGGGTGGTCCACACTGCTGTAAAATGCTTGATTTCGAGTGCGATTGCAACTAATGAAATCACTCTTGGGGTAAAAACTAAAGGGAAAGGCTTAGCACCAAAATGCATTTGCCATCTGATCTAACTTCTGGAAGCAGTCAAAATGATCCTTAGAATTCTTCCCAACCTCTTTCCTCTGCTGAGATACAGGGTGGTCCACATTGTTGTAAAATTCTTGATTTCGAGATAGATCAAAAGTAATGAAAAAATTGTTGGGGTAAAACCTAAAGGGAAAGGGCTAGCACCAAATTGCATTTGCCATCTGATCTAACTTCTGGAGGCAGTCAAAATGAGTAATTGAATTCGGCCCTAACACTTTCCTCTGCAGAGATACATGCTTTAATCTACAGCTGCATACAGCACTTCAGAGACACTGCGAATAGAAGGAAAACATTGAAGGCGTAAAACCTAAAGGGAAAGGCCTGGCACCAAATTGCATTTGCCATCTGATCTAGCTTCTGGAGGCAGTCAAAATGAGTATTTGAATTCTGCCCTAACACTTTCCTGTGCTGAGATACATGCATTAATCTGCAGCTGCATACAGCACTTCTGAGACAATTCGAATAGAGGCAAAACATTCTTGGGGTAAAACCTAAAGGGAAAAGCGTAGCACCAAATTGCATTTGCCATCTGATCTAACTTCTGGAGACAGTCAAAATGATCCTTAGAATTCTTCCCTACCTCTTTCCTCTGCTGAGATACAGGGTGGTCAACACTGCTGCAAAATGCTCGATTTCGAGATTGATCGAAACTAATGAAAAAATTGTTGGGGTAACACCTTAAGGCAAAAGCCTAGCACCAAATTACATTTGCCATCTGAACTAACTTCTGGAGGCAGTCAAAATGATCCTTAGAATTCTTCCCTACCTCTTTCCTCTGCTGAGATACAGGGTGGTCAACACTGCTGCAAAATGCTTGATTTCGAGATTGATCGAAACTAATGAAAAAATTGTTGGGGTAAAACCTAAAGGGAAAGGCCTAGCACCAAATTGCATTTGCCATCTGATCTAACTTCTGGAGACAGTCAAAAAGATCCTTCGAATTCAGCCCTAACACTTTCCTCTGCTGAGATACATGCATTAATCTGCAGCTGCCTAAACCACTTCTGAGACAATTCGAATAGAAGCAAAACATTCTTGGGGAAAAACGTAAAGGGAAAAGCCTAGCACCAAATTGCATTTGCCATCTGCTCTAACTTCTGGAGACAGTCAAAATGATCCTTAGAATTCTTCCCTACCTCTTTCCTCTGCTGAGATACAGGGTGTTCCACACTGCTGTAAAATGCTCGATTTCGAGAGTGTTCGAAACTAATGAAAACATTGTTGGGGTAAAACCTAAAGGGAAAGGCCTAGCAACAAATTGCATTTGCCATCTGATCTAACTTCTGGAGGCAGTCAAAATGAGTATTTGATTTCAGCCCTAACACTTTTCTCTGCTGAGATACATGCTTTAATCTACAGCTGCATACAGCACTTCTGAGATAATTCGAATAGCAGCAAAACATTCTTGGGGTAAAACCTAAAGGGAAAAGCCAAGCACCAAATTGCATTTGCCATCTGATCTAACTTCTGGAGACAGTCAAAATTAGTATTTGAATTCAGCCCTAACACTTTTCTCTGCTGAGATACATGCTTTAATCTACAGCTGCATACAGCACTTCTGAGATAATTCGAATAGAAGCAAAGCATTCTTGGGGTAAAACCAAAAGAGAAAAGCCTAGCACCAAATTGCATTTGCCATCTGATCTAACTTCTGGAGACAGTCAAAAAGATCCTTAGAATTCTTCCCTACCTCTTTCCTCTGCAGAGATACAGGGTGGTCCACACTGCTGTAAAATGCTTGATTTCGAGAGTGATCAAAACTAATGAAAACATTCGTGGGGTAAAACCTAAAGGGAAAAGCCTAGCACCAAATTGCATTTGCCATCTGATCTAACTTCTGGAGGCAGTCAAAATGAGTATTTGACTTCAGCTCTAACACTTTCCTCTGCTGAGATACATGCATTAATCTACAGCTGCATACAGCACTTCTGAGACAAATCGAATAGAAGCAAAACATTCTTGGGGTAAAACCTAACGGGAAAAGCCTAGCACCTCTTTCTTGGGGATAGTGGGATTTTTGAGACTGCACATTCCTGGATACAGTCAGATTGTGAAACCTCTGTATGATGTGACTCGAAAGAGAAACCATTTCCACTGGGGACCTGAACAACAAGCAGCCTTTGACCAAATAAAACAAGAGGTAATTCAAGAAATGGGTCTGGGACCTGTCCGAGATGGTCCAGACATTAAGAACATTTTGTACACGGCTGCAAGTGACAATGGTCCAACCTGGTGCTTGTGGCAAAAAGCTCCGGGTGAGACACTTGGATGACCTCTTGGTTTCTGGAGTCGAGGTTACGGAGGTTCAGAGGCTAATTATACTCCAACAGAGAAAGAAATTCTAGCTGCCTATGAATGATTGAAAGCATCTTCTGTAGTGATTGGAACTGAATCACAACTTCTTCTCGCTCCCAGATTACCAGTTTTGAATTCGATGTTCAAAGGCAAAGGCTCCACACCACATCATGCCACAGACTCAACATGGTCTAAGTGGATGGCTCTGATAACACAGTGAGCTCGAATGGGAAATCTTGAAAGACCTGGTCTAGTGGTGGTGATCTCAAGTTGGCCTGAAGGTATCAACTGTGCTAAACCTCCAGAGGAGAAAGTAACTCGTGCTGAGGAAGCTCCTCCTTACAATGACCTATCTGAGGATGAAAAGAAATATGCTTTGTTCACAGACGGTTCCTGTTGTCTTGTTGGAAACAAGCGAAGGTGGAAGTCTGCAGTGTGGAGTCCAACACGCCGAGTTGCAGAGGCGAAAGATGGAGAAGGAGAATCCAGTCAGTTCGCAGAGGTAAAAGCTGTCCAGCTAGCTCTCGACGTAGCTGAACGTGCGAGATGGCCAAAGCTTTATCTCTACACCGACTCATGGATGGTACCCAATGCTCTATGGGGTTGGCTAAAGAACTGGAAGAAGAGTGGTTGGCAGAGAAAAGGAAAACCCATTTGGGTGGCCAACCTATGGCAGGACATTGCTGATCGAATCGAGAGAATTCCAGTGAAAGTGAGACACATCGATGCTCACATTCCTAAGAGCAAAGCTACTGAGGAACAGCAACACAACCATCAGGCAGATCTAGCTGCAAGAGTTTCTCAAGTAGACATGGACTCTAATCTTGATCTCGACTGGAAACACCGAGGTGAGATATTCTTAGCTCGGTGGTCTCATGATTCGTCAGGACATCAAGGCAGAGATGCAACATACCAATGGGCTCGTGACAGATCCATAGACATTTCCATGGATGCTATCACACAAGTCATCCATGACTGTGACATTTGTGCTGCTATTGAGCAGGCAAAACGACTTAAGCCCTTGTGGTATGGTGACAGATAGTCCAAGTACAAGTATGGTGAAGCTTGGCAGATTGACTACATCACTCTACCACGTTCTCGTTCTGGTAAGCAGTATGTGCTTACTATGGTAGAGGCAAACACTGGATGGTTGGAAACTTATCCAGTTCCACATGCAACTGCACGCAACACCATTCTCGGTCTGGAGAGACAAATCCTGTGGAGACACGGAACTCCAGAGAGGATTGAGTCAGACAACGGAACTCATTTCAAGAACAACCTTGTAAAGAACTGGGCAAAAGAGCACGGTATTGAGTGGATATTCCATATTCCCTACTATGCACCAGCGTCAGGGAAGATTGAAAGCTACAACGGTTTGTTGAAGACCACTCTCAAAGCCATGGGGGGTGGATCTTTGAAAAACTGGGAAAAACATTTAGCACAAGCAACCTGGCTGGTAAATAGTAGAGGTTCAGTGAACCGAGCTGGACCTGCACATTCAGATTTGCTACGGAAAGTAGAAGGTGATAGAGTTCCTGTTGTTAGAGAAAAGAATCTGTTAGGTAAAACTGTTTGGGTATTTTCACCCTCAGGAGAGGCTAAACCTGTCCGAGGGGTGGTTTCAGCTGAAGGTCCAGGTCACACTTATTGGGTAATGCAAGAGAATGGTGAAATTCAGTGTATTCCACAAAGAAATTTTACTTTAGCTGAAAGAGGTTAATTTCGAACTGCTGTACAGCTACACCGCATCGAGAGGAAGAGTCAATGAGGAAATCTACGGTGCAAGAACCCTGAGATCCCTGAGGGCCCTGAGTCAACAAAGAGACCCTGAGAATCCCTGTTTCCCTTTTCTTCACTAAGTTGGCGAAGAAATGAACTGTTTTCCATTTTTCTCATTTTCTGATTTTCTTTGACTTTTGAATCATCCACACCTGAGCATAGCCGGAATGGATTATGACCTTTGCTCACGAACTGTAAATATCATTTTGGATTGGATGGACAGCATGAACGGCCAATGAAATTGTTTAGAAGGGGTGGACTGTGGCCGGTTGAGCCTGTCCCCTTAAGAAAGGGAATATGGTGGACGGAAGTTGATAAACTAAAAGAACGGATCTAAACTATTTCATTGGTGAAGTGGGATGAAGCACCTTCTGAACTGGGAGTGCAGGAGGAGTATCCTGGGCACTCTGGCACTTCTGTCTTCAGTCTTCCTTCCGCTTGTTCTTCTGGCAGCATCTTGCAGCTCCTGGGCTATCTGCCAAGGCATCGGCAGCAGAGGAAAGAGGTAGGGAAGAATTCTAAGGATCATTTTGACTGTCTCCAGAAGTTAGATCAGATGGCAAATGCAATTTGATGCTGGCTTTTCCCTTTAGGTTTTACCCCAAGAATGTTTTGCTTCTATTCGAATTGTCTCAGAAGTGCTTTTGCAGATGCAGATTAACGCATGTATCTCAGCAGAGGAAAGTGTTAGGGCTGAATTCAAATACTCATTTTGACTGCCTCCAGAAGTTAGATCAGATGGCAAATGCAATTTGGTGCTAGGCTTTTGCCTTTAGGTTTTACCCCAACAACGTTTTCATTAGTTTCGATCACTCTCGAAATCAAGCATTTTACAGCAGTGTGGACCACCCTGTATCTCAGCAGAGGGAAGAGGTAGGGAAGAATTCTAAGGATCATTTTTACTGTCTCCAGAAGTTAGATCAGATGGCAAATTCAATTTGGTGCTAGGCTTTTCCCTTTAGGTTTTACCCCAATAATGTTTTGCTTCTATTCGAAATGTCTCAGTAGTGCTGTATGCAGCTGTAGATTAAAGCATCTATCTCAGCAGAGGAAAGTGTTAAGGCTGAATTCAAAAACCCATTTTGACTGCCTCCAGAAGTTAGGTCAGATGGCAAATGCAATTTGGTGCTAGGCATTTCCCTTTAGGTTTTACCCCAACAATGTTTTGCTTCTATTCGAATTGTCTCAGAAGTGCTTTTGCAGCTGCAGATTAATGCATGTATCTCAGCAGGGGAAAGTGTTAGGGAAGAATTCAAATACTCATTTTGACTCTCTCTAGAAGTTAGATCAGAGGGCAAATGTAATTTGGTACTAGGCTTTTCCCTTTAGGTTTTACCCCAAGAATGTTTTGCTTCTATTCGAATTGTCTCCCAAGTGCTGAATGCAGCTGTTGATTAAAGCATGTATCTCCGCAGAGGAAAGTGTTAGGGCTGAATTAAAATACTCATTTTGACTGCCTCCAGAAGTTAGATCAGATGGCAAATGGAATTCGGTGCAAGGCTTTTCCCTTGAGGTTTTTCCCCAAGGATGTTTTGCTTCTATTCGAAATGTCTCCCAAGTGCTGTATGCATCTGTAGATTAAAGCATGTATCTCAGCAGAGGAAAGTGTTAGGGCTGAATTCAAATACTCATTTTGACTGCCTCCAGAAGTTATATGAGATGGCAAATGCAATTTGGTGCTAGGCCTTTCCCTTTAGGTTTTACCCCAACAATGTTTTCATTAGTTTCGATCACTCTCGAAACCAAGCATTTTACAGCAGTGTGGACCACCCTGTATCTCAGCAGAGGAAAGAGGTAGGGAAGAATTCTAAGGATTATTTTGACTGCCTCCAGAAGTTAGATCAGATCGCAAATGCATTTTGGTGCTAGGACTTTCCCTTTAGGTTTTACCCCAACAATGTTTTCATTAGTTTCGATCACTCTCGAAATCAAGCATTTTACAGCATTGTGGACACCCTGTATCTGAGCAGTGGAAAGAGGTAGGGAAGAATTCTAAGGATCATTTTGACTGTCTCCAGAAGTTAGATCAGATGGCAAATGTAATTTGGTGCTGGCTTTTCTCTTTAGGTTTTGCCCCAAGAATGTTTAGCTTCTATTCAAATTGTCTCAGAAGTGCTGTATGCAGCTGTAGATTAAAGCATGTATCTCAGCAGAGGAAAGTGTTAGGGCTGAATTAAAAAACTCATTTTGACTGCCTCCAGAAGTTACATCAGACAGCAAATGCAATTTGGTGCTAGGCTTTTCGCTTTAGGTTTTACCCCAAGAATGTTTTGCTTCTATTCGAATTGTCTCCGAAGTGCTTTATGCAGCTGCAGATTAAAGCATGTATCTCAGCAGAGGAAAGTGTTAGGGCTGAAATCAAATACTCTTTTTGACTGTCTCCAGAAGTTAGATCAGATGGAAAATGGAATTTGGTGCAAGGCTTTTCCCTTTAGGTTTTACCCCAAGAATGTTTTGCTTCTATTCGAATTGTCTCAGTAGTTCTGTATGCAGCTGTAGATTAATCCATGTATCTCAGCAGAGGAAAGTGTTAGGGCTGAATTCAAATGCTCATTTTGACTGCCTCCAGAAGTTAGATCAGATGGCAAATGCAATTTGGTGCTAGGCTTTACCATTTAGGTTTTACCCCAAGAATGTTTTGCTTCTATTCGAATTGTCTCAGAAGTGCTTTTGCAGCTGCAGATTAAAGCATGTATCTCAGCAGAGGAAAGTGTTAGGGCTGAATTCAAATGCTCATTTTGACTACCTCCAGAAGTTAGATCAGATGGCAAATGCAATTTGGTGCTAGGCTTTTCCCTGTAGGTTTTACCCCAAGAATGTTTTGCTTCTATTCGAATTGTCTCAGAAGTGCTTTATGCAGCTGCAGATTAATGCATGTATCTCAGCAGAGGAAAGTGTTAGGGCTGAATTCAAATACTCATTTTGACTGTCTCCAGAAGTTAGATCAGATGGCAAATGCAATTTGGTGCTAGGCCTTTCCCTTTCGGTTTTACCCCAACAATGTTTTCATTAGTTTCGATCACTCTCGAAATCAAGCATTTTACACCAGTGTGGACCACCCTGTATGTCAGCAGAGGAAAGAGGTAGGTAAGAATTCTTAGGATCATTTTGACTGCCTCCAGAAGTTAGATCAGATCGCAAATGCATTTTGGTGCTAGGCCTTTCCCTTTAGGTTTTACCCCAACAATGTTTTCATTAATTTCGATCACTCTCGAAATCAAGCATTTTACAGCAGTGGGGACCACCCTGTATCTCAGCAGAGGAAAGAGGTAGGGAAGAATTCTAAGGATCATTTTGACTGTCTCCATATGTTAGATCAGATCGCAAATACAATTTGGTGCTGGCTTTTCCCTTTAGGTTTTGCCACAAGATTGTTTAGCTTGTATTCGAATTGTCTCATAAGTGCTGTATGCAGCTGTAGATGCATGCATGTATCTCAGCAGAGGAAAGTGTTAGGGCTGAATTCAAATACTCATTTTGACTCTCTCCAGAAGTTAGATCAGATGGTAAATGCAATTTGGTGCTAGGCTTTTCCTTTTAGGTTTTATCCCAAGAATGTTTTGCTTCTATTCGAATTGTCTCAGAAGAGCTTTATGCAGCTGCAGATTAATGCATGTATCTCAGCAGAGGAAAGTGTTAGGGCAG
This sequence comes from Melanerpes formicivorus, assembly GCF_026170545.1. Taxonomy (NCBI): domain Eukaryota; kingdom Metazoa; phylum Chordata; class Aves; order Piciformes; family Picidae; genus Melanerpes; species Melanerpes formicivorus. Next base: position 728,900 of record NW_027142492.1, on the reverse strand, counting down.
AATTGAAATACTCATTTTGAGCGCCGCCAGAAGTTAGATCAGATGGCAAATGCAATTTGGTGCTGGGCTTTTCCATTTAGGTTTGACACCAAGAATGTTTTGCTTCTATTCGAATTGTCTCAGAAGTGCTTTATGCAGCTGCAGATTAATGCATGTATCTCAGCAGAGGAAAGTGTTAGGGCTGAATTCAAATACTCATTTTGACTGCCTCCAGAAATTAGATCAGATGGCAAATGCAATTTGGTGCTAGGCCTTTCCCTTTTGGTTTTACCCCAACAATGTTTTCATCAGTTTCGACCACTCTCGAAATCAAGCATTTTACAGCAGTGTGGACCACCCTGTATCTCAGCAGAGGAAAGTGTTAGGGCAGAATTCAAAGACTCATTTTGACTGCCTCCAGAAGTTAGATCAGATGGCAAATGCAATTTGGTGCTAGGCCTTTCCCTTTAGGTTTTACCCCAACAATGTTTTCATTAGTTTCGATCACTCTCGAAACCAAGCATTTTACAGCAGTGTGGACCACCCTGTATCTCAGCAGAGGAAAGAGGTAGGGAAGAATTCTAAGGATTATTTTGACTGCCTCCAGAAGTTAGATCAGATCGCAAATGCATTTTGGTGCTAGGACTTTCCCTTTAGGTTTTACCCCAACAATGTTTTCATTAGTTTCGATCACTCTCGAAATCAAGCATTTTACAGCATTGTGGACACCCTGTATCTGAGCAGTGGAAAGAGGTAGGGAAGAATTCTAAGGATCATTTTGACTGTCTCCAGAAGTTAGATCAGATGGCAAATGTAATTTGGTGCTGGCTTTTCTCTTTAGGTTTTGCCCCAAGAATGTTTAGCTTCTATTCAAATTGTCTCAGAAGTGCTGTATGCAGCTGTAGATTAAAGCATGTATCTCAGCAGAGGAAAGTGTTAGGGCTGAATTAAAAAACTCATTTTGACTGCCTCCAGAAGTTACATCAGACAGCAAATGCAATTTGGTGCTAGGCTTTTCGCTTTAGGTTTTACCCCAAGAATGTTTTGCTTCTATTCGAATTGTCTCCGAAGTGCTTTATGCAGCTGCAGATTAAAGCATGTATCTCAGCAGAGGAAAGTGTTAGGGCTGAAATCAAATACTCTTTTTGACTGTCTCCAGAAGTTAGATCAGATGGAAAATGGAATTTGGTGCAAGGCTTTTCCCTTTAGGTTTTACCCCAAGAATGTTTTGCTTCTATTCGAATTGTCTCAGTAGTTCTGTATGCAGCTGTAGATTAATCCATGTATCTCAGCAGAGGAAAGTGTTAGGGCTGAATTCAAATGCTCATTTTGACTGCCTCCAGAAGTTAGATCAGATGGCAAATGCAATTTGGTGCTAGGCTTTACCATTTAGGTTTTACCCCAAGAATGTTTTGCTTCTATTCGAATTGTCTCAGAAGTGCTTTTGCAGCTGCAGATTAAAGCATGTATCTCAGCAGAGGAAAGTGTTAGGGCTGAATTCAAATGCTCATTTTGACTACCTCCAGAAGTTAGATCAGATGGCAAATGCAATTTGGTGCTAGGCTTTTCCCTGTAGGTTTTACCCCAAGAATGTTTTGCTTCTATTCGAATTGTCTCAGAAGTGCTTTATGCAGCTGCAGATTAATGCATGTATCTCAGCAGAGGAAAGTGTTAGGGCTGAATTCAAATACTCATTTTGACTGTCTCCAGAAGTTAGATCAGATGGCAAATGCAATTTGGTGCTAGGCCTTTCCCTTTCGGTTTTACCCCAACAATGTTTTCATTAGTTTCGATCACTCTCGAAATCAAGCATTTTACACCAGTGTGGACCACCCTGTATGTCAGCAGAGGAAAGAGGTAGGTAAGAATTCTTAGGATCATTTTGACTGCCTCCAGAAGTTAGATCAGATCGCAAATGCATTTTGGTGCTAGGCCTTTCCCTTTAGGTTTTACCCCAACAATGTTTTCATTAATTTCGATCACTCTCGAAATCAAGCATTTTACAGCAGTGGGGACCACCCTGTATCTCAGCAGAGGAAAGAGGTAGGGAAGAATTCTAAGGATCATTTTGACTGTCTCCATATGTTAGATCAGATCGCAAATACAATTTGGTGCTGGCTTTTCCCTTTAGGTTTTGCCACAAGATTGTTTAGCTTGTATTCGAATTGTCTCATAAGTGCTGTATGCAGCTGTAGATGCATGCATGTATCTCAGCAGAGGAAAGTGTTAGGGCTGAATTCAAATACTCATTTTGACTCTCTCCAGAAGTTAGATCAGATGGTAAATGCAATTTGGTGCTAGGCTTTTCCTTTTAGGTTTTATCCCAAGAATGTTTTGCTTCTATTCGAATTGTCTCAGAAGAGCTTTATGCAGCTGCAGATTAATGCATGTATCTCAGCAGAGGAAAGTGTTAGGGCAGAATTGAAATACTCATTTTGAGCGCCGCCAGAAGTTAGATCAGATGGCAAATGCAATTTGGTGCTGGGCTTTTCCATTTAGGTTTGACACCAAGAATGTTTTGCTTCTATTCGAATTGTCTCAGAAGTGCTTTATGCAGCTGCAGATTAATGCATGTATCTCAGCAGAGGAAAGTGTTAGGGCTGAATTCAAATACTCATTTTGACTGCCTCCAGAAATTAGATCAGATGGCAAATGCAATTTGGTGCTAGGCCTTTCCCTTTTGGTTTTACCCCAACAATGTTTTCATCAGTTTCGACCACTCTCGAAATCAAGCATTTTACAGCAGTGTGGACCACCCTGTATCTCAGCAGAGGAAAGTGTTAGGGCAGAATTCAAAGACTCATTTTGACTGCCTCCAGAAGTTAGATCAGATGGCAAATGCAATTTGGTGCTAGGCTTTTCCCTTTAGGTTTTGCCCCAACAATGTTTTGCTTCTATTCGGATTGTCTCAGAAGTGCTTTTGCAGCTGCAGATTAATGCATGTGTCTCAGCAGAGGAAAGTGTTAGGGAAGAATTCAAATACTCATTTTGACTCTCTCTAGAAGTTAGATCAGAGGGCAAATGCAATTAGGTGCTAGGCTTTTCCCTTTAGGTTTTACCCCAAGAATATTTTGCTTCTATTCGAATTGTCTCCCAAGTGCTGAATGCGGCTGTTGATTAAAGCATGTATCTCAGCAGAGGAAAGTGTAAGGGCTGAATTAAAATACTCATTTTGACTGCCTCCAGAAGTTAGATCAGATGGCAAATGGAATACAGTGCAAGGCTTTTCCCTTTAGGTTTTTCCCCAAGGATGTTTTGCTTCTATTCGAATTGCCTCAGAAGAGCTGTATGCAGCTGTAGATTAAAGCATGTATCTCAGCAGAGGAATGTGTTAGGGCTGAATTCAAATACTCATTTTGACTGTCTCCAGAAGTTAGATCAGATCGCAAATGCATTTTGGTGCTAGGCTTTTCCCTTTAGATTTTGCCCCAACCATGTTTTGCTTCTATTCGAATTGTCTCAGAAGTGCTTTTGCAGATGCAGATTAACGCATGCATCTCAGCAGAGGAAAGTGTTAGGGAAGAATTCAAATACTCATTTTGACTCTCTCTAGAAGTTAGATCAGAGGGCAAATGCAATTTGGTGCTAGGCTTTTGCCTTTAGGTTTTACCCCAACAATGTTTTCATTAGTTTCGATCACTCTCGAAATCTAGCATTTTACAGCAGTGTGGACCACCCTGTATCTCAGCAGAGGGAAGAGGCAGGGAAGAATTCTAAGGATCATTTTTACTGTCTCCAGAAGTTAGATCAGATGGCAAATTCAATTTGGTGCTAGGCTTTTCCCTTTAGGTTTTACCCCAATAATGTTTTGCTTCTATTCGAAATGTCTCAGTAGTGCTGTATGCAGCTGTAGATTAAAGCATCTATCTCAGCAGAGGAAAGTGTTAAGGCTGAATTCAAAAACCCATTTTGACTGCCTCCAGAAGTTAGGTCAGATGGCAAATGCAATTTGGTGCTAGGCTTTTCCCTTTAGGTTTTACCCCAACAATGTTTTGCTTCTATTCGAATTGTCTCAGAAGTGCTTTTGCAGCTGCAGATTAATGCATGTATCTCAGCAGGGGAAAGTGTTAGGGAAGAATTCAAATACTCATTTTGACTCTCTCTAGAAGTTAGATCAGAGGGTAAATGCAATTTGGTACTAGGCTTTTGCCTTTAGGTATTATCCCAAGAATGTTTTGCTTCTATTCGAATTGTCTCCCAAGTGCTGAATGCCGCTGTAGATTAAAGCATGTATCTCAGCAGAGGAAAGTGTTAGGGCTGAATTAAAATACTCATTATGACTGCCTCCAGAAGTTAGATCAGATGGCAAATGGAATTCGGTGCAAGGCTTTTCCCTTGAGGTTTTTCCCCAAGGATGTTTTGCTTCTATTCGAATTGTCTCAGAAGTGCTGTATGCAGCTGTAGATTAAAGCATGTATCTCAGCAGAGGAAAGAGGTAGGGAAGAATTCTAAGGATCATTTTGACTGTCTCCAGAAGTTAGATCAGATGGCAAATGCAATTTGGTGCTGGCTTTTCCCTTTAGGTTTTGCCCCAAGAATGTTTAGCTTCTATTCAAATTGTCTCAGAAGTGCTGTATGCAGCTGTAGATTAAAGCATGTATCTCAGCAGAGGAACGTGTTAGGGCTGAATTAAAAAACTCATTTTGACTGTCTCCAGAAGTTACATCAGACGGCAAATGCAATTTGGTGCTAGGCCTTTCCCTTTAGGTTTTACCCCAACAATGTTTTCATCAGTTTCGATCACTCTCGAAATCAAGCATTTTACAGCAGTGTGGACCACCCTGTATCTCAGCAGAGGAAAGTGTTAGGGCAGAATTCAAAGACTCATTTTGACTGCCTCCAGAAGTTAGATCAGATGGCAAATGCAATTTGGTGCTAGGCTTTTCCCTTTAGGTTTTGCCCCAAGAATGTTTTGCTTCTATTCGAATTGTCTCAGAAGTGCTTTTGCAGCTGCAGATTAATGCATGTATCTCAGCAGAGGAAAGTGTTAGGGCTGAATTCAAATACTCATTTTGACTCTCTCCAGAAGTTAGATCAGATGGCAAATGCAATTTGGTGCTAGGCTTTTCCTTTTAGGTTTTATCCCAAGAATGTTTTGCGTCTATTCGAATTGTCTCAGAAGAGCTTTATGCAGCTGCAGATTAATGCATGTATCTCAGCAGAGGAAAGTGTTAGGGCAGAATGGAAATACTCATTTTGACCGCCGCCAGAAGTTAGATCAGATGGCAAATGCAATTTGCTGCTGGGCTTTTCCATATAGGTTTTACACCAAGAATGTCTTGCTTCTATTCGAATTGTCTCAGAAGTGCTTTTGCAGCTGCAGATTAAAGCATGTATCTCAGGAGAGGAAAGTGTTAGGGCTGAATTCAAAAACTCATTTTGACTGTCTCCAGAAGTTACATCAGACGGCAAACGCCATTCGGTGCTAGGCTTTTCCCTTTAGGTTTTACCCCAAGAATGTTTTGCTTCTATTCGAATTGTCTCAGAAGAGCTTTATGCAGCTGCAGAGTACTGCATGAATCTCAGCAGAGGAACGTGTTAGGGCTGAATTAAAAAACTCATTTTGACTGTCTCCAGAAGTTACATCAGACGGCAAATGCAATTTGGTGCTAGGCCTTTCCCTTTAGGTTTTACCCCAACAATGTTTTCATCAGTTTCGATCACTCTCGAAATCAAGCATTTTACAGCAGTGTGGACCACCCTGTATCTCAGCAGGGGAAAGTGTTAGGGCAGAATTCAAAGACTCATTTTGACTGCCTCCAGAAGTTAGATCAGATGGCAAATGCAATTTGGTGCTAGGCTTTTCCCTTTAGGTTTTGCCCCAACAATGTTTTGCTTCTATTCGAATTGTCTCCCAAGCGCACAATGCAGCTGTAGAGTAAAGCATGTATCTCAGCAGAGGAAAGTGTAAGGGCTGAATTAAAATACTCATTTTGACTGCCTCCAGAAGTTAGATCAGATGGCAAATGGAATTCATTGCAAGGCTTTTCCCTTTAGGTTTTTCCCCAAGGATGCTTTGCTTCTATTCGAATTGTCTCAGAAGAGCTGTATGGAGCTGTAGATTAAAGCATGTATCTCAGCAGAGGAAAGTGTTAGGGCTGAATTCAAATACTCATTTTGACTGTCTCCAGAAGTTAGATCAGATCGCAAATGCATTTTGGTGCTAGGCCTTTCCCTTTAGGTTTTACCCCAACAATGTTTTCATTAGTTTCGATCACTCTCGAAATCAAGCATTTTACAGCAGTGTGGACCACCCTGTATCTCAGCCGTGGAAAGAGGTAGGGAAGAATTCTAAGGATCATTTTGACTGTCTCCAGAAGTTAGATCAGATGGCAAATGCAATTTGGTGCTAGGCTTTTCCCTTTAGGTTTTGCCCCAACAATGTTTTGCTTCTATTCGAATTGTCTCAGAAGTGCTTTATGCAGCTGCAGATTAATGCATGTATCTCCGCAGAGGAAAGTGTTAGGGCAGAATTCAAATACTCATTTTGAGTGCCGCCAGAAGTTAGATCAGATTGCAAATGTGTCGTGGGATGGAAGGGGTAAGGCTGAGAAGCCTCCTCCCTTCCCCCTTTGTAAAGTAAAAGGGAAAAAAAATTGAAGGGAAAGGAAAAAAAAACTCGCAAGCTGAATTAGCAAAGCAGTGGAGCTATATTTACAAAGCAATGTAGAGAATGCAGGGGATTATTTACAAATTTACAATATCTACAATATATACAAAGATATACAACAGAGTAACACAGAAATGAGAGTGAACCCCTCTCGGCAGAGAGGGGGGTTCCCCACCTCCTCTTTCCCCTCTTTCCCCCCTTTCCCCAGATTAGGTTAGAAAAGAGAGAGAGCGAAAGAAAGAAGTTAAAAGCAGTTTTGTGTTAATTGGAAAGGAGTTAATACAGGCCTTATCAGTTTTTCTCTCAAGGCCGGAGCCTTGGCAGAAAGCCCAGCACAGGGACAGAGAGCAGCCGCACCGTAGAAAGGCGGAAGCAAGACTGACTGAGAAGTGCTGGAAATGTCCAGTATAGTCCCAGCTCAGAAGTGCTTCCTCCCACTCGTCCAATGAAATTAGTTTAGACTATTCCTTCCGTTTACCAACTTCCGTCCACCATATTCCCTTTCTTAAGGGGGCAACGTCAACCGGCCACAATCCACCCCTTCTAAACAATTTCATTGGCTGTTCATACTGTCCATCCAATCCAAAATGATATTTACAGTTCGTGAGTAAAGTTCATAGTCCATTCCGGCTATGCTCAGATGTAGATGATTCAAAAGTCCAAGAAAATCAGAAAATGAGAAAAATGGAAAACAGTTCATTTCTTCGCCGACGAAGCGAAGAAAAGGGAAACAGGGAATCTCAGGGTCTCTTAGTTGACTCAGGGCTCTCAGGGATCTCAGGGTTCGTGCACCATAGATTCCTCGTTGATTCTTCCTTTGGGCGCGATGTAGCTGTACAGCAGTTTGAAATTAACCTCTTTCAGCTAAAGTTAAATTTCTTTGTGGAATACACTGAATTTCACCATTCTCTTGCATTACCCAATAAGTGTGACCCGGACCTTCAGCTGAAACCACCCCTCGGACAGGCTTAGCCTCTCCTGAGGGTGAAAATACCCAAACAGTTTTACCTAACAGATTCTTTTCTCTAACAACAGGAACTCTATTACCTTCTACTTTCTGTAACAAATCTGAATGTGCAGGTCCAGCTCGGTTCACTGAACCTCTACTATTTACCAGCCAGGTTGCTTGTGCTAAATGTTTCTCCCAGTTTTTCAAAGATCCACCTCCCATGGCTTTGAGAGTGGTCTTCAACAAACCGTTGTAGCGTTCAATCTTCCCTGAAGCTGGTGCATAGTAGGGAATGTGGAATATCCACTCAATACCGTGCTCTTTTGCCCAGCTCTTTACAAGGTTGTTCTTGAAATGAGTTCCGTTGTCTGACTCAATCCTCTCTGGAGTTCCATGTCTCCACAGGATTTGTCTCTCCAGACCGAGAATGGTGTTGCGTGCAGTTGCATGTGGAACTGGATAAGTTTCCAACCACCCAGTGTTTGCCTCTACCATAGTAAGCACGTATTGCTTACCAGAACGAGAACGTGGTAGAGTGATGTAGTCAATCTGCCAAGCTTCACCATACTTGTACTTGGACCATCTGTCACCATACCACAAGGGCTTAAGTTGTTTTGCCTGCTTAATAGCAGCACAAATGTCACAGTCATGGATGACTTGTGTGATAGCATCCATGGAAATGTCTATGGATCTGTCACGAGCCCATTGGTATGTTGCATCTCTGCCTTGATGTCCTGATGAATCGTGAGCCCACCGAGCTAAGAATATCTCACCTCGGTGTTTCCAGTCGAGATCAAGATTAGAGTCCATGTCTACTTGAGAAACTCTTGCAGCTAGATCTGCCTGATGGTTGTGTTGCTGTTCCTCAGTAGCTTTGCTCTTAGGAATGTGAGCATCGATGTGTCTCACTTTCACTGGAATTCTCTCGATTCGATCAGCAATGTCCTGCCATAGGTTGGCCACCCAAATGGGTTTTCCTTTTCTCTGCCAACCACTCTTCTTCCAGTTCTTTAGCCAACCCCATAGAGCATTGGCTACCATCCATGAGTCGGTGTAGAGATAAAGCTTTGGCCATCTCTCACGTTCAGCCACGTCAAGAGCTAGCTGGACAGCTTTTACCTCTGCAAACTGACTGGATTCTCCTTCTCCATCTTTCGCCTCTGCAACTCGGCGTGTTGGACTCCACACTGCAGACTTCCACCTTCGCTTGTTCCCAACAAGACGACAGGAACCATCTGTGAACAAAGCATATTTCTTTTCATCATCAGAAAGGTCATTGTAAGGAGGAGCTTCCTCAGCACGAGTTACTTTCTCCTCTGGAGGTTTGGCACAGTTGGTACCTTCAGGCCAACTTGAGATCACCTCCACTAGACCAGGTCTTTCAAGATTTCCCATTCGAGCTCTCTGTGTTATCAGAGCCATCCACTTAGACCAGGTTGAGTCTGTGGCATGATGTGGTGTGGAACCTTTGCCTTTGAACATCCAATTCAAAACTGGTAATCTGGGAGCTAGAAGAAGTTGTGATTCAGTTCCAATCACTTCAGAAGATGCTTTTACTCCTTCATAGGCAGCTAAGATTTCTTTCTCTGTTGGAGTATAGTTAGCCTCTGAACCTCTGTAACCTCGACTCCAGAAACCAAGAGGTCGTCCACGTGTCTCACCTGGAGCTTTTTGCCACAAGCACCAGGTTGGACCATTGTCACTTGCAGCCGTGTACAAAATGTTCTTAATGTCTGGACCATCTCGGACAGGTCCCAGACCCATTGCTTGAACTACCTCTTGCTTTATCTGGTCAAAGGCTGCTTGTTGTTCAGGTCCCCAGTGGAAATGGTTTCTCTTTCGAGTTACATCATACAGAGGTTTCACAATTTGACTATATCCAGGAATGTGCAGTCTCCAAAATCCCACTATCCCCAAGAAACGTAGGGTCTCTTGCTTGTTGGTGGGACTTGCCATGGTAGAGACTCTATTTACCACATCCACTGGAACGTGTCGGCGTCCATCCTGCCATCGCACTCCCAGAAACTGAATCTCTGTGGTAGGTCCTTTCACCTTGTCTCGTTTGATGGCAAAACCTGCATTCAGAAGAATGTCAATGATTTTGTTACCTTTCTCGAAGACTTCCTCAGCAGTTTTACCCCAGACGATGATATCATCGATGAACTGGATGTGTTCTGGAGCGCCGCCTTTCTCCAGAGCATCGTGGATCACTGCATGACAGATGCTTGAGCTGTGGATCCAGCCCATTGGCAGCCTGTTGAAAGTGTACTGGATTCCTCTCCAGGTGAAAGCAAACTGAGGCCTGCATTCCTCTGCTATGGGAATAGAGAAAAATGCATTAGCAATGTCTATGGTAGCATACCATTTGGCCTCTTTGGATTCCAGCTCATACTGCAGTTCCATCATGTCTGGTACTGCTGCACTCATAGGTGGTGTCACTTCATTTAGGGCTCGGTAGTCTACCGTCAGACGCCAGTCTCCATTCTGCTTCCGCACAGGCCACACTGGACTGTTGAAAGGTGAATGAGTTTTGCTGACGACTTTCTGACTCTCCAACTGACGAATCAGATTCTGAATGGGCAACAAAGAGTCACGGTTGGTTCTGTATTGTCTGTGATGCACAGTCTGAGAAGCAACCGGCAATTTAATGTCCTGTATCTTATGTTGTCCCACAACTGCAGATTCATCAGAAAGCTCAGGTCTGGCAGACAGCTTCAATTTTTGTCCATCAATTTCTATTGAAGCTACTCCAAAAGCCCATTTGTAACCTCTAGGGTCCTTGAAACGCCCTTCTCTCAAAAAATCAATTCCCAAAATACAAGGTGCATCAGGTCCGGTCACAACTGTATGCTTCCTCCATTGTTTACCAGTTAAACTTATATCAACCTCTACCTTACTTAACTCTTGAGATCCACCAGTGACTCCCAGAATAGTTATAGACTCCGATCCCTGATAATTTGATGGTATTATGGTGCACTGAGCTCCTGTGTCAACCAAGGCCCTGTACTTCCGAAACTGTGAAGTGCCAGGCCACTGGATGTACACATCCCAATAGATTCTATTATCTCTGTTATCCCTCTCCTCCCCCTGGCGGGAGGCAGGGCACCCCTAGTTATGGGGAACATGTGCACATGTGCATTGCACATATTGTGCAGGGTTATAACTTTGCATGTTATAACTGGAGCCACTGTTGGAGCCATAAGAGTCGTTCTGGGGAACTGTGGAAGTAACAGCTACCCTTCTGGTATTGCTACCTCGGGTTCTGCCACTTTGCAATTCCCTTAGTCTCCTGAAAAGATTAGAAGTTGGTTGGCCATCCCAGCGGTTCATGTTCTCACCAAACTGATCACGCAGAGTTATCCAAATAGTTCTACGTGATTGCCTTGGTGGTCTGTTTTGGAATGGTCTGTTTTGGAATGACCTGTTTTGGAATGTCCTGTTTTGGAATGACCTCCTTGGAGGACGTGTATTCCTCACAGATGAGACTTGTACCCACCTGGAGGAAGAATTGAAATTATCCCTCTGTGCCAATTGGTATATGGAATCTTTCAGATCCTTCATGCAATTCTCAATCTTTCCAGACAGAGTTTCAATGGCTGAAACCAAAGAACCACGTGTCATGCTATCCTCCAATTGTCTCATTTGATCACTGAATTGGCCAACCGTGGGAGAAGCTCCACCATAACTTCTTGACACAATTCTGCTTGCCAGAATGTTTGCATAATTAGAAGGAGCAAGTTTGATGATCTTTTTAGCAAGACCAATACCCACAGGAATGTCATCAGGATTCAGAGTTTCATGTTCACCATAGAGTAGCTCTCTAACAGCAAATTCTCTCAAGCGCTTAATTCCCTCATCTATGGTAGTCCAGGGTTTAGGATTCCAGGGAAGATCATCTCGGGAAGGGTATCTCAGGGCAACCGCTATTAAAAGGCGTATCCACAGATTAACCTTACCGAGAGCTTCGCCTAGATGTCTATCTATTCCATTGTCCCTTGAGAGAGTTCCTAACTGAGCTGCTGACTTGTCTCCAACTGTTAGAGCTGAAGCACCTGTATCATAACATCTACTAAGCCAAGCTAGAACTGGCTCCTTATCTGCCCTGGTGAAATCTTTACGGACATTTCTCAATTCCTCCCGTGGTGACGAACAGTCCGTAATATCATCTTCATCTTCATCTCCCTGAATTCTTTGCCCGTAAAATCCTGCTGTCATTCTCCTAAGGATCTCTTTAAGCTGAGAACCACCTTTGCCAGCTGCTTTCCTAGCTTCATCCCTATCCTGCTTTGATCTCACTAGGTTAGCTAGATCTTTAAAACAAACCTTCTCTTCCTCCTGAGCAGGATCTTTTAGAGTAGAGGGCCCCTCACCAGGATCAGTCTCCTCCTCTTCTTCTCCATCTTTGCCCTTTCCAGCTCTAGTCTTTAAAGGAGCCACCTTAACTGGAGCTGTGTTTGAATTTACAGCCACCTTAATGGAAGCTGACAGGTCCTGAGATAAATCAGCTGCTGGGGCAGTGACATCCGGCCCCACTGAGGGAGTGGGTGGAAGTGACGTTGCTCCGTTAATGGCCGACGGAGAAGAAGGAGAAGGAGTAGGAGACGGAGTAGGTGCCATGTTGATACCATCCGATGCCCTTGGCTGCTTGCCAGAATCAGCAAAGTCATTTAGAGCTGCCTTACCAATTAACTTTTTAGCCTTCTTTTTAACTGACACGGGTTCTCCACAGTCCTCGTCACTAGATGACTCTGGGACTGATCGAGAGCCACGGCGTTTTCTTTTTGATCTAGTTTTAATAACAAAACACGCCCTGGACACCTTTTTCTCTCGCCGTAAAGAGAACAGTAAATATGCGATTACCATCACCAGCAACAGATTTATACACATCAAATAAATCACTTTTGGATCCCAGGCATCACCTAAAGTTACTGTCTCCTCAGGCGGAATCTTAAAACTCTTTATCTCAATTGGGAGAGTGGTGGAGGTAACATTCCTGTATCTCACTGGCCATAGGAAATTAATACATTTTCCATACCATAATTTAACTCTATACATAACCCACATATAAATTGTCCGCACCAAATATTTACCCAGGTAATCCAAAATCAAACCCAAACAATATCTGTAAATCAAAGCCCCAAAAATTGAAAAGAACAATCGCTCCACAAACCACAATACCTTCATGTTTGCTAATTCAGCTAGAAAACACTAAATCAATCAAATAATAAATTAAACTAATTATCTGCCACACGTTGGGTACGCCAATAAAAAATGTCGTGGGATGGAAGGGGTAAGGCTGAGAAGCCTCCTCCCTTCCCCCTTTGTAAAGTAAAAGGGAAAAAAAATTGAAGGGAAAGGAAAAAAAAACTCGCAAGCTGAATTAGCAAAGCAGTGGAGCTATATTTACAAAGCAATGTAGAGAATGCAGGGGATTATTTACAAATTTACAATATCTACAATATATACAAAGATATACAACAGAGTAACACAGAAATGAGAGTGAACCCCTCTCGGCAGAGAGGGGGGTTCCCCACCTCCTCTTTCCCCTCTTTCCCCCCTTTCCCCAGATTAGGTTAGAAAAGAGAGAGAGCGAAAGAAAGAAGTTAAAAGCAGTTTTGTGTTAATTGGAAAGGAGTTAATACAGGCCTTATCAGTTTTTCTCTCAAGGCCGGAGCCTTGGCAGAAAGCCCAGCACAGGGACAGAGAGCAGCCGCACCGTAGAAAGGCGGAAGCAAGACTGACTGAGAAGTGCTGGAAATGTCCAGTATAGTCCCAGCTCAGAAGTGCTTCCTCCCACTCGTCCAATGAAATTAGTTTAGACTATTCCTTCCGTTTACCAACTTCCGTCCACCATATTCCCTTTCTTAAGGGGGCAACGTCAACCGGCCACAAAATGCAATTTGGTGCTAGGCTTTACCATTTAGGTTTTACCCCAAGAATGTTTTGCTTCTATTCGAATTGTCTCAGAAGTGCTTTTGCAGCTGCAGATTAAAGCATGTATCTCAGCAGAGGAAAGTGTTAGGGCTGAATTCAAATACTCATTTTGACTGCCTCCAGAAGTTAGATCAGATGGCAAATGCAATTTGGTGCTAGGCTTTTGCCTTTAGGTTTTACCCCAACAACGTTTTCATTAGTTTCGATCACTCTCGAAATCAAGCATTTTACAGCAGTGTGGACCACCCTGTATCTCAGCAGAGGGAAGAGGTAGGGAAGAATTCTAAGGATCATTTTTACTGTCTCCAGAAGTTAGATCAGATGGCAAATTCAATTTGGTGCTAGGATTTTCCCTTTAGGTTTTACCCCAAGAATGTTTTGCTTCTATTCGAATTGTCTCAGTAGTGCTGTATGCAGCTGTAGATTAAAGCATCTATCTCAGCAGAGGAAAGTGTTAAGGCTGAATTCAAAAACCCATTTTGACTGCCTCCAGAAGTTAGGTCAGATGGCAAATGCAATTTGGTGCTAGGCTTTTCCCTTTAGGTTTTACCCCAACAATGTTTTGCTTCTATTCGAATTGTCTCAGAAGTGCTTTTGCAGCTGCAGATTAATGCATGTATCTCAGCGGGGGAAAGTGTTAGGGAAGAATTCAAATACTCATTTTGATTCTCTCCAGAAGTTAGATCAGATGGCAAATTAAATTTGGTGCTAGGCTTTTCCCTTTAGGTTTTACCCCAACAATGTTTTGCTTCTATTCGAATTGTCTCAGAAGAGCTTTATGCAGCTGCAGATTAATGCATGTATCTCGGCAGAGGAAAGTGTTAGGGCAGAATAGAAATACTCATTTTGAGCGCTGCCAGAAGTTTGGTCAGATGGCAAATGCAATTTGGTGCTAGGCTTTTCCCTTTAGGTTTTACTCCAACAATGTTTTGCTTCTATTCGAATTGTCTCAGAAGTGCTTTAGCAGCTGCAGATTAATGCATGTATCTCAGCAGGGGAAAGTGTTAGGGAAGAATTCAAAGACTCATTTTGACTACCTCCAGAAGTTAGATCAAATGGCAAATGCAATTTGGTGCTAGGCTTTTGCCTTTAGGTATTACTCCAAGAATGTTTTGCTTCTATTCGAATTGTCTCCCAAGTGCTGAATGTAGCTGTAGATTAAAGCATGTATCTCCGCAGAGGAAAGTGTTAGGGCTGAATTAAAATACTCATTTTGACTGCCTCCAGAAGTTAGATCAGATGGCAAATGGAATTCGGTGCAAGGCTTTTCCCTTCAGGTTTTTCCCCAAGGATGTTTTGCTTCTATTCGAATTGTCTCACAAGTGCTGTATGCAGCTCTAGATTAAAGCATGTATCTCAGCAGAGGAAAGTGTTAGGTCTGAATTCAAATACTCATTTTGACTGTCTCCTGAAGTTAGATCAGATGGAAAATGCAATTTGGTGCTAGGCCTTTCCCTTTCGGTTTTACCCCAACAATGTTTTCATTAGTTTCGATCACTCTCGAAATCAAGCATTTTACACCAGTGTGGACCACCCTGTATGTCAGCAGAGGAAAGAGGTAGGGAAGAATTCTTAGGATCATTTTGACTGCCTCCAGAAGTTAGATCAGATCGCAAATGCATTTTGGTGCTAGGCCTTTCCCTTTAGGTTTTACCCCAACAATGTTTTCATTAGTTTCGATCACTCTCGAAATCAAGCATTTTACAGCAGTGGGGACCACCCTGTATCTCAGCCGAGGAAAGAGGTAGGGAAGAATTCTAAGGATCATTTTGACTGTCTCCATATATTAGATCAGATCGCAAATGCAATTTGGTGCTGGCTTTTCCCTTTAGGTTTTGCCACAAGATTGTTTAGCTTCTATTCGAATTGTCTCAGAAGTGCTGTATGCAGCTGTAGATGCATGCATGTATCTCAGCAGAGGAAAGTGTTAGGGCTGAATTCAAATACTCATTTTGACTCTCTCCAGAAGTTAGATCAGATGGCAAATGCAATTTGGTGCTAGGCTTTTCCTTTTAGGTTTTATCCCAAGAATGTTTTGCTTCTATTCGAATTGTCTCAGAAGAGCTTTATGCAGCTTCAGATTAATGCATGTATCTCAGCAGAGGAAAGTGTTAGGGCTGAACTGAAATACTCATTTTGAGCGCCGCCAGAAGTTAGATCAGATGGCAAATGCAATTTGCTGCTGGGCTTTTCCATTTAGGTTTGACACCAAGAATGTCTTGCTTCTATTCGAATTGTCTCAGAAGTGCTTTTGCAGCTGCAGATTAAAGCATGTATCTCAGGAGAGGAAAGTGTTAGGGCTGAATTCAAAAACTCATTTTGACTGTCTCCAGAAGTTACATCAGACGGCAAATGCCATTCGGTGCTAGGCTTTTCCCTTTAGGTTTTACCCCAAGAATGTTTTGCTTCTATTCAAATTGTCTCGGAAGTGCTTTATGCAGCTGCAGATTAATGCATGTATCTCAGCAGAGGAAAGTGTTAGGGCTGAATTCAAATACTCATTTTGACTGCCTCCAGAAATTAGATCAGATGGCAAATGCAATTTGGTGCTAGGCCTTTCCCTTTTGGTTTTACCCCAACAATGTTTTCATCAGTTTCGACCACTCTCGAAATCAAGCATTTTACAGCAGTGTGGACCACCCTGTATCTCAGCAGAGGAAAGTGTTAGGGCAGAATTCAAAGACTCATTTGGACTGCCTCCAGAAGTTAGATCAGATGGCAAATGCAATTTGGTGCTAGGCTTTTCCCTTTTGGTTTTGCCCCAACAATGTTTTGCTTCTATTCGGATTGTCTCAGAAGTGCTTTTGCAGCTGCAGATTAATGCATGTGTCTCAGCAGAGGAAAGTGTTAGGGAAGAATTCAAATACTCATTTTGACTCTCTCTAGACGTTAGATCAGAGGGCAAATGCAATTAGGTGCTAGGCTTTTCCCTTTAGGTTTTACCCCAAGAATATTTTGCTTCTATTCGAATTGTCTCCCAAGTGCTGAATGCGGCTGTTGATTAAAGCATGTATCTCAGCAGAGGAAAGTGTAAGGGCTCAATTAAAATACTCATTTTGACTGCCTCCAGAAGTTAGATCAGATGGCAAATGGAATTCAGTGCAAGGCTTTTCCCTTTAGGTTTTTCCCCAAGGATGTTTTGCTTCTATTCGAATTGCCTCAGAAGAGCTGTATGCAGCTGTAGATTAAAGCATGTATCTCAGCAGAGGAACGTGTTAGGGCTGAATTCAAATACTCATTTTGACTGTCTCCAGAAGTTAGATCAGATCGCAAATGCATTTTGGTGCTAGGCTTTTCCCTTTAGGTTTTGCCCCAACCATGTTTTGCTTCTATTCGAATTGTCTCAGAAGTGCTTTTGCAGCTGCAGATTAACGCATGTATCTCAGCAGAGGAAAGTGTTAGGGAAGAATTCAAATACTCATTTTGACTCTCTCTAGAAGTTAGATCAGAGGGCAAATGCAATTTGGTGCTAGGCTTTTGCCTTTAGGTTTTACCCCAACAATGTTTTCATTAGTTTCGATCACTCTCGAAATCAAGCATTTTACAGCAGTGTGGACCACCCTGTATCTCAGCAGAGGGAAAAGGCAGGGAATAATTCTAAGGATAATTTTTACTGTCTCCAGAAGTTAGATCAGATGGCAAATTCAATTTGGTGCCAGGCTTTTCCCTTTAGGTTTTACCCCTATAATGTTTTGCTTCTATTCGAAATGTCTCAGTAGTGCTGTATGCAGCTGTAGATTAAAGCATCTATCTCAGCTGAGGAAAGTGTTAAGGCTGAATTCAAAAACCCATTTTGACTGCCTCCAGAAGTTAGGTCAGATGGCAAATGCAATTTGGTGCTAGGCTTTTCCCTTTAGGTTTTACCCCAACAATGTTTTGCGTCTATTTGAATTGTCTCAGAAGTGCTTTTGCAGCTGCAGATTAGTGCATGTATCTCAGCAGAGGAAAGTGTTAGGGCAGAATTCTAAATATCATTTTGACTGTCTCCAGAAGTTAGATCAGATGGCAAATGCAATTTGGTGCTAGGCTTTTCCCTTTAGGTTTTATCCCAAGAATCTTTCGCTTCTATTCAAAATGTCTCAGAAGTGCTGTATGCAGCTGTAGATGAATGCATGTATCTCAGCAGAGGAAAGTGTTAGGGCTGACTTCAAAGACTCATTTTGACTGCCTCCAGAAGTTAGATCAGATGGCATATGCAATTTGGTGCTAGGCTTTTCCCTTTAGGTTTTATCCCAAGAATGTTTTGCTTCTATTCGAATTGTCTCACAAGAGCTTTATGCAGCTTCAGATTAATGCATGTATCTCGGCAGAGGAAAGTCTTAGGGCAGAATTGAAATACTCGTTTTGAGCGCCGCCAGAAGTGAGATCAGATGGCAAATGCAATTTGGTGCTAGGCTTTTACCTTTAGGTTTTACCCCAACAATGTTTTCATTAGCTTCGATCACTCTCGAAATCAAGCATTTTACAGCATTGTGGACCACCCTGTATCTCAGCAGAGGGAAGAGGTAGGGAAGAATTCTAAGGATCATTTTTACTGTCTCCAGAAGTTAGATCAGATGGCAAATGCAATTTGGTGCTGGCTTTTCCCTTTAGGTTTTACCCCACGAATATTTTGCTTCTATTCGAAATGTCTCAGTAGTGCTGTATGCAGCTGTAGATTAAAGCATCTATCTCAGCTGAGGAAAGTGTTAAGGCTGAATTCAAAAACTCGTTTTGACTGCCTCCAGAAGTTAGATCAGATGGCAAATGCAATTTGGTGCTAGGCTTTTCCCTTTAGGTTTTACCCCAACAATGTTTTGCTTCTATTTGAATTGTCTCAGAAGTGCTTTTGCAGCTGCAGATTAATGCATGTATCTCAGCAGAGGAAAGTGTTAGGGAAGAATTCAAATACTCATTTTGACTCTCTCTAGAAGTTAGATCAGAGGGCAAATGCAATTTGGTGCTAGGCTTTTCCCTTTAGGTTTTACCCCAAGAATGTTTTGCTTCTATTCGAATTGTCTCCCAAGTGCTGAATGCAGCTGTAGATTAAAGCATGTATCTCAGCAGAGGAAAGTGTAAGGGCTGAATTCAAATACTCATTTTGACTGTCTCCAGAAGTTAGATCAGATGGCAAATGGAATTCGGTGCAAGGCTTTTCCCTTTAGGTTTTTCCCCAAGGATGTTTTGCTTCTATTCGAATTGCCTCAGAAGTGCTGTATGCAGCTGTAGATTAAAGCATGTATCTCAGCAGAGGAAAGTGTTAGGGCTGAATTCAAATACTCATTTTGACTGTCTCCAGAAGTTAGATCAGATGGCAAATGCAATTTGGTGCTAGGCCTTTCCCTTTAGGTTTTACCCCAACAATGTTTTCATTAGTTTCGATCACTCTCGAAATCAAACATTTTACAGCAGTGTGGACCACCCTGTATCTCAGCAGAGGAAAGTGTTAGGGCAGAATTCAAAGACTCATTTTGACTGCCTCCAGAAGTTAGATCAGATGGCAAATGCAATTTGGTGCTAGGCTTTTCCCTTTTGGTTTTACCCCAACAATGTACTTTATGATCCCTCTACGTGAGGAGGATAAACCACAGTTTGCTTTCACATGGCTAGGTTCCCAATACACCTTCAATCGTCTTCCCCAGGGGTACAAGCACTCAGGAACCATTGCACACAACTCCTTAGCAGCACTGTTAGACACCATTGAAGTCCCAAAAGATGTAAGTGTCTACCAGTACATAGATGACATCTTTGTTGGGGGAAACGACGAAGGTAAGGTGGGTTCAGTAGCTGCAGCGATCTGGGACCTTTTGACCAAAAATGGGTTACAGGTTCCACAAGCTAAATGTCAAGGCCCGAGCCAAGAAATTAAATTTCTTGGATCCTGGTGGGTAGCAGGAGCAATATCAGTGCCAGAGGATGCTCTTGAGGCTATTGAAAAGGGCCAACTTCCCAATAACAAAAGGGAGCTTCAGCGGCTCTTGGGTACCTTGGGTTACTGGAGAAAACATATTCCAGGTTTCTCAGTAATTGCTCGTCCCCTCTATGACCTGCTTAAAAAGAGCAGAGTCTGGGACTGGACCCCAAGGCATACTGAAAGCCTAAAGGTTTTGAAGGACGAATTAAAGGCTTACCAGAAATTGGGCCCTTTGCACCCACATGACCCCTTAAGGGCAGAATGGGGCTTCTCTGAACATGCTTCCTACTGTGGGATTTTTCAAAGGGGACCTAAAGGCCCAAACAGAGCCCTTTTATTCTCTTCAACAGCATTCAAAGATGCTGAAAGGAGATACTCTGAATGGGAGAAGGGACTCTTGTCTCTGACCCGAGCTGTCAAAGAGGCAGAGAAGCTGCGCACTACGCAGGATATCGTAGTGCAAGGTCCATTCTCTCTGCTCAAAGCAATCCTCAATGGAACCCCACCACCAGAAGGAATTGCTCAGAAGGCTACCGTAAGAAAATGGTATGCCTATCTGGAAGGGATGGCTCAGCTTATGCCTCTAAGAGAAGGGCCCACAAAAGTATCCAAATTGCAGCAGCCCATCAACCCACATACTATCCCACTGTGCCAGCCCTACAAGCCATCTCCTATTCAGGTAGCACCTGAACTGACTGCCGATGCCAATACTGAGGGTGTGTGGTTCACAGATGCATCTGCCCAAAGGGTAGAATCACAGTGGCATTACAAGGCCGCAGCACTGGAGATTGGCACAGACAGGACTGTCATTGAAGAGGGCGAAGGCAGTGCCCAAGTGGGAGAACTGCGTGCCCTTATGCTAGCTGTGGAAAATGGTGCAGAGACCATATACACTGATTCATATGCTACTTTCAAAGGTGCCACAGAATGGATTTGCCAGTGGGAAGCAAACCAGTGGATAGTTGGCAATACCCCAGTTTGGAGGGCAACCGACTGGCAAAGACTACTAGAGATAAGTCGAGCCAGGACCATCAAAGTAGGATGGGTAAAGGGACACTGCAGGAAGCAAACCCCTGCTGCTACTTGGAATCAACAAGTAGATCACTTAGCAAAAATCAGCGTAGTTGATTGTGAGGAAAAGGAGTGGGAGCGATTGGCTGAGTGGCAACATATTAAAAGAGGTCACTCAGGTAAGTCAGACCTTTACTACGAATGCAGATCCAGGGGGTGGCCAGTTTCTTTGACCACATGCGAAACCATTGTTTCAGCCTGCCCTCAGTGCCAGATCAGATTAAAAGCTAACCATCCCGGTCTGGCTCCAGCCCAGCATATCAAGAAAGACAAAGTGCTATGGAGCACATGGCAGATTGATTATGTTGGTCCCCTCCGACCCTCACATGGGAAAAAATACATACTGGTAGGGGTAGAAGTGGTTTCAGGCTTAGTCATGGCCACTGCTACTAGCACTGCTTCAGGAGCTCAAACCATTGAAACTCTAAAGGATTGGTTCAGCATTCTGCCTATGCCTGAACATATTCAGAGTGATAATGGTTCACATTTCACCTCAACCTCAGTCCAAGACTGGGCCCGAGGGGAAGGAGTCAAATGGACATTTCATACTCCATATTATCCCCAGGCAAATGGCATAGTGGAGAGGGCAAATGGCCTCATTAAGAAACATGCAAATGTTTCAAGGAGTAATTGGGATAAACGCCTGCCTTCTGCAGTTTTCATTGTAAACAACTGATGGGGGAATTATGGCAGCCCCAAAGTCAAGGCATTTTGCCCTGCTGACCCAGTTAGGGATGTCAGCCACATGCCAGGGGAGGCAAAGGATGAACACCCACATTCCGTAACACAGATGCAGGTGGGCCAACCAGTGTTAGTGAAACTGCCTTCTATCGGGATTGTACCCATGACACTGGCTAAGCCCAGGGGTCTATACGCTTGGGAGGCTACTGACATCAATGGAAAAACTCATCGCATAAGTGCTCGGTGGGTCGTTCCGAATTACTAACTGTCAAGCCCGGCTTTAAACACCGTGGCCAGTTTTGTTTCTCCACAGAATGACAACGGTTCCAGTGGACAGATTATCCTGGAAAGGAAGACCCGTCTCGGGAGTAACAGGGATCCACCGCCGGTCAGGGGGTGGAGACTAGAAAACACTAAGGTCACCAATACTGACCTTAGACTTAAGGAGTTCTATACTGTGTTGTAGCATGCTTTGTTTAGAGTACAGTTGTACACTTCTGAGATATATATATATATGTATGCATGATGTTCTTGTGATGTTTCTATATAATGTTTAATTCATCCTTGGTAGAGTTTAATTATAGAGTAATATTTGCCCACATATACTTGCCCATAAGCAGGGGGTGGAATGTAGTGAAGGATGCTTATGATCAGAATATATTTCTGTATGTGTTAACCCTCCTTTGTCCCCCCCCTCCTTTCTGGAGGCAGCAGGGGGGATCCTGGCGCCACTGAGTCCAGGTAAACAGCCTACCTGGGCGTGGTCTCACCCCTGCAGTACTAGAGGCAGGCTATATGTTTGGTTCCCCGAGTATAGCATATACTCAGGCCACATTTGGTAGCTGGTAGTTCATTGGTTAATGTTTGCGTTGGCAACAGATGCTTATTGGGCCAGTATTCACTGGGGCAAATGGTAAATAGGGGTCGTTTGGCAAATGAGCCCCTCACCTCGGTGTTGGAGCCTGTGTGTGCGTGCGTGCCAGCCAGTGCTTCGGGAGGCCTCGTGGTCCTTTTGCCACGGTCACCCAGCTGTGTGCGGTGCCGTGGACAGCACTCCGTGGGATCAACCGCTGCGTGATCCATCGTAGGAGAAAACCTGGTAGACCGTGTGAACCAGCGT
This sequence comes from Melanerpes formicivorus, assembly GCF_026170545.1. Taxonomy (NCBI): domain Eukaryota; kingdom Metazoa; phylum Chordata; class Aves; order Piciformes; family Picidae; genus Melanerpes; species Melanerpes formicivorus. The sequence goes on along the minus strand of NW_027142492.1, from coordinate 706,663 downwards.
TGCTGACCTGCCACTACCCCCCCTCTGAGCAAGGAATTTTGTATCCTGGGAGAGAACAGCAGAGCCACGCGGTGCGGCCACGCGGCCAGCGCCATTTCCTGCCTCCTTATTACGGCACATCCGTGCCACGTTGTCTGGATTATAAACATTACTGAGGAAAGACTCCACGAAGTTCTCAGCTTGTGAGTAAGCCAAGCCCTTTGTAGAGCTGCGTTTAGGATAGCGTTTATATTGCTCCGGGTGGAGGGTTGCTGGTCACTGACCAACCCCTCCCCCGCCACTCTCTGACTCAGTTTAGGTTCTAAGTTCTGTGAATCATTTTGGTTTAAATGCTCATACATAACATTCTGTAAAGATAGTTCCACAAACCGAATATTGATACCTGTGAAGGGCGATTGTAAATACCCCGTTACAGAGTTTGTATATATATAAATAAACTTATTATTTTCGTTGATGGATCTGCCGTGCATTTCTGAGGGCATATCCACGACAACGGCAAATGCAATTTGGTGCTAGGCTTTTCCCTTTAGGTCTTACCCCTAGAATGTTTTGCTGCAAAATGAGTATTTGAATTCAGCCCTAACACTTTCCTCTGCTGAGATACAGGGTGGTCCACACTGCTGTAAAATGCTTGATTTCGAGAGTGATCGAAACTAATGAAAACATTTTTGGTGTAAAACCTAAAGGGAAAGGCCTAGCACCAAATTGCATTTGCCATCTGATCTAACTTCTGGAGACAGTCAAAGTGAGTATTTGAATTCTGCCCTAACACTTTACTCTGCTGAGATACATGCATTCATCAGCAGCTGCAAAAGCACTTCTGAGACAATTTGAATAGAAGCAAAACATTGTTGGGGTAAAACCTAAAGGGAAAAGCCTTGCACCAAATTGCATTTGCCATCTGATCTAACTTCTGGACACAGTCAAAATGAGTCTTTGAATTCAGCCCGAACACTTTCCTCTGCTGTGATAGATGCTTTAATCTACAGCTGCATACAGCACTACTGTGACATTTCGAATAGAAGCAAAACATTCTAGGGGTAAGACCTAAAGGGAAAAGCCTTGCACCAAATTGCATTTGCCATCTGATCTAACTTCTGGACACAGTCAAAATGAGTCTTTGAATTCAGCCCTAACACTTTCCTCTGCTGAGATACATGCTTTAATCTACAGCAGCATACTGCACTTCTAAGACAATTTGAATAGAAGCAAAACATTCTTGGGGTAAAACCTAAAGGGAAAAGCCTAGCACCAAATTGCATTGGCCATCTGATCTAACTTCTGGAGACAGCCAAAATGATCCTTAGAATTCTTCCCTACCTCTTTCCTCGGCCGAGATACATGCATTCATCTACAGCTGCATACAGCATTTGTGGGACTATTCGAATAGAAGCAAAACATTCTTGGGGTAAAACCTAAAGGGAAAAGCCTAGCACCACATTGCATTGGCCATCTGATCTAACTTCTGGAGACAGCCAAAATGATCCTTAGAATTCTTCCCTACCTCTTTCCTCTGCTGAGATACAGGGTGGTCCACACTGCTGTAAAATGCTTGATTTCGAGAGTGAACGAAACTAATGAAAATATTGTTGGGGTAAAACCTAAACGGGAAAGGCCTAGCACCAAATTGCATTTGCCATCTGATCTGACTTCTGGAGACAGTCAAAATGAGTATTTGAATTCAGCCCTAACACTTTCCTCTGCTGAGATACCTGCTTTAATCTACAGCTGCATACAGCACTTGGGAGACAATTCGAATAGAAGCAAAACATTCTTGGGGTAAAACCTAAAGGGAAAAGCCTAGCACCAAATTGCATTTGCCATCTGATCTAAGTTCTGGAGACAGTCAAAATGAGTCTTTGAATTCAGCCCTAACACTTTCCTCTGCTGAGATACCTGCTTTAATCTACAGCTGCATACAGCACTTGGGAGACAATTCGAATAGAAGCAAAACATTCTTGGGGTAAAACCTAAAGGGAAAAGCCTAGCACTAAATTGCATTTGTGTGGTGGGTGGAAGGTAAGGCCGAGAAGCCTCCTCCCTTCCCCCTTGTAATGTAAAGGGAAAGAAACTTGAAGGGAAAGGAAAAAAAAAACCTCACAAGCTGAATTAGCAAAGCAGTGGAGCTATATTTACAAAGCAGTGTAGGATTTGCAGGGAAATATTTACAGATTTACAATATCTACAATATATACAAAGATATACAACAGAGTAACACAGAAATGAGAGTGACCCCCTCGGCAGAGGGGTCCCCCACCTCCGCTCTCCCCTCTCTTCCCCCCCTTTCCCCAGAATGGGATAGAAAGAGAAAGAAAAGAGAGGGAAAAAAAAAGTTAAAAGCAGTTTGTGTTAATTGGAAGGGAGTTAATACCGGCTGTTATCTGGTCTTCAAGGCCGAGGCCTTGGCAGAAAGCCCAGCACAGAAAGCTGTTGCCTGAAGAAGAGGCGGAAGGAAGACTGATAGAAAAGTCCAGGAAATGTCCAGTTCACTCCCAGTTCCGAAGGTGCTTCTTCCCACTCGTCCAATGAAATTAGTTTAGACTATTCCTTCCGTTTACCATCTTCCGTCCACCATATTCCCTTTCTTAAGGGGGCAACGTCAACCGGCCACAGTCCACCCCTTCTAAACAATTTCATTGGCTGTTCATACTGTTCATCCAATCCAAAACGATATTTACAGTTCGTGAGCAAAGTTCATAGTCCATTCCGGCTACGCTCATATGTAGATGGTTCAAAAGTCCAAGAAAATCAGAAAATGAAAAAAAATGGAAAACAGTTCATTTCTTCGCCGACGAAGCGAAGAAAAGGGAAACAGGGAATCTCAGGGTCTCTTAGTTGACTCAGGGCTCTCAGAGATCTCAGGGTTCATGCACCGTAGATTCTTCGTTGATTCTTCCTCTGGACGCGATGTAGCTATACAACAGTTCGAAATTAACCTCTTTCAGCTAAAGTTAAATTTCTTTGTGGAATACACTGAATTTCACCATTCTCTTGCATTACCCAATAAGTGTGACCCGGACCTTCAGCTGAAACCACCCCTCGGACAGGTTTAGCCTCTCCTGAGGGTGAAAATACCCAAACAGTTTTACCTAACAGATTCTTTTCTCTAACAACAGGAACTCTATCACCTTCTACTTTCCGTAGTAGATCCGAATGTGCAGGTCCAGCTCGGTTCACTGAACCTCTACTATTTACCAGCCAGGTTGCTTGTGCTAAATGTTTCTCCCAGTTTTTCAAAGATCCACCTCCCATGGCTTTGAGAGTGGTCTTCAACAAACCGTTGTAGCGTTCAATCTTCCCTGAAGCTGGTGCATAGTAGGGAATGTGGAATATCCACTCAATACCATGCTCTTTTGCCCAGCTCTTTACAAGGTTGTTCTTGAAATGAGTTCCGTTGTCTGACTCAATCCTCTCCGGAGTTCCGTGTCTCCACAGGACTTGTCTCTCCAGACCGAGAATGGTGTTGCGTGCAGTTGCATGTGGAACTGGATATGTTTCCAACCATCCAGTGTTTGCCTCTACCATAGTAAGCACGTATTGCTTACCAGAACGAGAACGTGGTAGAGTGATGTAGTCAATCTGCCAAGCTTCACCATACTTGTACTTGGACCATCTGTCACCATACCACAAGGGCTTAAGTCGTTTTGCCTGCTTAATAGCAGCACAAATGTCACAGTCATGGATGACTTGTGTGATAGCATCCATGGAAATGTCTATGGATCTGTCACGAGCCCATTGGTATGTTGCATCTCTGCCTTGATGTCCTGACGAATCGTGAGCCCACCGAGCTAAGAATATCTCACCTCGGTGTTTCCAGTCGAGATCAAGATTAGAGTCCATGTCTACTTGAGAAACTCTTGCAGCTAGATCTGCCTGATGGTTGTGTTGCTGTTCCTCAGTAGCTTTGCTCTTAGGAATGTGAGCATCGATGTGTCTCACTTTCACTGGAATTCTCTCGATTCGGTCAGCAATGTCCTGCCACAGGTTGGCTGCCCAAATGGGTTTTCCTTTTCTCTGCCAACCACTCTTTTTCCAGTTTTTTAGCCAACCCCATAGAGCATTGGCTACCATCCATGAGTCGGTGTAGAGATAAAGCTTTGGCCATCTCTCACGTTCAGCCACGTCGAGAGCTAGCTGGACAGCTTTTACCTCTGCGAACTGACTGGATTCTCCTTCTCCATCTTTCGCCTCTGCAACTCGGCGTGTTGGACTCCACACTGCAGACTTCCACCTTCGCTTGTTTCCAACAAGAATAGTGAAGAGGTGATTGGGAACAGTCAGCATGGCTTTGCCAAGGGCAAATCCTGCCTGACCAACTTGGTGGCCTTCTATGAGCAGGTGACAAAATTAATAGATGAGGGGCGAGCAACTGATGTCGTTTACCTGGACCTGAGCAAAGCCTTTGACACTGTCCCGCACCACATCCTGGTCTCCAAACTGGTGACACATGGGTTTGATTGGTGGACCACTAGATGGATAAGGAACTGGCTTGATGGCCGCACCCAAAGAGTGGCTGTCAATGGCTCCATGTCCCAGTGGAGGCCAGTGACAAGTGGAGTCCCTCAGGGATCAGTCCTGGGACCTATCTTATTCAACATCTTTGTGGGGGACATGGACAGTGGCATTGAGTGCACCCTCAGCAAGTTTGCTGATGACACCAAGCTGTGTGGTGCAGCAGACACGCTGGAGGGAAGGGAGGCCATCCAGAGGGACCTTGACAGGCTGGAGAGGTGGGCACAGGCCAACCTCATGAAGTTCAATAAGAGCAAGTGCAGGGTCCTGCATCTGGGTCGAGGCAATCCCAGGCACAAATACAGGCTAGGCAGTGACTGGCTGGAGGATAGCCCTGAGGAGAGAGACTTGGGGGTGCTGGTGGACAAAAAGCTCAACATGAGCTCTCAGTGTGCACTTGCAGCCCGCAAAGCCAATCAGATCCTGGGCTGCATCAGGAGAAGTGTGGCTAGCAGGTCGAGGGAGGTGATCCTCCCCCTCTACTCAGCCCTGGTGAGACCCCACCTGGAGTACTGTGTCCAGTTCTGGAGCCCCTATTACAAGAGGGATGTGGAGGTGCTGGAACGTGTCCAGAGAAGGGCCACGAGGATGATCAGAGGGCTGGAGCACCTCTCCTATGAGGACAGACTGAAGGAGTTGGGGCTGTACAGTCTGCAGAAGAGAAGGCTCCGAGGTGACCTAATTGTCGCCTTCCAGTATCTGAAGGGGGCCTACAGGAAGGCTGGGGAAGGACTTCTCAGGATATCAGGTAGTGATAGGACTAGGGGGAATGGAATGAAGCTGGAGGAGGGGAGATTCAGGCTGGATGTGAGGAGGAGGTTCTTCACCATGAGAGTGGTGAAACCCTGGAATGGGTTGTCCAGGGAGGTGGTCGAGGCCCCGTCCCTGGGGGTGTTTAAGAGCAGGCTGGATGAGGCTCTGTCCAGCCTGATCTAGTGTGGGGTGTCCCTGCCCATGGCAGGGGGGTTGGAACTAGATGATCCTTGTGGTCCCTTCCAACCCTGAATGAAACTATGAAACTATGAAACTATAAGACGACAGGAACCGTCTGTGAACAAAGCATATTTCTTTTCATCATCAGAAAGGTCATTGTAAGGAGGAGCTTCCTCAGCACGAGTTACTTTCTCCTCTGGAGGTTTAGCACAGTTGATACCTTCAGGCCAACTTGAGATCACTTCCACTAGACCAGGTCTTTCAAGATTTCCCATTCGAGCTCTCTGTGTTATCAGAGCCATCCACTTAGACCAGGTTGAGTCTGTGGCATGATGTGGTGTGGAGCCTTTGCCTTTGAACATCCAATTCAAAACTGGTAATCTGGGAGCTAAGAGAAGTTGTGATTCAGTTCCAATCACTTCAGAAGATGCTTTCACTCCTTCATAGGCAGCTAGAATCTCTTTCTCTGTTGGAGTATAATTAGCCTCTGAACCTCTGTAACCTCGACTCCAGAAACCAAGAGGTCGTCCACGTGTCTCACCTGGAGCTTTTTGCCACAAGCACCAGGTTGGACCATTGTCACTTGCAGCCGTGTACAAAATGTTCTTAATGTCTGGACCATCTCGGACAGGTCCCAGACCCATTGCTTGAACTACCTCTTGCTTTATCTGGTCAAAGGCTGCTTGTTGTTCAGGTCCCCAGTGGAAATGGTTTCTCTTTCGAGTCACATCATACAGAGGTTTCACAATCTGACTGTATCCAGGAATGTGTAGTCTCCAAAATCCCACTATCCCCAAGAAACGTAGGGTCTCTTGCTTGTTTGTGGGACTTGCCATGGTAGAGACTCTATTTACCACATCCACTGGAATGTGTCGGCGTCCATCCTGCCACCGCACTCCCAGAAACTGAATCTCTGTGGTAGGTCCCTTCACCTTGTCTCGCTTGATGGCAAAACCTGCATTCAGAAGAATGTCAATGATTTTGTTTCCTTTCTCGAAGACTTCCTCAGCAGTTTTACCCCAGACGATGATATCATCGATGAACTGGATGTGTTCTGGAGCACCTCCTTTCTCCAGAGCATCGTGGATCACTGCATGACAGATGCTTGAGCTGTGGATCCAGCCCATTGGCAGCCTGTTGAAAGTGTACTGGATTCCTCTCCAGGTGAAAGCAAACTGAGGCCTGCATTCCTCTGCTATGGGAATAGAGAAAAATGCATTAGCAATGTCTATGGTAGCATACCATTTGGCCTCTTTGGATTCCAGCTCATACTGTAGTTCCATCATGTCTGGTACTGCTGCACTCATAGGTGGTGTCACTTCATTTAGGGCTCGGTAGTCTACTGTCAGACGCCAGTCTCCATTCTGCTTCTGCACAGGCCACACTGGACTGTTGAAAGGTGAATGAGTTTTGCTGACGAGTTTCTGACTTTCCAACTGACGAATCAGATTCTGAATGGGCAACAAAGAGTCACGGTTGGTTCTGTATTGTCTGTGATGCACAGTCTGAGAAGCAACCGGCAATTTAATGTCCTGTATCTTATGTTGTCCCACAACTGCAGATTCATCAGAAAGTTCAGGTCTGGCAGACAGCTTCAATTTTTGTCCATCAATTTCTATAGAAGCTACTCCAAAAGCCCATTTGTAACCTCTAGGGTCTTTGAAACGCCCTTCTCTCAGAAAATCAATTCCCAAAATACAAGGTGCATCAGGTCCGGTCACAACTGTATGCTTCCTCCATTGTTTACCAGTTAGACTTATATTAACCTCTACCTTACTTAACTCTTGAGATCCACCAGTGACTCCCAGAATAGTTATAGACTCTGATCCCTGATAATTTGATGGTATTATGGTGCACTGAGCTCCTGTGTCAACCAAGGCCCTGTACTTCCGAAATTGTGAAGTGCCAGGCCACTGGATGTACACATCCCAATAGATTCTATTATCTCTGTTATCCCTCTCCTCCCCCTGGCGGGAGGCAGGGCACCCCTAGTTATGGGGAACATGCGCACATGTGCATTGCACATATTGTGCAGGGTTATAACTTTGCATGTTATAACTGGAGCCACTGTTGGAGCCATAAGAGTCGTTCTGGGGAACTGTGGAAGTAACAGCTACCCTTCTGGTATTACTACCTCGGGTTCTGCCACTTTGCAATTCCCTCAGTCTCCTGAAAAGATTAGAAGTTGGTTGACCATCCCAGCGGTTCATGTTCTCACCAAACTGATCACGCAGAGTTATCCAAATAGTTCTACGTGATTGCCTTGGTGGTCTGTTTTGGAATGACCTGTTTTGGAATGTCCTGTTTTGGAATGACCTCCTTGGAGGACGTGTATTCCTCACAGATGAAACTTGTACCCACCTGGAGGAAGAATTTAAACTATCCCTTTGTGCCAATTGGTATATGGAATCTTTCAGATCCTTCATACAATTCTCAATTTTTCCATACAGAGTTTCAATGGCTGAAACCAAAGAACCACGTGTCATGCTATCCTCCAATTGTCTCATTTGATCACTGAATTGGCCAACCGTGGGAGAAACTCCACCATAACTTCTTGACACAATTCTGCTTGCCAGAATATTTGCATAATTAGAAGGAGCAAGTTTGATGATCTTTTTAGCAAGACCAATACCCACAGGAATGTCATCAGGATTCAGAGTTTCATGTTCACCATAGAGTAGCTCTCTAACAGCAAATTCTCTCAAGCGCTTAATTCCCTCATCTATGGTAGTCCAGGGTTTAGGATTCCAGGGAAGATCATCTCGGGAAGGGTATCTCAGGGCAACCGCTATTAAAAGGCGTATCCACAGATTAACCTTACCGAGAGCTTCGCCTAGATGTCTATCTATTCCATTGTCCCTCGAGAGAGTTCCTAACTGAGCTGCTGACTTGTCTCCAACTGTTAGAGCTGAAGCACCTGTATCATAACACCTACTAAGCCAAGCTAGAACTGGCTCCTTATCTGCCCTGGTGAAATCTTTACGGACATTTCGCAATTCCTCCCGGGGCGAAGAACAGTCCGTAATATCATCTTCATCTTCATCTCCCTGAATTCTTTGTCCATATAATCCTGCTGTCATTCTCCTAAGGATCTCTTTAAGCTGAGAACCACCTTTGCCAGCTGCTTTCCTAACTTCATCTCTATCCTGCTTTGATCTCACTAGGTTAGCTAGATCTTTAAAACAAACCTTCTCTTCCTCCTGAGCAGGATCTTTTAGAGTAGAGGGCCCCTCACCAGGATCAGTCTCCAACTCCTCTTCTTCTCCATCTTTGGCCTTTCCAGCTCTAGTCTTTAAAGGAGCCACCTTAACTGGAGCTGTGTTTGAATTTACAGCCACCTTAATAGAAGCTGATAAGTCCTGAGATAAATCAGCTGCTGGGGCAGTGACTTCCGGTCCCACCGAGGGAGTGGGTGGAAGTGACGTTGCTCCATTAATGGCCGACGGAGAAGAAGAAGAAGGAGAAGGAGTGGGAGAAGGAGTAGGTGCCATGTTGATACCAGCCGATGCCCTTGGCTGCTTGCTAGAATCAGCAAAGTCATTTAGAGCTGCTTTACCAATTAACTTTTTAGCCTTCTTTTTGACTGACACGGGTTCTCCACAGTCCTCATCACTAGATGACTCTGGGACTGATCGAGAGCCACGGCGTTTTCTTTTTGATCTAGTTTTAATAACAAAACACGCCCTGGACACCTTTTTCTCTCGCCGTAAAGAGATCAGGAGATATACGATAATTATCACCAGCAGCAGAATTATAGACATGAAATAAATCACCTTTGGATCCCAGGCATCACCTAAAGTTACTGTCTGCTCAGGCGGAAACTTAAAACTCTTTATCTCAATTGGGAGAGTGGTGGAGGTAACATTCCTGTATCTCACTGGCCATAGGAAATTAATACATTTTCCATACCATAATTTAACTCTATACATAACCCACATATAAATTGTCCGCACCAAATATTTACCCAGGTAATCCAAAATCAAACCCAAACAATACCTGTAAACCAGAGCCCCAGAAATTGAAAAGAATAATCGCTCCACAAACCACAATACCTTCATGTTTGCTAATTCAGCTGGAAAACACTAAATCAATCAAGTAATAAATTGAACTAATTATCTGCTGCACGTTGGGTACGCCAATAAAAAAATGTGGTGGGTGGAAGGTAAGGCCGAGAAGCCTCCTCCCTTCCCCCTTGTAAGGTAAAGGGAAAGAAACTTGAAGGGAAAGGAAAAAAAAAACCTCACAAGCTGAATTAGCAAAGCAGTGGAGCTATATTTACAAAGCAGTGTAGGATTTGCAGGGAAATATTTACAAATTTACAATATCTACAGTATATACAAAGATATACAACAGAGTAACACAGAAATGAGAGTGACCCCCTCGGCAGAGGGGTCCCCCACCTCCGCTCTCCCCTCTCTTCCCCCCCTTTCCCCAGAATGGGATAGAAAGAGAAAGAAAAAAGAGGGAAAAAAAAAGTTAAAAGCAGTTTCTGTTAATTAGAAGGGAGTTAATACCGGCTGTTATCTGGTCTTCAAGGCCGAGGCCGTGGCAGAAAGCCCAGCACAGAAAGCTGTTGCCTGAAGAAGAGGCGGAAGCAAGACTGATAGAAAAGTCCAGGAAATGTCCAGTTCACTCCCAGTTCCGAAGGTGCTTCCTCCCACTCGTCCAATGAAATTAGTTTAGACTATTCCTTCCGTTTACCAACTTCCGTCCACCATATTCCCTTTCTTAAGGGGGCAACGTCAACCGGCCACAACTTGCCATCTGATCTAAGTTCTGGAGACAGTCAAAATGAGTCTTTGAATTCAGCCCTAACACTTTCCTCTGTTGAGATACATGCATTCATCTACAGCTGCATACAGCACTTGGGAGACAATTCGAATAGAAGCAAAACATTCTTGGGGTAAAACCTAAAGGGAAAAGCCTAGCACCACATTGCATTTGCCATCTGATCTAACTTCTGGAGACAGTCAAAATGATCCTTAGAATTATTCCCTACCTCTTTCCTCTGCCGAGATACATGCATTCATCGACAGCTGCATACAGCACTTCCGAAACAATTCGAAAAGAAGCAAAACATTCTTGTGGTAAAAGCTAACGGGAAAAGCCTAGCATCACATTGGATTGGCCATCTGATCTAACTTCTGGAGACAGACGAAATGATCCTTAGAATTCTTCCCTACCTATTTCCTCTGCTGAGATACAGGGTGGTCCACACTGCTGTAAAATGCTTGATTTCGAGAGTGATCGAAACCAATCAAAACATTGTTGGGGTAAAACCTAAAGGGAGAGGCCTAGCACCAAAATGCATTTGCGATCTGATCTGACTTCTGGAGGCAGTCAAAATGAGTATTTGAATTCAGCCCTAACACTTTCCTCTGCTGAGATACATGCTTTAATCTACAGCTGCATACAGCACTACAGAGACAATTCGTATAGAAAGAAAACATTGTTGGGGTAAAACCTAAAGGGAAAAGCCTAGCACCAAATTGCATGTGCCATCTGATCTAACTTCTGGAGGCAGTCAAAATGAGTATTTGAATTCAGCCCTAACACTTTCCTCTGCTGAGATACGTGCATTAATGTACAGCTGCATACAGCACTTCTGAGACAATTAGAATAGAATCAAAATATTCTTGGGGTAAAACCTAAAGGGAAAAGCCTTGCACCAAATTTCATTTGCCATCTGATCTAACTTCTGGAGACAGTCAAAATGATCCTTAGAATTCTTCCCCACCTCTTTCCTCGGCTGAGATACAGGGTGGTCCACACTGCTGTAAAATGCTTAATTTCGTGGCTGATCGAAACTAATGAAAACATTCTTGGGGTAAAACCTAAAGGGAAAAGCCTAGCACCACATTGCATTGGCCATCTGATCTCACTTCTGGAGACAGTCAAAATGATCCTTAGAATTCTTCCCTACCTCTTTCCTCTGCCGAGATACATGCATTCATCTACAGCTGCATACGGCACTTGTAAGACAATTCGAATAGAAGCAAAACATTCTTGGGGTAAAACTTAAAGGGAAAAGCCTAGCACCACATTGCATTGGCCACTTGATCTAACTTCTGGAGACAGTCAAAATGATCCTTAGAATTCTTCCCTACCTCTTTCCTCGGCCGAGATACATGCATTCATCTACAGCTGCATACAGCATTTGTGGGACTATTCGAATAGAAGCAAAACATTCTTGGGGTAAAACCTAAAGGGAAAAGCCTAGCACCACATTGCATTGGCCATCTGATCTAACTTCTGGAGACAGCCAAAATGATCCTTAGAATTCTTCCCTACCTCTTTCCTCTGCTGAGATACAGGGTGGTCCACACTGCTGTAAAATGCTTGATTTCGAGAGTGAACGAAACTAATGAAAACATTGTTGGGGTAAAGCCTAAACGGGAAAGGCCTAGCACCAAATTGCATTTGCCATCTGATCTGACTTCTGGAGACAGTCAAAATGAGTCTTTGAATTCAGCCCTAACACTTTCCTCTGCTGAGATACGTGCATTAATGTACAGCTGCATACAGCACTTCTGAGACAATTCAAATAGAAGCAAAACAATCTTGGGGTAAAACCTAAAGGGAACAGCCTTGCACCAAATTGCATTTGCCATCTGATCTAACTTCTGGAGACAGTCCAAATGATCCTTAGAATTCTTCCCTACCTCTTTCCTCGGCCAAGATACATGTATTCATCTACAGCTGCATACAGCACTACTGAGACAATTCGAATAGAGGCAAAACATTCTTGGGGTAAAACCTAAAGGGAAAAGCCTAGCACCACATTGCATTGGCCATCTGATCGAACTTCTAGAGACAGTCCAAATGATCCTTAGAATTCTTCCCTACCTCTTTCCTCGGCCGAGATACATGCATTCATCTACAGCTGCATACAGCACTTCTGAGACAATTCGAATAGAAACAAAACATTCTTGGGGTAAAACCTAAAGGGAATAGCCTAGCACCACATTGCATTGGCCATCTGATCTCACTTCTGGAGACAGTCCAAATGATCCTTAGAATTCTTCCCTACCTCTTTCCTCTGCCGAGATACATGCATTCATCTACAGCTGCATACAGCACTTGGGAAACAATTCCAATAGAAGCAAAACATTCTTGGGGTAAAACCTAAAGGGAAAAGCCTAGCACCAAATTGCATTTGCCATCTGATCTAACGTCTGGAGACAGTCAAAATGATCCTTAGAATTCTTCCCTACCTCTTTCCTCTGCCGAGATACATGTATTCATCTACAGCTGCATACAGCACTTGGGAGACAATTCCAATAGAAGCAAAACATTCTTGGGGTAAAACCTAAAGGGAAAAGCCTAGCACCACATTGCATTGGCCACCTGATCTAACTTCTGGAGACAGTCAAAATGATCCTTAGAATTCTTCCCTACCTCTTTCCTCGGCCGAGATACATGCATTCATCTACAGCTGCATACAGCACTTCTGGGACAATTCAAATAGAAGCAAAACATTCTTGGGGTAAAACCTAAAGGGAAAAGGCTAGCACCACATTGTATTGGCCATCTGGTCTAACTTCTGGACACAGTCAAAATGATCATTAGAATTCTTCCCTACCTCTTTCCTCTGCCGAGAGACATGCATTCATCTACAGCTGCATACAGCACTTGTGAGACAATTCGATTAGAAGCAAAACATTCTTGGGGTAAAACCTAAAGGGAAAAGCCTAGCACCACATTGCATTGGCCATCTGATCTCACTTCTGGAGACAGTCCAAATGATCCTTAGAATTCTTCCCTACCTCTTTCCTCGGCCGAGATACATGCATGCATCTACAGCTGCATACAGCACTTGGGAGACAATTCGAATAGAAGCAAACGATTCTTGGGGTAAAACCTAAAAAGAAAAGCCTAGCACCACATTGCATTGGCCATCTGATCTGACTTCTGGAGACAGTCAAAATGATCCTTAGAATTCTTCCCTACCTCTTTCCTCTGCCGAGATACATGCATTCATCTACAGCTGCATACAGCACTTGGGAGACAATTCGAATAGAAGCAAAACCTTCTTGGGGTAAAACCTAAAGGGAAAAGCCTAGCACCACATTGCATTGGCCATCCGATCTCACTTCTGGAGACAGTCAAAATGGTCCTTAGAATTCTTCCCTACCTCTTTCCTCTGCCGAGATACATGCATTCATCTACGGCTGCATACAGTACTTCTGAGACAATTCGAATAGAAGCACAACATTCTGGGGTTAAAAGCTGAAGGGAAAAGCCTGGCACCACATTGCATTGGCCATCGGATCTAACTTCTGGAGACAGTCAAAATGATCCTTAGAATTCTTCCCTACCTCTTTCCTCTGCCGAGATACATGTATTCATCTACAGCTGCATACAGCACTTGGGAGACAATTCCAATAGAAGCAAAGCATTCTTGGGGTAAAACCTAAAGGGAAAAGCCTAGCACCACATTGCATTGGCCACCTGATCTAACTTCTGGAGACAGTCAAAATGATCCTTAGAATTCTTCCCTACGTCTTTCCTCGGCCGAGATACATGCATTCATCTACAGCTGCATACAGCACTTCTGGGACAATTCAAATAGAAGCAAAACATTCTTGGGGTAAAACCTAAAGGGAAAAGGCTAGCACCACATTGTATTGGCCATCTGGTCTAACTTCTGGAGACAGTCAAAATGATCCTTAGAATTCTTCCCTACCTCTTTCCTCTGCCGAGAGACATGCATTCATCTACAGCTGCATACAGCACTTGTGAGACAATTCGATTAGAAGCAAAACATTCTTGGGGTAAAACCTAAAGGGAAAAGCCTAGCACCACATTGCATTGGCCATCTGATCTCACTTCTGGAGACAGTCCAAATGATCCTTAGAATTCTTCCCTACCTCTTTCCTCGGCCGAGATACATGCATGCATCTACAGCTGCATACAGCACTTGGGAGACAATTCGAATAGAAGCAAACGATTCTTGGGGGAAAACCTAAAAAGAAAAGCCTAGCACCACATTGCATTGGCCATCTGATCTGACTTCTGGAGACAGTCAAAATGATCCTTAGAATTCTTCCCTACCTCTTTCCTCTGCCGAGATACATGCATTCATCTACAGCTGCATACAGCACTTGGGAGACAATTCGAATAGAAGCAAAACATTCTTGGGGTAAAACCTAAAGGGAAAAGCCTAGCACCACATTGCATTGGCCATCCGATCTCGCTTCTGGAGACAGTCAAAATGATCCTTAGAATTCTTCCCTACCTCTTTCCTCTGCCGAGATACATGCATTCATCTACGGCTGCATACAGCACTTCTGAGACAATTCGAATAGAAGCACAACATTCTGGGGTTAAAAGCTGAAGGGAAAAGCCCGGCACCACATTGCATTGGCCATCGGATCTAACTTCTGGAGACAGTCAAAATGATCCTTAGAATTCTTCCCTACCTCTTTCCTCTGCCGAGATACATGTATTCATCTACAGCTGCATACAGCACTTGGGAGACAATTCCAATAGAAGCAAAGCATTCTTGGGGTAAAACCTAAAGGGAAAAGCCTAGCACCACATTGCATTGGCCATCCGATCTCACTTCTGGAGACAGTCAAAATGGTCCTTAGAATTCTTCCCTACCTCTTTCCTCTGCCGAGATACATGCATTCATCTACGGCTGCATACAGCACTTCTGAGACAATTCGAATAGAAGCACAACATTCGGGGGTTAAAAGCTGAAGGGAAAAGCCTGGCACCACATTGCATTGGCCATCGGATCTAACTTCTGGAGACAGTCAAAATGATCCTTAGAATTCTTCCCTACCTCTTTCCTCTGCCGAGATACATGTATTCATCTACAGCTGCATACAGCACTTGGGAGACAATTCCAATAGAAGCAAAGCATTCTTGGGGTAAAACCTAAAGGGAAAAGCCTAGCACCACATTGCATTGGCCATCCGATCTCACTTCTGGAGACAGTCAAAATGGTCCTTAGAATTCTTCCCTACCTCTTTCCTCTGCCGAGATACATGCATTCATCTACGGCTGCATACAGCACTTCTGAGACAATTCGAATAGAAGCACAACATTCTGGGGTTAAAAGCTGAAGGGAAAAGCCCGGCACCACATTGCATTGGCCATCGGATCTAACTTCTGGAGACAGTCAAAATGATCCTTAGAATTCTTCCCTACCTCTTTCCTCTGCCGAGATACATGTATTCATCTACAGCTGCATACAGCACTTGGGAGACAATTCCAATAGAAGCAAAGCATTCTTGGGGTAAAACCTAAAGGGAAAAGCCTAGCACCACATTGCATTGGCCATCCGATCTCACTTCTGGAGACAGTCAAAATGGTCCTTAGAATTCTTCCCTACCTCTTTCCTCTGCCGAGATACATGCATTCATCTACGGCTGCATACAGCACTTCTGAGACAATTCGAATAGAAGCACAACATTCGGGGGTTAAAAGCTGAAGGGAAAAGCCTGGCACCACATTGCATTGGCCATCGGATCTAACTTCTGGAGACAGTCAAAATGATCCTTAGAATTCTTCCCTACCTCTTTCCTCTGCCGAGATACATGTATTCATCTACAGCTGCATACAGCACTTGGGAGACAATTCCAATAGAAGCAAAGCATTCTTGGGGTAAAACCTAAAGGGAAAAGCCTAGCACCACATTGCATTGGCCACCTGATCTAACTTCTGGAGACAGTCAAAATGATCCTTAGAATTCTTCCCTACCTCTTTCCTCGGCCGAGATACATGCATTCATCTACAGCTGCATACAGCACTTCTGGGACAATTCAAATAGAAGCAAAACATTCTTGGGGTAAAACCTAAAGGGAAAAGGCTAGCACCACATTGTATTGGCCATCTGGTCTAACTTCTGGAGACAGTCAAAATGATCCTTAGAATTCTTCCCTACCTCTTTCCTCTGCCGAGAGACATGCATTCATCTACAGCTGCATACAGCACTTGGGAGACAATTCGATTAGAAGCAAAACATTCTTGGGGTAAAACCTAAAGGGAAAAGCCTAGCACCACATTGCATTGGCCATCTGATCTGACTTCTGGAGACAGTCAAAATGATCCTTAGAATTCTTCCCTACCTCTTTCCTCTGCCGAGATACATGCATTCATCTACAGCTGCATACAGCACTTGGGAGACAATTCGAATAGAAGCAAAACATTCTTGGGGTAAAACCTAAAGGGAAAAGCCTAGCACCACATTGCATTGGCCATCCGATCTCACTTCTGGAGACAGTCAAAATGATCCTTAGAATTCTTCCCTACCTCTTTCCTCTGCCGAGATACATGCATTCATCTACAGCTGCATACAGCACTTCTGAGACAATTCGAATAGAAGCACAACATTCTGGGGTTAAAAGCTGAAGGGAAAAGCCTGGCACCACATTGCATTGGCCATCGGATCTAACTTCTGGAGACAGTCAAAATGATCCTTAGAATTCTTCCCTACCTCTTTCCTCTGCCGAGATACATGCATTCATCTACAGCTGCATACAGCACTTCTGGGACAATTCGAATAGAAGCAAACCATTCTTGGGGCAAAACCTAAAGGGAAAAGCCTAGCACCACATTGCATTGGCCATCTGATCTCACTTCTGGAGACAGTCCAAATGATCCTTAAAATTCTTCCCTACCTCTTTCCTCGGCCGAGATACATGCATGCATCTACAGCTGCATACAGCACTTGGGAGACAATTCGAATAGAAGCAAAACATTCGTGGGGTAAAACCTAAAGGGAAAAGCCTAGCACCACATTGCATTGGCCATCCGATCTCACTTCTGGAGACAGTCAAAATGATCCTTAGAATTCTTCCCTACCTCTTTCCTCTGCCGAGATACATGCATTCATCTACAGCTGGATACAGCACTTCTGAGACAATTCGAATAGAAGCAAAACATTCTGGGGTTAAAAGCTGAAGGGAAAAGCCTGGCACCACATTGCATTGGCCATCGGATCTAACTTCTGGAGACAGTCAAAATGATCCTTAGAATTCTTCCCTACCACTTTCCTCTGCCGAGAGACATGCAGTCATCTACAGCTGCATACAGCACTTGGGAGACAATTCGGATAGAAGCAAACGATTCTTGGGGTAAAACCTAAAGGGAAAAGCCTAGCACCACATTGCATTGGCCATCCGATCTCACTTCTGGAGACAGTCAAAATGATCCTTAGAATTCTTCCCTACCTCTTTCCTCTGCCGAGATACATGCATTCATCTACATCTGCCTACAGCACTACTGACACAATTCGAATGGAAGCAAAAAATTCTTGGGGTAAAACCTAAAGAGAAAAGCCTAGCACCACATTGTATTGGCCATCTGGTGTAACTTCTGGAGAAAGTCCAAATGATCCTTAGAATTCTTCCCTACCTCTTTCCTCTGCCCAGATACATGCATTCATCTACAGCTGCATACTGCACTTGGGAGACAATTCGAAGAGAAGCAAACCATTCTTGGGGTAAAACCAAAAGGGAAAAGCCTAGCACCACATTGCATTGGCCATCTGATCTCACTTCTGGAGACAGTCAAAATGATCCTTAGAATTCTTCCCTACCTCTTTCCTCCGCCGAGATACATGCATTCATCTACAGCTGCCTACAGCACTACTGACACAATTCGAATGGAAGCAAAAAATTCTTGGGGTAAAACCTAAAGAGAAAAGCCTAGCACCACATTGTATTGGCCATATGGTGTAACTTCTGGAGACAGTCAAAATGATCCTTAGAATTCTTCCCTACCTCTTTCCTCTGCCGAGATACATGCATTCATCTACGGCTGCATACAGCACTTGGGAGACAATTCGAATAGAAGCAAACGATTCTTGGGGTAAAACATAAAGGGAAAAGCCTAGCACCACATTGCATTGGCCATCTGATCTCACTTCTGGAGACAGTCAAAATGATCCTTAGAATTCTTCCCTACCTCTTTCCTCAGCCGAGATACATGCATTCATCAACAGCTGCATACAGCACTTCTGAGACAATTCGAACAGAAGCAAAACATTCTTAGGGTAAAACCTAAAGGGAAAAGCCTAGCACCACATTGAATTGGCCATCTGATCTAACTTCTGGAGACAGTCAAAATGATCCTTAGAATTCTTCCCAACCTCTTTCCTCTGCCGAGATACATGCATTCATCTACAGCTGCCTACAGCACTACTGACACAATTCGAATAGAAGCAAAAAATTCTTGGGGTAAAACCTAAAGACAAAAGCCTAGCACCACATTGTATTGGCCATCTGGTCTAACTTCTGGAGACAGTCAAAATGATCCTTAGAATTCTACCCTACCTCTTTCCTCGGCCGAGATACATTCATTCATCTACAGCTGCATACAGCACTTCTGAGACAATTCGAATAGAAGCAAAACATTCTTGGGGTAAAACCTAAAGGGAAAAGCCTAGCACCACATTGCATTGGCCATCTGATCTCACTTCTGGAGACAGTCCAAATGATCCTTAGAATTCTTCCCTACCTCTTTCCTCTGCCAGGATACATGCATTCATCTACAGCTGCATACAGCACTTGGGAGACAATTCGATTAGAAGCAAAACATTCTTGGGGTAAAACCTAAAGGGAAAAGCCTAGCACCACATTGCATTGGCCATCTGATCTCACTTCTGGAGACAGTCAAAATGATCCTTAGAATTCTTCCCTACCTCTTTCCTCGGCCGAGATACATGCATTCATCTACAGCTGCATACAGCACTTGGGAGACAATTCGAATAGAAGCAAACGATTCTTGGGGGAAAACCTAAAAAGAAAAGCCTAGCACCACATTGCTTTGGCCATCCGATCTCACTTCTGGAGACAGTCAAAATGATCCTTAGAATTCTTCCCTACCTCTTTCCTCTGCCGAGAGACATGCATTCATCTACAGCTGCATACAGCACTTGGGAGACAATTCGAATAGAAGCAAAACATTCTTGGGGTAAAACCTAAAGGGAAAAGCCTAGCACCACATTGCATTGGCCATCCGATCTCACTTCTGGAGACAGTCAAAATGATCCTTAGAATTCTTCCCTACCTCTTTCCTCTGCCGAGATACATGCATTCATCTACAGCTGCCTACAGCACTACTGACACAATTCGAATGGAAGCAAAAAATTCTTGGGGTAAAACCTAAAGAGAAAAGCCTAGCACCACATTGTATTGGCCATCTGGTGTAACTTCTGGAGACAGTCAAAATGATCCTTAGAATTCTTCCCTACCTCTTTCCTCTGCCGAGATACATGCATTCATCTACGGCTGCATACAGCACTTGGGAGACAATTCGAATAGAAGCAAACGATTCTTGGGGTAAAACATAAAGGGAAAAGCCTAGCACCACATTGCATTGGCCATCTGATCTAACTTCTGGAGACAGTCCAAATGATCCATAGAATTCTTCCCTACCTCTTTCCTCTGCCGAGATACATGCATTCATCTACAGCTGCATACTGCACTTGGGAGACAATTCGAAGAGAAGCAAACCATTCTTGGGGTAAAACCAAAAGGGAAAAGCCTAGCACCACATTGCATTGGCCATCTGATCTCACTTCTGGAGACAGTCCAAATGATCCTTAGAATTCTTCCCTACCTCTTTCCTCGGCCGAGATACATGCATTCATCTACAGCTGCATGCAGCACTTGGGAGACAATTCGAATAGAAGCAAATGATTCTAGGGGTAAAACCTAAAGGGAAAATCCTAGCACCACATTGCATTGGCCATCTGATTTAACTTCTGGAGACAGTCAGAATGAACCTTAGTATTCTTCCCTACCTCTTTCCTCGGCCGAGATACATGCATGCATCTACAGCTGCATACAGCACTTGTGAGACAATTCGATTAGAAGCAAAACATTCTTGGGGTAAAACCTAAAGGGAAAAGCCTAGCACCACATTGCATTGGCCATCTGATCTCACTTCTGGAGACAGTCCAAATGATCCTTAAAATTCTTCCCTACCTCTTTCCTCGGCCGAGATACATGCATGCATCTACAGCTGCATATAGCACTTCTGAGACAATTCGAATAGAAGCAAACGATTCTTGGGGGAAAACCTAAAGGGAAAAGCCTAGCACCACATTGCATTGGCCATCTGATCTAACATCTGGAGACAGTCAAAATGATCCATAGAATTCTTCCCTACCCCTTTCCTCGGCCGAGATACATGCATTCATCTACAGCTGCATACAGCACTTCTGAGACAATTCGAATAGAAGCAAACCATTCTTGGGGTAAAACCTAAAGGGAAAAGCCTAGCACCACATTGCATTGGCCATCTGATCTAACTTCTGGAGACAGTCAAAATGATCTTATAATTCTTCCCTACCTCTTTCCTCTGCCGAGATACATGCATTCATCTACAGCTGCATACAGCACTTGGGAGACAATTCGAATAGAAGCAAAACATTCTTGGGGTAAAACCTAAAGGGAAAAGCCTAGCACCACATTGCATTGGCCATCCGATCTCACTTCTGGAGACAGTCAAAATGATCCTTAGAATTCTTCCCTACCTCTTTCCTCTGCCGAGATACATGCATTCATCTAGTGCTGGATACAGCACTTCTGAGACAATTCGAATAGAAGCAAAACATTCTGGGGTTAAAAGCTGAAAGGAAAAGCCTGGCACCACATTGCATTGGCCATCAGATCTAACTTCTGGAGACAGTCAAAATGATCCTTAGAATTCTTCCCTACCTCTTTCCTCTGCCGAGAGACATGCATTCATCTACAGCGGCATACAGCACTTGGGAGACAATTCGAATAGAAGCAAAACATTCTTGGGGTAAAACCTAAAGGGAAAAGCCTAGCACCACATTGCATTGGCCATCCGATCTCACTTCTGGAGACAGACAAAATGATCCTTAGAATTCTTCCCTACCTCTTTCCTCTGCCGAGATACATGCATTCATCTACAGCTGCCTACAGCACTACTGACACAATTCGAATGGAAGCAAAAAATTCTTGGGGTAAAACCTAAAGGGAAAAGCCTAGCACCACATTGTATTGGCCATCTGGTGTAACTTCTGGAGACAGTCCAAATGATCCTTAGAATTCTTCCCTACCTCTTTCCTCTGCCGAGATACATGCATTCATCTACAGCTGCATACAGCACTTGGGAGACAATTCCAATAGAAGCAAAACATTCTTGGGGTAAAACCTAAAGGGAAAAGCCTAGCACGAAATTGTATTTGCCATCTGATCTAACGTCTGGAGACAGTCAAAATGATCCTTAGAATTCTTCCCTACCTCTTTCCTCTGCCGAGATACATGTATTCATCTACAGCTGCATACAGCACTTGGGAGACAATTCCAATAGAAGCAAAACATTCTTGGGGTAAAACCTAAAGGGAAAAGCCTAGCACCACATTGCATTGGCCACCTGATCTAACTTCTGGAGACAGTCAAAATGATCCTTAGAATTCTTCCCTACCTCTTTCCTCTGCCGAGAGACATGCATTCATCTACAGCTGCATACAGCACTTGGGAGAGAATTCGAATAGAAGCAAACGATTCTTGGGGGAAAACCTAAAAAGAAAAGCCTAGCACCACATTGCTTTGGCCATCCGATCTCACTTCTGGAGACAGTCAAAATGATCCTTAGAATTCTTCCCTACCTCTTTCCTCGGCCGAGATACATGCATTCATCTACAGCTGCATACAGCACTTCTGAGACAATTCAAATAGAAGCAAAAAATTCTTGGGGTAAAACCTAAAGAGAAAAGCCTAGCACCACATTGCATTGGCCATCTGATCTCACTTCTGGAGACAGTCCAAATGATCCTTAGAATTCTTCCCTACCTCTTTCCTCGGCCGAGATACATGCATTCATCTACAGCTGCATACAGCACTTGGGAGAGAATTCGAATAGAAGCAAACGATTCTTGGGGGAAAACCTAAAAAGAAAAGCCTAGCACCACATTGCTTTGGCCATCCGATCTCACTTCTGGAGACAGTCAAAATGATCCTTAGAATTCTTCCCTACCTCTTTCCTCTGCCGAGAGACATGCATTCATCTACAGCTGCATACAGCACTTGGGAGACAATTCGAATAGAAGCAAAACATTCTTGGGGTAAAACCTAAAGGGAAAAGCCAAGCACCACATTGCATTGGCCATCCGATCTCACTTCTGGAGACAGTCAAAATGATCCTTAGAATTCTTCCCTACCTCATTCCTCCGCCGAGATACATGCATTCATCTACAGCTGCCTACAGCACTACTGACACAATTCGAATGGAAGCAAAAAATTCTTGGGGTAAAACCTAAAGAGAAAAGCCTAGCACCACATTGTATTGGCCATCTGGTGTAACTTCTGGAGACAGTCAAAATGATCCTTAGAATTCTTCCCTACCTCTTTCCTCTGCCGAGATACATGCATTCATCTACGGCTGCATACAGCACTTGGGAGACAATTCGAATAGAAGCAAACGATTCTTGGGGTAAAACATAAAGGGAAAAGCCTAGCACCACATTGCATTGGCCATCTGATCTCACTTCTGGAGACAGTCAAAATGATCCTTAGAATTCTTCCCTACCTCTTTCCTCAGCCGAGATACATGCATTCATCAACAGCTGCATACAGCACTTCTGAGACAATTCGAACAGAAGCAAAACATTCTTAGGGTAAAACCTAAAGGGAAAAGCCTAGCACCACATTGAATTGGCCATCTGATCTAACTTCTGGAGACAGTCAAAATGATCCTTAGAATTCTTCCCAACCTCTTTCCTCTGCCGAGATACATGCATTCATCTACAGCTGCCTACAGCACTACTGACACAATTCGAATAGAAGCAAAAAATTCTTGGGGTAAAACCTAAAGACAAAAGCCTAGCACCACATTGTATTGGCCATCTGGTCTAACTTCTGGAGACAGTCAAAATGATCCTTAGAATTCTACCCTACCTCTTTCCTCGGCCGAGATACATTCATTCATCTACAGCTGCATACAGCACTTCTCAGACAATTCGAATAGAAGCAAAACATTCTTGGGGTAAAACCTAAAGGGAAAAGCCTAGCACCACATTGCATTGGCCATCTGATCTCACTTCTGGAGACAGTCCAAATGATCCTTAGAATTCTTCCCTGCCTCTTTCCTCTGCCAGGATACATGCATTCATCTACAGCTGCATACAGCACTTGTGAGACAATTCGATTAGAAGCAAAACATTCTTGGGGTAAAACCTAAAGGGAAAAGCCTAGCACCACATTGCATTGGCCATCTGATCTCACTTCTGGAGACAGTCAAAATGATCCTTAGAATTCTTCCCTACCTCTTTCCTCGGCCGAGATACATGCATTCATCTACAGCTGCATACAGCACTTGGGAGACAATTCGAATAGAAGCAAACGATTCTTGGGGGAAAACCTAAAAAGAAAAGCCTAGCACCACATTGCATTGGCCATCTGATCTCACTTCTGGAGACAGTCCAAATGATCCTTAGAATTCTTCCCTACCTCTTTCCTCGGCCGAGATACATGCATTCATCTACAGCTGCATACAGCACTTGTGAGACAATTCGAATAGAAGCAAACCGTTCTTGGGGCAAAACCTAAAGGGAAAAGCCTAGCACCACATTGCATTGGCCATCTGATCTAACTTCTGGAGACACTCAAAATGATCCTTAGAATTCTTCCCTACCGCTTTCCTCTGCCGAGAGACATGCATTCATCTACAGCTGCATACAGCACTTGTGAGACAATTCGATTAGAAGCAAAAGATTCTTGGGGTAAAAGCTGAAGGGAAAAGCCTGGCACCACATTGCATTGGCCATCTGATCTAACTTCTGGAGACAGTCAAAATGATCCTTAGAATTCTTCCCTACCTCTTTCCTCCGCCGAGATACATGCATTCATCTACAGCTGCATACAGCACTTGGGAGACAATTCGAATAGAAGCAAAACATTCGTGGGGTAAAACCTAAAGGGAAAAGCCTAGCACCACATTGCATTGGCCATCCGATCTCACTTCTGGAGACAGTCAAAATGATCCTTAGAATTCTTCCCTACCTCTTTCCTCTGCCGAGATACATGCATTCATCTACAGCTGCATACAGCACTTCTGAGACAATTCGAATAGAAGCACAACATTCTGGGGTTAAAAGCTGAAGGGAAAAGCCTGGCACCACATTGCATTGGCCATCGGATCTAACTTCTGGAGACAGTCAAAATGATCCTTAGAATTCTTCCCTACCTCTTTCCTCTGGCGAGATACATGCATTCATCTACAGCTGCATACAGCACTTGGGAGACAACTCCAATAGAAGCAAAACATTCTTGGGGTAAAACCTAAAGGGAAAAGCCTAGCACCAAATTGCATTTGCCATCTGATCTAACGTCTGGAGACAGTCAAAATGATCCTTAGAATTCTTCCCTACCTCTTTCCTCTGCCGAGATACATGTATTCATCTACAGCTGCATACAGCACTTGGGAGACAATTCCAATAGAAGCAAAACATTCTTGGGGTAAAACCTAAAGGGAAAAGGCTAGCACCACATTGCATTGGCCACCTGATCTAACTTCTGGAGACAGTCAAAATGATCCTTAGAATTCTTCCCTACCTCTTTCCTCGGCCGAGATACATGCATTCATCTACAGCTGCATACAGCACTTCTGAGACAATTCAAATAGAAGCAAAAAATTCTTGGGGTAAAACCTAAAGAGAAAAGCCTAGCACCACATTGCATTGGCCATCTGATCTCACTTCTGGAGACAGTCCAAATGATCCTTAGAATTCTTCCCTACCTCTTTCCTCGGCCGAGATACATGCATTCATCTACAGCTGCATACAGCACTTGGGAGAGAATTCGAATAGAAGCAAACGATTCTTGGGGGAAAACCTAAAAAGAAAAGCCTAGCACCACATTGCTTTGGCCATCCGATCTCACTTCTGGAGACAGTCAAAATGATCCTTAGAATTCTTCCCTACCTCTTTCCTCTGCCGAGAGACATGCATTCATCTACAGCTGCATACAGCACTTGGGAGACAATTCGAATAGAAGCAAAACATTCTTGGGGTAAAACCTAAAGGGAAAAGCCAAGCACCACATTGCATTGGCCATGCGATCTCACTTCTGGAGACAGTCAAAATGATCCTTAGAATTCTTCCCTACCTCTTTCCTCTGCCGAGAGACATGCATTCATCTACAGCTGCATACAGCACTTGGGAGACAATTCGAATAGAAGCAAAACATTCTTGGGGTAAAACCTAAAGGGAAAAGCCAAGCACCACATTGCATTGGCCATGCGATCTCACTTCTGGAGACAGTCTAAATGATCCTTAGAATTCTTCCCTACCTCTTTCCTCCGCCGAGATACATGCATTCATCTACAGCTGCCTACAGCACTACTGACACAATTCGAATGGAAGCAAAAAATTCTTGGGGTAAAACCTAAAGAGAAAAGCCTAGCACCACATTGTATTGGCCATCTGGTGTAACTTCTGGAGACAGTCAAAATGATCCTTAGAATTCTTCCCTACCTCTTTCCTCTGCCGAGATACATGCATTCATCTACGGCTGCATACAGCACTTGGGAGACAATTCGAATAGAAGCAAACGATTCTTGGGGTAAAACATAAAGGGAAAAGCCTAGCACCACATTGCATTGGCCATCTGATCTCACTTCTGGAGACAGTCAAAATGATCCTTAGAATTCTTCCCTACCTCTTTCCTGAGCCGAGATACATGCATTCATCAACAGCTGCATACAGCACTTCTGAGACAATTCGAACAGAAGCAAAACATTCTTAGGGTAAAACCTAAAGGGAAAAGCCTAGCACCACATTGAATTGGCCATCTGATCTAACTTCTGGAGACAGTCAAAATGATCCTTAGAATTCTTCCCAACCTCTTTCCTCTGCCGAGATACATGCATTCATCTACAGCTGCCTACAGCACTACTGACACAATTCGAATAGAAGCAAAAAATTCTTGGGGTAAAACCTAAAGACAAAAGCCTAGCACCACATTGTATTGGCCATCTGGTCTAACTTCTGGAGACAG
Source organism: Melanerpes formicivorus (assembly GCF_026170545.1). Lineage (NCBI taxonomy): Eukaryota > Metazoa > Chordata > Aves > Piciformes > Picidae > Melanerpes > Melanerpes formicivorus. The sequence continues at coordinate 680,234 of NW_027142492.1, read as the reverse complement.
TCAAAATGATCCTTAGAATTCTACCTTACCCCTTTCCTCGGCCGAGATACATGCATTCATCTACAGCTGCATACAGCACTTCTGAGACAATTCGAATAGAAGCAAAACATTCTTGGGGTAAAACCTAAAGGGAAAAGCCTAGCACCACATTGCATTGGCCATCTGATCTCACTTCTGGAGACAGTCCAAATGATCCTTAGAATTCTTCCCTACCTCTTTCCTCTGCCAGGATACATGCATTCATCTACAGCTGCATACAGCACTTGTGAGACAATTCGATTAGAAGCAAAACATTCTTGGGGTAAAACCTAAAGGGAAAAGCCTAGCACCACATTGCTTTGGCCATCCGATCTCACTTCTGGAGACAGTCAAAATGATCCTTAGAATTCTTCCCTACCTCTTTCCTCTGCCGAGATACATGCATTCATCTACAGCTGCCTACAGCACTACTGACACAATTCGAATGGAAGCAAAAAATTCTTGGGGTAAAACCTAAAGAGAAAAGCCTAGCACCACATTGTATTGGCCATCTGGTGTAACTTCTGGAGACAGTCAAAATGATCCTTAGAATTCTTCCCTACCTCTTTCCTCTGCCGAGATACATGCATTCATCTACGGCTGCATACAGCACTTGGGAGACAATTCGAATAGAAGCAAACGATTCTTGGGGTAAAACATAAAGGGAAAAGCCTAGCACCACATTGCATTGGCCATCTGATCTAACTTCTGGAGACAGTCCAAATGATCCATAGAATTCTTCCCTACCTCTTTCCTCTGCCGAGATACATGCATTCATCTACAGCTGCATACTGCACTTGGGAGACAATTCGAAGAGCAGCAAACCATTCTTGGGGTAAAACCAAAAGGGAAAAGCCTAGCACCACATTGCATTGGCCATCTGATCTCACTTCTGGAGACAGTCCAAATGATCCTTAGAATTCTTCCCTACCTCTTTCCTCGGCCGAGATACATGCATTCATCTACAGCTGCATACAGCACTTGGGAGACAATTCGAATAGAAGCAAATGATTCTAGTGGTAAAACCTAAAGGGAAAATCCTAGCACCACATTGCATTGGCCATCTGATTTAACTTCTGGAGACAGTCAGAATGAACCTTAGTATTCTTCCCTACCTCTTTCCTCGGCCGAGATACATGCATGCATCTACAGCTGCATACAGCACTTCTGAGACAATTCGAATAGAAGCAAACGATTCTTGGGGGAAAACCTAAAGGGAAAAGCCTAGCACCACATTGCATTGGCCATCTGATCTCACTTCTGGAGACAGTCCAAATGATCCTTAAAATTCTTCCCTACCTCTTTCCTCGGCCGAGATACATGCATGCATCTACAGCTGCATATAGCACTTCTGAGACAATTCGAATAGAAGCAAACGATTCTTGGGGGAAAACCTAAAGGGAAAAGCCTAGCACCACATTGCATTGGCCATCTGATCTAACATCTGGAGACAGTCAAAATGATCCATAGAATTCTTCCCTACCCCTTTCCTCGGCCGAGATACATGCATTCATCTACAGCTGCATACAGCACTTCTGAGACAATTCGAATAGAAGCAAACCATTCTTGGGGTAAAACCTAAAGGGAAAAGCCTAGCACCACATTGCATTGGCCATCTGATCTAACTTCTGGAGACAGTCAAAATGATCCTTATAATTCTTCCCTACCTCTTTCCTCTGCCGAGATACATGCATTCATCTACAGCTGCATACAGCACTTGGGAGACAATTCGAATAGAAGCAAAACATTCTTGAGGTAAAACCTAAAGGGAAAAGCCTAGCACCACATTGCATTGGCCATCCGATCTCACTTCTGGAGACAGTCCAAATGATCCTTAGAATTCTTCCCTACCTCTTTCCTCGGCCGAGATACATGCATTCATCTACAGCTGCATGCAGCACTTGCGAGACAATTCGAATAGAAGCAAAACATTCTGGGGTTATAAGCTGAAGGGAAAAGCCTGGCACCACATTGCATTGGCCATCGGATCTAACTTCTGGAGACAGTCAAAATGATCCTTAGAATTCTTCCCTACCTCTTTCCTCTGCCGAGAGACATGCATTCATCTACAGCTGCATACAGCACTTGGGAGACAATTCGAATAGAAGCAAAACATTCTTGGGGTAAAACCTAAAGGGAAAAGCCTAGCACCACATTGCATTGGCCATCCGATCTCACTTCTGGAGACAGTCAAAATGATCCTTAGAATTCTTCCCTACCTCTTTCCTCTGCCGAGATACATGCATTCATCTACAGCTGACTACAGCACTACTGACACAATTCGAATGGAAGCAAAAAATTCTTGGGGTAAAACCTAAAGGGAAAAGCCTAGCACCACATTGTATTGGCCATCTGGTGTAACTTCTGGAGACAGTCCAAATGATCCTTAAAATTCTTCCCTACCTCTTTCCTCTGCCGAGATACATGCATTCATCTACAGCTGCATACTGCACTTGGGAGACAATTCGAAGAGAAGCAAACCATTCTTGGGGTAAAACCAAAAGGGAAAAGCCTAGCACCACATTGCATTGGCCATCTGATCTAACTTCTGGAGACAGTCAAAATGATCCTTAGAATTCTTCCCTACCTCTTTCCTCCGCCGAGATACATGCATTCATCTACAGCTGCATACAGCACTTGTGAGACAATTCGAATAGAAGCAAAACATTCGTGGGGTAAAACCTAAAGGGAAAAGCCTAGCACCACATTGCATTGGCCATCCGATCTCACTTCTGGAGACAGTCAAAATGATCCTTAGAATTCTTCCCTACCTCTTTCCTCTGCCGAGATACATGCATTCATCTACAGCTGCATACAGCACTTCAGAGACAATTCGAATAGAAGCACAACATTCTGGGGTTAAAAGCTGAAGGGAAAAGCCTGGCACCACATTGCATTGGCCATCCGATCTAACTTCTGGAGACAGTCAAAATGATCCTTAGAATTCTTCCCTACCTCTTTCCTCTGCCGAGATACATGCATTCATCTACAGCTGCATACAGCACTTGGGAGACAATTCCAATAGAAGCAAAACATTCTTGGGGTAAAACCTAAAGGGAAAAGCCTAGCACCACATTGCATTGGCCATCTGATCTAACATCTGGAGACAGTCAAAATGATCCTTAGAATTCTTCCCTACCTCTTTCCTCTGCCGAGATACATGTATTCATCTACAGCTGCATACAGCACTTGGGAGACAATTCCAACAGAAGCAAAACATTCTTGGGGTAAAACCTAAAGGGAAAAGCCTAGCACCACATTGCATTGGCCACCTGATCTAACTTCTGGAGACAGTCAAAATGATCCTTAGAATTCTTCCCTACCTCTTTCCTCGGCCGAGATACATGCATTCATCTACAGCTGCATACAGCACTTCTGGGACAATTCAAATAGAAGCAAAACATTCTTGGGGTAAAACCTAAAGAGAAAAGCCTAGCACCACATTGCATTGGCCATCTGATCTCACTTCTGGAGACAGTCCAAATGATCCTTAGAATTCTTCCCTACCTCTTTCCTCGGCCGAGATACATGCATTCATCTACAGCTGCATACAGCACTTGGGAGACAATTCGAATAGAAGCAAACGATTCTTGGGGTAAAACCTAAAGAGAAAAGCCTAGCACCACATTGTATTAGCCATCTGGTGTAACTTCTGGAGACAGTCAAAATGATCCTTAGAATTCTTCCCTACCTCTTTCCTCTGCCGAGATACATGCATTCATCTACGGCTGCATACAGCACTTGGGAGACAATTCGAATATAAGCAAACGATTCTTGGGGTAAAACATAAAGGGAAAAGCCTAGCACCACATTCCATTGGCCATCTGATCTAACTTCTGGAGACAGTCAAAATGATCCTTAGAATTCTTCCCTACCGCTTTCCTCTGCCGAGAGACATGCATTCATCTACAGCTGCATACAGCACTTGTGAGACAATTCGATTAGAAGCAAAACATTCTTGGGGTAAAAGCTGAAGGGAAAAGCCTGGCACCACATTGCATTGGCCATCTGATCTAACTTCTGGAGACAGTCAAAATGATCCTTAGAATTCTTCCCTACCTCTTTCCTCTGCCGAGATACATGCATTCATCTACAGCTGACTACAGCACTACTGACACAATTCGAATGGAAGCAAAAAATTCTTGGGGTAAAACCTAAAGGGAAAAGCCTAGCACCACATTGTATTGGCCATCTGGTGTAACTTCTGGAGACAGTCCAAATGATCCTTAAAATTCTTCCCTACCTCTTTCCTCTGCCGAGATACATGCATTCATCTACAGCTGCATACTGCACTTGGGAGACAATTCGAAGAGAAGCAAACCATTCTTGGGGTAAAACCAAAAGGGAAAAGCCTAGCACCACATTGCATTGGCCATCTGATCTAACTTCTGGAGACAGTCAAAATGATCCTTAGAATTCTTCCCTACCTCTTTCCTCCGCCGAGATACATGCATTCATCTACAGCTGCATACAGCACTTGGGAGACAATTCGAATAGAAGCAAAACATTCGTGGGGTAAAACCTAAAGGGAAAAGCCTAGCACCACATTGCATTGGCCATCCGATCTCACTTCTGGAGACAGTCAAAATGATCCTTAGAATTCTTCCCTACCTCTTTCCTCTGCCGAGATACATGCATTCATCTACAGCTGCATACAGCACTTCAGAGACAATTCGAATAGAAGCACAACATTCTGGGGTTAAAAGCTGAAGGGAAAAGCCTGGCACCACATTGCATTGGCCATCCGATCTAACTTCTGGAGACAGTCAAAATGATCCTTAGAATTCTTCCCTACCTCTTTCCTCTGCCGAGATACATGCATTCATCTACAGCTGCATACAGCACTTGGGAGACAATTCCAATAGAAGCAAAACATTCTTGGGGTAAAACCTAAAGGGAAAAGCCTAGCACCACATTGCATTGGCCATCTGATCTAACATCTGGAGACAGTCAAAATGATCCTTAGAATTCTTCCCTACCTCTTTCCTCTGCCGAGATACATGTATTCATCTACAGCTGCATACAGCACTTGGGAGACAATTCCAACAGAAGCAAAACATTCTTGGGGTAAAACCTAAAGGGAAAAGCCTAGCACCACATTGCATTGGCCACCTGATCTAACTTCTGGAGACAGTCAAAATGATCCTTAGAATTCTTCCCTACCTCTTTCCTCGGCCGAGATACATGCATTCATCTACAGCTGCATACAGCACTTCTGGGACAATTCAAATAGAAGCAAAACATTCTTGGGGTAAAACCTAAAGAGAAAAGCCTAGCACCACATTGCATTGGCCATCTGATCTCACTTCTGGAGACAGTCCAAATGATCCTTAGAATTCTTCCCTACCTCTTTCCTCGGCCGAGATACATGCATTCATCTACAGCTGCATACAGCACTTGGGAGACAATTCGAATAGAAGCAAACGATTCTTGGGGTAAAACCTAAAGAGAAAAGCCTAGCACCACATTGTATTAGCCATCTGGTGTAACTTCTGGAGACAGTCAAAATGATCCTTAGAATTCTTCCCTACCTCTTTCCTCTGCCGAGATACATGCATTCATCTACGGCTGCATACAGCACTTGGGAGACAATTCGAATATAAGCAAACGATTCTTGGGGTAAAACATAAAGGGAAAAGCCTAGCACCACATTCCATTGGCCATCTGATCTAACTTCTGGAGACAGTCAAAATGATCCTTAGAATTCTTCCCTACCGCTTTCCTCTGCCGAGAGACATGCATTCATCTACAGCTGCATACAGCACTTGTGAGACAATTCGATTAGAAGCAAAACATTCTTGGGGTAAAAGCTGAAGGGAAAAGCCTGGCACCACATTGCATTGGCCATCTGATCTAACTTCTGGAGACAGTCAAAATGATCCTTAGAATTCTTCCCTACCGCTTTCCTCTGCCGAGAGACATGCATTCATCTACAGCTGCATACAGCACTTGTGAGACAATTCGATTAGAAGCAAACCGTTCTTGGGGCAAAACCTAAAGGGAAAAGCCTAGCACCACATTCCATTGGCCATCTGATCTAACTTCTGGAGACAGTCAAAATGATCCTTAGAATTCTTCCCAACCTCTTTCCTCTGCCAGGATACATGCATTCATCTACAGCTGCATACAGCACTTGTGAGACAATTCGATTAGAAGCAAAACATTCTTGGGGTAAAACCTAAAGGGAAAAGCCTAGCACCACATTGCATTGGCCATCTGATCTCACTTCTGGAGACAGTCCAAATGATCCTTAGAATTCTTCCCTACCTCTTTCCTCGGCCGAGATACATGCATTCATCTACAGCTGCATACAGCACTTCTGAGACAATTCGAATAGAAGCAAACCGTTCTTGGGGCAAAACCTAAAGGGAAAAGCCTAGCACCACATTCCATTGGCCATCTGATCTAACTTCTGGAGACAGTCAAAATGATCCTTAGAATTCTTCCCTACCGCTTTCCTCTGCCGAGAGACATGCATTCATCTACAGCTGCATACAGCACTTGTGAGACAATTCGATTAGAAGCAAAAGATTCTTGGGGTAAAAGCTGAAGGGAAAAGCCTGGCACCACATTGCATTGGCCATCTGATCTAACTTCTGGAGACAGTCAAAATGATCCTTAGAATTCTTCCCTACCTCTTTCCTCCGCCGAGATACATGCATTCATCTACAGCTGCATACAGCACTTGGGAGACAATTCGAATAGAAGCAAACGATTCTTGGGGGAAAACCTAAAGGGAAAAGCCTAGCACCACATTGCATTGGCCACCTGATCTAACTTCTGGAGACAGTCAAAATGATCCTTAGAATTCTTCCCTACCTCTTTCCTCGGCCGAGATACATGCATTCATCTACAGCTGCATACAGCACTTCTGAGACAATTCAAATAGAAGCAAAACATTCTTGGGGTAAAACCTAAAGGGAAAAGCCTAGCACCACATTGCATTGGCCATCTGATCTCACTTCTGGAGACAGTCCAAATGATCCTTAGAATTCTTCCCTACCTCTTTCCTCGGCCGAGATACATGCATTCATCTACAGCTGCATACAGCACTTCTGAGACAATTCGAATAGAAGCAAACCATTCTTGGGGCAAAACCTAAAGGGAAAAGCCTAGCACCACATTGCATTGGCCATCTGATCTCACTTCTGGAGACAGTCAAAATGATCCTTAGAATTCTTCCCTACCTCTTTCCTCGGCCGAGATACATGCATTCATCTACAGCTGCATACAGCACTTGGGAGACAATTCGAATAGAAGCAAAACATTCTTGGGGGAAAACCTAAAGGGAAAAGCCTAGCACCACATTGCATTGGCCATCCGATCTCACTTCTGGAGACAGTCAAAATGATCCTTAGAATTCTTCCCTACCTCTTTCCTCTGCCGAGATACATGCATTCATCTACAGCTGCCTACAGCACTACTGACACAATTCGAATGGAAGCAAAAAATTCTTGGGGTAAAACCTAAAGAGAAAAGCCTAGCACCACATTGTATTGGCCATCTGGTGTAACTTCTGGAGGCAGTCAAAATGATCCTTAGAATTCTTCCCTACCTCTTTCCTCTGCCGAGATACATGCATTCATCTACGGCTGCATACAGCGCTTGGGAGACAATTCTAATAGAAGCAAACGATTCTTGGGGTAAAACATAAAGGGAAAAGCCTAGCACCACATTGCATTGGCCATCTGATCTAACTTCTGGAGACAGTCCAAATGATCCATAGAATTCTTCCCTACCTCTTTCCTCGGCCGAGATACATGCATTCATCTACAGCTGCATACTGCACTTGGGAGACAATTCGAAGAGAAGCAAACCATTCTTGGGGTAAAACCAAAAGGGAAAAGCCTAGCACCACATTGCATTGGCCATCTGATCTCACTTCTGGAGACAGACAAAATGATCCTTAGAATTCTTCCCTACCTCTTTCCTCGGCCGAGATACATGCATTCATCTACAGCTGCATACAGCACTTGGGAGACAACTCGAATAGAAGCAAATGATTCTAGGGGTAAAACCTAAAGGGAAAATCCTAGCACCACATTGCATTGGCCATCTGATTTAACTTCTGGAGACAGTCAGAATGAACCTTAGTATTCTTCCCTACCTCTTTCCTCTGCCGAGATACATGCATGCATCTACAGCTGCATACAGCACTTCTGAGACAATTCGAATAGAAGCAAACGATTCTTGGGGGAAAACCTAAAGGGAAAAGCCTAGCACCACATTGCATTGGCCATCTGATCTCACTTCTGGAGACAGTCAAAATGCTCCTTAGAATTATTCCCTACCTCTTTCCTCTGCCGAGATACATGCATTCATCTACAGCTGCATACAGCACTTCTGAGACAATTCGAATAGAAGCAAACCATTCTTGGGGCAAAACCTAAAGGGAAAAGCCTAGCACCACATTGCATTGGCCATCTGATCTCACTTCTGGAGACAGTCAAAATGATCCTTAGAATTCTTCCCTACCTCTTTCCTCGGCCGAGATACATGCATGCATCTACAGCTGCATACAGCACTTGGGAGACAATTCGAATAGAAGCAAACGATTCTTGGGGGAAAACCTAAAGGGAAAAGCCTAGCACCACATTGCATTGGCCATCTGATCTAACATCTGGAGACATTCAAAATGATCCATAGAATTCTTCCCTACCCCTTTCCTCTGCCGAGAGACATGCATTCATCTACAGCTGCATACAGCACTTCTGAGACAATTCGAATAGAAGCAAACCATTCTTGGGGTAAAACCTAAAGGGAAAAGCCTAGCACCACATTGCATTGGCCATCTGATCTAACTTCTGGAGACAGTCCAAATGATCCTTAGAATTCTTCCCTACCTCTTTCCTCTGCCGAGATACATGCATTCATCTACAGCTGCATACAGCACTTGGGAGACAATTTGAATAGAAGCAAAACATTCTTGGGGTAAAACCTAAAGGGAAAAGCCTAGCACCACATTGCATTGGCCATCCGATCTCACTTCTGGATACAGTCAAAATGATCCTTAGAATTCTTCCCTACCTCTTTCCTCTGCCGAGATACATGCATTCATCTAGTGCTGGATACAGCACTTCTGAGACAATTCGAAAAGAAGCAAAACATTCTGGGGTTAAAAGCTGAACGGAAAAGCCTGGCACCACATTGCATTGGCCATCGGATCTAACTTCTGGAGACAGTCAAAATGATCCTTAGAATTCTTCCCTACCTCTTTCCTCTGCCGAGAGACATGCATTCATCTACAGCTGCATACAGCACTTGGGAGGCAATTCGAATAGAAGCAAAACATTCTTGGGGTAAAACCTAAAGGGAAAAGCCTAGCACCACATTGCATTGGCCATCCGATCTCACTTCTGGAGACAGTCAAAATGATCCTTAGAATTCTTCCCTACCTCTTTCCTCTGCCGAGATACATGCATTCATCTACAGCTGCCTACAGCACTACTGACACAATTCGAATGGAAGCAAAAAATTCTTGGGGTAAAACCTAAAGAGAAAAGCCTAGCACCACATTGTATTGGCCATCTGGTGTAACTTCTGGAGACAGTCCAAATGATCCTTAGAATTCTTCCCTACCTCTTTCCTCAGCCGAGATACATGCATTCATCTACAGCTGCATACAGCACTTCTGAGACAATTCGAATAGAAGCAAACCATTCTTGGGGCAAAACCTAAAGGGAAAAGCCTAGCACCACATTGCATTGGCCATCTGATCTAACTTCTGGAGACAGTCAAAATGATCCTTAGAATTCTTCCCTACCTCTTTCCTCGGCCGAGATACATGCATTCATCTACACCTGCATACAGTACTTGGGAGACAATTCGAATAGAAGCAAAACATTCTTGAGGTAAAAGCTGAAGGGAAAAGCCTGGCACCACATTGCATTGGCCATCTGATCTAACTTCTGGAGACAGTCAAAATGATCCTTAGAATTCTTCCCTACCGCTTTCCTCTGCCGAGAGACATGGATTCATCTACAGCTGCATACAGCACTTCTGAGACAATTCGATTAGAAGCAAAAGATTCTTGGGGTAAAAGCTGAAGGGAAAAGCCTGGCACCACATTGCATTGGCCATCTGATCTAACTTCGGGAGACAGTCAAAATGATCCTTAGAATTCTTCCCTACCTCTTTCCTCTGCCGAGAGACTTGCATTAACTACAGCTGCATACAGCACTTGTGAGACAATTCGATTAGAAGCAAAACATTCTTGGGGTAAAAGCTGAAGGGAAAAGCCTGGCACCACATTGCATTGGCCATCTGATCTAACTTCTGGAGACAGTCAAAATGATCCTTAGAATTCTTCCCTACCTCTTTCCTCTGCCGGGAGACATGCTTTCATCTACAGCTGCATACAGCACTTCTGAGACAATTCGAATAGAAGCAAAACATTCTTGGGGTAAAACCTAAAGGGAAAAGCCTAGCACCACTTTGCATTGGCCATCCGATATCACTTCTGGAGACAGTCAAAATGATCCTTAGAATTCTTCCCTACCTCTTTCCTCTGCCGAGATACATGCATTCATCTACAGCTGCCTACAGCACTACTGACACAATTCGAATGGAAGCAAAAAATTCTTGGGGTAAAACCTAAAGAGAAAAGCCTAGCACCACATTGCATTGGCCATCTGATCTAACTTCTGGAGACAGTCTAAATGCTCCTTAGAATTCTTCCCTACCTCTTCCCTCGGCCGAGATACATGCATTCATCTTCAGCTGTATACAGCACTTCTGAGACAATTCGAATAGAAGCAAAACATTCTTGGGGTAAAACCTAAAGGGAAAAGCCTAGCACCACATTGCATTGGGCATCTGATCTAACTTCTGGAGACAGTCAAAATGCTCCTTAGGATTCTTCCCTACCTCTTTCCTCTGCCGAGATACATGCATTCATCTACAGCTGCATACAGCACTTGGGAGACAATTCGAATAGAAGCAAAACTTTTTTGGGGTAAAACCTAAAGCGAAAAGCCTAGCACCACATTGCATTGGCCATCTGATCTCACGTCTGGAGACAGTCAAAATGATCCTTAGAATTCTTCCCTACCTCTTTCCTCGGCCGAGATACATGCATTCATCTACAGCTGCATACAGCACTATTGAGACAATTCGAATGGAAGCAAAACATTGTTGGGGTAAAACCTAAAGGGAAAAGCCTAGCGCCACATTGCATTGGCCATCTGATCTAACTTCTGGAGACAGTCAAAATGATCCTTAGAATTCTTCCCTACCTCTTTCCTCGGCCGAGATACATGCATTCATCTACAGCTGCATACAGCACTTGGGAGACAATTCGAATAGAAGCAAAACATTCTTGGGGTAAAACCTAAAGGGAAAAGCCTAGCACCGCATTGCATTGGCCATCTGATCTAACTTCTGGAGACAGTCAAAATGATCCTTAGAATTCTTCCCAACCTCTTTCCTCTGCCGAGATACATGCATTCATCTACAGCTGCATACAGCACTTGTGAGACAATTCGAATAGAAGCAAAACATTCTTGGGGTAAAACCTCAAGGGAAAAGTCTAGCACCACATTGCATTGGGCATCTGATCTAACTTCTGGAGACAGTCAAAATGATCCTCCGAATTCTTCCCTACCTCTTTCCTCGGCCGAGATACATGCATTCATCTACAGCTGCATACAGCACTTGGGAGACAATTCGAATAGAAGCAAAACTTTTTTGGGGTAAAACCTAAAGGGAAAAGCCTAGCACCACATTGCATTGGCCATCTGTTCTCACGTCTGGAGACAGTCAAAATGATCCTTAGAATTCTTCCCTACCTCTTTCCTCGGCCGAGATACATGCATTCATCTACAGCTGCATACAGCACTTCTGAGACAATTCGAATAGAAACAAAGCATTCTTGGGGTAAAACCTAAAGGGAAAAGCCTAGCGCCACATTGCATTGGCCATCTGATCTAACTTCTGGAGACAGTCAAAATGCTCCTTAGAATTCTTCCCTACCTCTTTCCTCTGCCGAGATACATGCATTCATCTACAGCTGCATACAGCACTTGTGAGACAATTCGAATAGAAGCAAAACATTCTTGGGGTAAAACCTAAAGGGAAAAGCCTAGCACCACATTGCATTGGGCATCTGATCTAACTTCTGGAGACAGTCAAAATGATCATTAGGATTCTTCCCTACCTCTTTCCTCTGCCGAGATACATGCATTCATCTACAGCTGCATACAGCACTTCTGAGACAATTCGAATAGAAGCAAACCATTCTTGGGGTAAAACCTAAAGGGAAACGCCTAGAACCACATTGCATTGGGCATCTGATCTAACTTCTGGAGACAGTCAAAATGATCCTCCGAATTCTTCCCTACCTCTTTCCTCGGCCGAGATACATGCATTCATCTACAGCTGCATACAGCACTTGGGAGACAATTCGAATAGAAGCAAAACTTTTTTGGGGTAAAACCTAAAGGGAAAAGCCTAGCACCACATTGCATTGGCCATCTGATCTCACGTCTGGAGACAGTCAAAATGATCCTTAGAATTCTTCCCTACCTCTTTCCTCGGCCGAGATACATGCATTCATCTACAGCTGCATACAGCACTTCTGAGACAATTCGAATAGAAACAAAACATTCTTGGGGTAAAACCTAAAGGGAAAAGCCTAGCGCCACATTGCATTGGCCATCCGATCTAACTTCTGGAGACAGTCAAAATGCTCCTTAGAATTCTTCCCTACCTCTTTCCTCTGCCGAGATACATGCATTCATCTACAGCTGCATACAGCACTTCTGAGACAATTCGAATAGAAGCAAAACATTCTTGGGGTAAAACCTAAAGGGGAAAGCCTAGCACCACATTGCATTGGCCATCTGATCTAACCTCTGGAGACAGTCAAAATGATCCTTAGAATTCTTCCTTACCTCTTTCCTCGGCCGAGATACATGCATTCATATACAGCTGCATACAGCACTTGTGAGACAATTCGAATAGAAGCAAAACATTCTTGGGATAAAACCTAAAGGGAAAAGCCGAGCACCACATTGCATTGGCCATCTGATCTAACCTCTGGAGACAGTCAAAATGATCCTTAGAATTCTTCCCTACCTCTTTCCTCTGCCGAGATACATGCATTCATCTACAGCTGCATACAGCACTTGGGAGACAATTCAAATAGAAGCAAAACATTCTTGGGGTAAAACCTAAAGGGAAAAGCCTAGCACCACATTGCATTGGCCATCTGATCTAACTTCTGGAGACAGTCAAAATGATCCTTAGAATTCTCCCCTACCTCTTTCCTCTGCCGAGATACATGCATTCATCTACAGCTGCATACAGCACTTCTGAGACAATTCGAATAGAAGCAAAACATTCTTGGGGTAAAACCTAAAGGGAAAAGCCTAGCACCACATTGCATTGGCCGTCTGATCTCATGTCTGGAGACAGTCAAAATGCTCCTTAGATTTCTCCCGATCCTCTTTCCTCGGCTGAGATACATGCATTCATCTACAGCAGTATACAGCACTTCTGAGACAATTCGAATAGAAGCAAAACATTCTTGGGGTGAAACCTAAAGGGAAAAGCCTAGCGCCACATTGCATTGGCCATCTGACCTAACTTCTGGAGACAGTCAAAATGATCCTTAGAATTCTTCCCTACCTCTTTCCTCGGCCGAGATACATGCATTCATCTACAGCTGCATACAGCACTTCTGAGACAATTCGAATAGAAGCAAAACATTCTTGGGGTAAAACCTAAAGGGAAAAGCCTAGCGCCACATTGCATTGGCCATCTGATCTAACTTCTGGAGACAGTCAAAATGATCCTTAGAATTCTTCCCTACCTCTTTCCTCTGCCGAGATACATGCATTCATCTACAGCTGCATACAGCACTTGTGAGACAATTCGAATAGAAGCAAAACTTTTTTGGGGTAAACCCTAAAGGGAAAAGCCTAGCACCACATTGCATTGGCCATCTGATCTCACGTCTGGAGACAGTCAAAATGATCCTTAGAATTCTTCCCTACCTCTTTCCTCGGCCGAGATACATGCATTCATCTACAGCTGCATACAGCACTTGTGAGACAATTCGAATAGAAACAAAACATTCTTGGGGTAAAACCTAAAGGGAAAAGCCTAGCGCCACATTGCATTGGCCATCTGATGTAACTTCTGGAGACAGTCAAAATGCTCCTTAGAATTCTTCCCTACCTCTTTCCTCTGCCGAGATACATGCATTCATCTACAGCTGCATACAGCACTTGTGAGACAATTCGAATAGAAGCAAAACATTCTTGGGGTAAAACCTAAAGGGGAAAGCCTAGCACCACATTGCATTGGCCATCTGATCTAACCTCTGGAGACAGTCAAAATGATCCTTAGAATTCTTCCCTACCTCTTTCCTCGGCCGAGATACATGCATTCATCTACAGCTGCATACAGCACTTGTGAGACAATTCGAATAGAAGCAAAACATTCTTGGGATAAAACCTAAAGGGAAAAGCCTAGCACCACATTGCATTGGCCATCTGATCTAACCTCTGGAGACAGTCAAAAGGATCCTTAGAATTCTTCCCTACCTCTTTCCTCGGCCGAGATACATGCATTCATCTACAGCTGCATACAGCACTTGGGAGACAATTCAAATAGAAGCAAAACATTTTTGGGGTAAAACCTAAAGGGAAAAGCCTAGCACCACATTGCATTGGCCATCTGATCTAACTTCTGGAGACAGTCAAAATGATCCTTAGAATTCTCCCCTACCTCTTTCCTCTGCCGAGATACACGCATTCATCTACAGCAGCATACAGCACTTCTGAGACAATTCGAATAGAAGCAAAACATTCTTGGGGTAAAACCTAAAGGGAAAAGCCTAGCGCCACATTGCATTGGCCATCTGATCTAACTTCTGGAGACAGTCAAAATGCTCCTTAGCTTTCTCCCGATCCTCTTTCCTCGGCTGAGATACATGCATTCATCTACAGCAGTATACAGCACTTCTGAGACAATTCGAATAGAAGCAAAACATTCTTGGGGTAAAACCTAAAGGGAAAAGCCTAGCGCCACATTGCATTGGCCATCTGATCTAACTTCTGGAGACAGTCAAAATGATCCTTAGAATTCTTCCCTACCTCTTTCCTCGGCCGAGATACATGCATTCATCTACAGCTGCATACAGCACTTGGGAGACAATTCGAATAGAAGCAAAACATTCTTGGGGTAAAACCTAAAGGGAAAAGCCTAGCGCCACATTGCATTGGCCATCTGATCTAACTTCTGGAGACAGTCAAAATGATCCTTAGAATTCTTCCCAACCTCTTTCCTCTGCCGAGATACATGCATTCATCTACAGCTGCATACAGCACTTGTGAGACAATTCGAATAGAAGCAAAACATTCTTGGGGTAAAACCTCAAGGGAAAAGTCTAGCACCACATTGCATTGGGCATCTGATCTAACTTCTGGAGACAGTCAAAATGATCCTCCGAATTCTTCCCTACCTCTTTCCTCGGCCGAGATACATGCATTCATGTACAGCTGCATACAGCACTTCTGAGACAATTCGAATAGAAACAAAACATTCTTGGGGTAAAACCTAAAGGGAAAAGCCTAGCGCCACATTGCATTGGCCATCTGATCTAACTTCTGGAGACAGTCAAAATGCTCCTTTAGAATTCTTCCCTACCTCTTTCCTCTGCCGAGATACATGCATTCATCTACAGCTGCATACAGCACTTGTGAGACAATTCGAATAGAAGCAAAACATTCTTGGGGTAAAACCTAAAGGGGAAAGCCTAGCACCACATTGCATTGGCCATCTGATCTAACCTCTGGAGACAGTCAAAATGATCCTTAGAATTCTTCCCTACCTCTTTCCTCGGCCGAGATACATGCATTCATCTACAGCTGCATACAGCACTTGTGAGACAATTCGAATAGAAGCAAAACATTCTTGGGATAAAACCTAAAGGGAAAAGCCTAGCACCACATTGCATTGGCCATCTGATCTAACCTCTGGAGACAGTCAAAATGATCCTTAGAATTCTTCCCTACCTCTTTCCTCTGCCGAGATACATGCATTCATCTACAGCTGCATACAGCACTTCTGAGACAATTCGAATAGAAGCAAAACATTCTTGGGGTAAAACCTAAAGGGAAAAGCCTAGCGCCACATTGCATTGGCCATCTGATCTAACTTCTGGAGACAGTCAAAATGCTCCTTAGCTTTCTCCCGATCCTCTTTCCTCGGCTGAGATACATGCATTCATCTACAGCAGTATACAGCACTTCTGAGACTATTCGAATAGAAGCAAAACATTCTTGGGGTAAAACCTAAAGGGAAAAGCCTAGCGCCACATTGCATTGGCCATCTGATCTAACTTCTGGAGACAGTCAAAATGATCCTTAGAATTCTTCCCTACCTCTTTCCTCGGCCGAGATACATGCATTCATCTACAGCTGCATACAGCACTTGGGAGACAATTCGAATAGAAGCAAAACATTCTTGGGGTAAAACCTAAAGGGAAAAGCCTAGCACCACATTGCATTGGCCATCTGATCTAACTTCTGGAGACAGTCAAAATGATCCTTAGAATTCTTCCCAACCTCTTTCCTCTGCCGAGATACATGCATTCATCTACAGCTGCATACAGCACTTGTGAGACAATTCGAATAGAAGCAAAACATTCTTGGGGTAAAACCTCAAGGGAAAAGTCTAGCACCACATTGCATTGGGCATCTGATCTAACTTCTGGAGACAGTCAAAATGATCCTCCGAATTCTTCCCTACCTCTTTCCTCGGCCGAGATACATGCATTCATGTACAGCTGCATACAGCACTTCTGAGACAATTCGAATAGAAACAAAACATTCTTGGGGTAAAACCTAAAGGGAAAAGCCTAGCGCCACATTGCATTGGCCATCTGATCTAACTTCTGGAGACAGTCAAAATGCTCCTTTAGAATTCTTCCCTACCTCTTTCCTCTGCCGAGATACATGCATTCATCTACAGCTGCATACAGCACTTGTGAGACAATTCGAATAGAAGCAAAACATTCTTGGGGTAAAACCTAAAGGGGAAAGCCTAGCACCACATTGCATTGGCCATCTGATCTAACCTCTGGAGACAGTCAAAATGATCCTTAGAATTCTTCCCTACCTCTTTCCTCGGCCGAGATACATGCATTCATCTACAGCTGCATACAGCACTTGTGAGACAATTCGAATAGAAGCAAAACATTCTTGGGATAAAACCTAAAGGGAAAAGCCTAGCACCACATTGCATTGGCCATCTGATCTAACCTCTGGAGACAGTCAAAATGATCCTTAGAATTCTTCCCTACCTCTTTCCTCTGCCGAGATACATGCATTCATCTACAGATGCATACAGCACTTCTGAGACAATTCGAATAGAAGCAAAACATTCTTTGGGTAAAACCTAAAGGGAAAAGCCTAGCACCACATTGCATTGGCCGTCTGATCTCACGTCTGGAGACAGTCAAAATGCTCCTTAGATTTCTCCCGATCCTCTTTCCTCGGCTGAGATACATGCATTCATCTACAGCAGTATACAGCACTTCTGAGACAATTCGAATAGAAGCAAAACATTCTTGGGGTAAAACCTAAAGGGAAAAGCCTAGCGCCACATTGCATTGGCCATCTGATCTAGCTTCTGGAGACAGTCAAAATGATCCTTAGAATTCTTCCCTACCTCTTTCCTCGGCCGAGATACATGCATTCATCTACAGCTGCATACAGCACTTGGGAGACAATTCGAATAGAAGCAAAACATTCTTGGGGTAAAACCTAAAGGGAAAAGCCTAGCACCACATTGCATTGGCCATCTGATCTAACTTCTGGAGACAGTCAAAATGCTCCTTAGCTTTCTCCCGATCCTCTTTCCTCGGCTGAGATACATGCATTCATCTACAGCAGTATACAGCACTTCTGAGACAATTCGAATAGAAGCAAAACATTCTTGGGGTAAAACCTAAAGGGAAAAGCCTAGCGCCACATTGCATTGGGCATCTGATCTAACTTCTGGAGACAGTCAAAATGATCATTGGGATTCTTCCCTACCTCTTTCCTCTGCCGAGATACATGCATTCATCTACAGCTGCATACAGCACTTGTGAGACAATTCGAATAGAAGCAAAACATTCTTGGGGTAAAACCTAAAGGGAAACGCCTAGAACCACATTGCATTGGGCATCTGATCTAACTTCTGGAGACAGTCAAAATGATCCTCCGAATTCTTCCCTACCTCTTTCCTCGGCCGAGATACATGCATTCATCTACAGCTGCATACAGCACTTGGGAGACAATTCGAATAGAAGCAAAACTTTTTTGGGGTAAAACCTAAAGGGAAAAGCCTAGCACCACATTGCATTGGCCATCTGATCTAACTTCTGGAGACAGTCAAAATGCTCCTTAGAATTCTTCCCTACCTCTTTCCTCTGCCGAGATACATGCATTCATCTACAGCTGCATACAGCACTTGTGAGACAATTCGAATAGAAGCAAAACATTCTTGGGGTAAAACCTAAAGGGGAAAGCCTAGCACCACATTGCATTGGCCATCTGATCTAACCTCTGGAGACAGTCAAAATGATCCTTAGAATTCTTCCCTACCTCTTTCCTCGGCCGAGATACATGCATTCATCTACAGCTGCATACAGCACTTGTGAGACAATTCGAATAGAAGCAAAACATTCTTGGGATAAAACCTAAAGGGAAAAGCCTAGCACCACATTGCATTGGCCATCTGATCTAACCTCTGGAGACAGTCAAAATGATCCTTAGAATTCTTCCCTACCTCTTTCCTCTGCCGAGATACATGCATTCATCTACAGCTGCATACAGCACTTGGGAGACAATTCGAATAGAAGCAAAACATTCTTGGGGTAAAACCTAAAGGGAAAAGCCTAGCACCACATTGCATTGGCCATCTGATCTAACTTCTGGAGACAGTCAAAATGATCCTTAGAATTCTCCCCTACCTCTTTCCTCTGCCGAGATACATGCATTCATCTACAGCTGCATACAGCACTTCTGAGACAATTCGAATAGAAGCAAAACATTCTTGGGGTAAAACCTAAAGGGAAAAGCCTAGCGCCACATTGCATTGGCCGTCTGATCTCATGTCTGGAGACAGTCAAAATGCTCCTTAGATTTCTCCCGATCCTCTTTCCTCGGCTGAGATACATGCATTCATCTACAGCAGTATACAGCACTTCTGAGACAATTCGAATAGAAGCAAAACATTCTTGGGGTAAAACCTAAAGGGAAAAGCCTAGCGCCACATTGCATTGGCCATCTGATCTAACTTCTGGAGACAGTCAAAATGATCCTTAGAATTCTTCCCTACCTCTTTCCTCGGCCGAGATACATGCATTCATCTACAGCTGCATACAGCACTTCTGAGACAATTCGAATAGAAGCAAAACATTCTTGGGGTAAAACCTAAAGGGAAAAGCCTAGCACCACATTGCATTGGCCATCTGATCTAACTTCTGGAGACAGTCAAAATGATCCTTAGAATTCTTCCCTACCTCTTTCCTCGGCCGAGATACATGCATTCATCTACAGCTGCATACAGCACTTGGGAGACAATTCGAATAGAAGCAAAACATTCTTGGGGTAAAACCTAAAGGGAAAAGCCTAGCGCCACATTGCATTGGCCATCTGATCTAACTTCTGGAGACAGTCAAAATGCTCCTTAGCTTTCTCCCGATCCTCTTTCCTCGGCTGAGATACATGCATTCATCTACAGCAGTATACAGCACTTCTGAGACAATTCGAATAGAAGCAAAACATTCTTGGGGTAAAACCTAAAGGGAAAAGCCTAGCGCCACATTGCATTGGCCATCTGATCTAACTTATAGAGACAGTCAAAATGATCCTTAGAATTCTTCCCTACCTCTTTCCTCGGCCGAGATACATGCATTCATCTACAGCTGCATACAGCACTTGGGAGACAATTCGAATAGAAGCAAAACGTTCTTGGGGTAAAACCTAAAGGGAAAAGCCTAGCACCACATTGCATTGGCCATCTGATCTAACTTCTGGAGACAGTCAAAATGATCCTTAGAATTCTTCCCAACCTCTTTCCTCTGCCGAGATACATGCATTCATCTACAGCTGCATACAGCACTTGTGAGACAATTCGAATAGAAGCAAAACATTCTTGGGGTAAAACCTCAAGGGAAAAGTCTAGCACCACATTGCATTGGACATCTGATCTAACCTCTGGAGACAGTCAAAATGATCCTTAGAATTCTTCCCTACCTCTTTCCTCGGCCGAGATACCTGCATTCATCTACAGCTGCATACAGCACTTCTGAGACAATTCGAATAGAAGCAAAACATTCTTGGGGTAAAACCTAAAGGGAAAAGCCTAGCACCACATTGCATTGGGCATCTGATCTAACTTCTGGAGACAGTCAAAATGATCATTGGGATTCTTCCCTACCTCTTTCCTCTGCCGAGATACATGCATTCATCTACAGCTGCATACAGCACTTGTGAGACAATTCGAATAGAAGCAAAACATTCTTGGGGTAAAACCTAAAGGGAAACGCCTAGAACCACATTGCATTGGGCATCTGATCTAACTTCTGGAGACAGTCAAAATGATCCTCCGAATTCTTCCCTACCTCTTTCCTCGGCCGAGATACATGCATTCATCTACAGCTGCATACAGCACTTGGGAGACAATTCGAATAGAAGCAAAACTTTTTTGGGGTAAAACCTAAAGGGAAAAGCCTAGCACCACATTGCATTGGCCATCTGATCTCACGTCTGGAGACAGTCAAAATGATCCTTAGAATTCTTCCCTTCCTCTTTCCTCGGCCGAGATACATGCATTCATCTACAGCTGCATACAGCACTTCTGAGACAATTCGAATAGAAACAAAACATTCTTGGGGTAAAACCTAAAGGGAAAAGCCTAGCACCACATTGCATTGGCCATCTGATCTAACTTCTGGAGACAGTCAAAATGCTCCTTAGAATTCTTCCCTACCTCTTTCCTCTGCCGAGATACATGCATTCATCTACAGCTGCATACAGCACTTGTGAGACAATTCGAATAGAAGCAAAACATTCTTGGGGTAAAACCTAAAGGGGAAAGCCTAGCACCGCATTGCATTGGCCATCTGATCTAACCTCTGGAGACAGTCAAAATGATCCTTAGAATTCTTCCCTACCTCTTTCCTCGGCCGAGATACATGCATTCATCTACAGCTGCATACAGCACTTGTGAGACAATTCGAATAGAAGCAAAACATTCTTGGGATAAAACCTAAAGGGAAAAGCCTAGCACCACATTGCATTGGCCATCTGATCTAACCTCTGGAGACAGTCAAAATGATCCTTAGAATTCTTCCCTACCTCTTTCCTCTGCCGAGATACATGCATTCATCTACAGCTGCATACAGCACTTGGGAGACAATTCGAATAGAAGCAAAACATTCTTGGGGTAAAACCTAAAGGGAAAAGCCTAGCACCACATTGCATTGGCCATCTGATCTAACTTCTGGAGACAGTCAAAATGATCCTTAGAATTCTCCCCTACCTCTTTCCTCTGCCGAGATACATGCATTCATCTACAGATGCATACAGCACTTCTGAGACAATTCGAATAGAAGCAAAACATTCTTGGGGTAAAACCTAAAGGGAAAAGCCTAGCACCACATTGCATTGGCCGTCTGATCTCATGTCTGGAGCCAGTCAAAATGCTCCTTAGATTTCTCCCGATCCTCTTTCCTCGGCTGAGATACATGCATTCATCTACAGCAGTATACAGCACTTCTGAGACAATTCGAATAGAAGCAAAACATTCTTGGGGTAAAACCTAAAGGGAAAAGCCTAGCGCCACATTGCATTGGCCATCTGATCTAACTTCTGGAGACAGTCAAAATGCTCCTTAGAATTTTTCCCTACCTCTTTCCTCGGCCGAGATACATGCATTCATCTACAGCTGCATACAGCACTTCTGAGACAATTCGAATAGAAGCAAAACATTCTTGGGGTAAAACCTCAAGGGCAAAGTCTAGCACCACATTGCATTGGACATCTGATCTAAACTCTGGAGACAGTCAAAATGATCCTTAGAATTCTTCCCTACCTCTTTCCTCAGCCGAGATACCTGCATTCATCTACAACTGCATACAGCACTTGGGAGACAATTCGAGTAGAAGCAAAACATTCTTGGGGTAAAACCTAAAGGGAAAAGCCTAGCACCACATTGCATTGGGCATCTGATCTAACTTCTGGAGACAGTCAAAATGATCCTTGGGATTCTTCCCTACCTCTTTCCTCTGCCGAGATACATGCATTCATCTACAGCTGCATACAGCACTTCTGAGACAATTCGAATAGAAGCAAAACATTCTTGGGGTAAAACCTAAAGGGAAACGCCTAGAACCACATTGCACTGGGCATCTGATCTAACTTCTGGAGACAGTCAAAATGATCCTCCGAATTCTTCCCTACCTCTTTCCTCGGCCAAGATACATGCATTCATCTACAGCTGCATACAGCACTTGGGAGACAATTCGAATAGAAGCAAAACTTTTTTGGGGTAAAACCTAAAGGGAAAAGCCTAGCACCACATTGCATTGGCCATCTGATCTCACGTCTGGAGACAGTCAAAATGATCCTTAGAATTCTCCCCTACCTCTTTCCTCGGCCGAGATACATGCATTCATCTACAGCTGCATACGGCACTTCTGAGACAATTTGAATAGAAGCAAAACATTCTTGGGGTAAAACCTAAAGGGAAAAGCCTAGCGCCACATTGCATTGGCCATCTGATCTAACTTCTGGAGACAGTCAAAATGCTCCTTAGAATTCTTCCCTACCTCTTTCCTCTGCCGAGATACATGCATTCATCTACAGCTGCATACAGCACTTGTGAGACAATTCGAATAGAAGCAAAACATTCTTGGGGTAAAACCTAAAGGGAAAAGCCTAGCACCACATTGCATTGGCCATCTGATCTAACCTCTGGAGACAGTCAAAATGATCCTTAGAATTCTTCCCTACCTCTTTCCTCGGCCGAGATACATGCATTCATCTACAGCTGCATACAGCACTTGGGAGACAATTCGAATAGAAGCAAAACATTCTTGGGGTAAAACCTAAAGGGAAAAGCCTTGCACGACATTGCATTGGCCATCTGATCTAACCTCTGGAGACAGTCAAAATGATCCTTAGAATTCTTCCCTACCTCTTTCCTCTGCCGAGATACATGCATTCATCTACAGCTGCATACAGCACTTGGGAGACAATTCGAATAGAAGCAAAACATTCTTGGGGTAAAACCTAAAGGGAAAAGCCTAGCACCACATTGCATTGGCCATCTGATCTAACTTCTGGAGACAGTCAAAATGCTCCTTAGCTTTCTCCCGATCCTCTTTCCTCGGCTGAGATACATGCATTCATCTACAGCAGTATACAGCACTTCTGAGACAATTCGAATAGAAGCAAAACATTCTTGGGGTAAAACCTAAAGGGAAAAGCCTAGCGCCACATTGCATTGGCCATCTGATCTAACTTCTGGAGACAGTCAAAATGATCCTTAGAATTCTTCCCTACCTCTTTCCTCGGCCGAGATACATGCATTCATCTACAGCTGCATACAGCACTTGGGAGACAATTCGAATAGAAGCAAAACATTCTTGGGGTAAAACCTAAAGGGAAAAGCCTAGCACCACATTGCATTGGGCATCTGATCTAACTTCTGGAGACAGTCAAAATGCTCCTTAGAATTCTTCCCTATCTCTTTCCTCTGCCGAGATACATGCATTCATCTACACCTGCATACAGCACTTCTGAGACAATTCGAATAGAAGCAAAACATTCTTGGGGTAAAACCTAAAGGGAAACGCCTAGAACCACATTGCATTGGGCATCTGATCTAACTTCTGGAGACAGTCCAAATGATCCTCCGAATTCTTCCCTACCTCTTTCCTCGGCCGAGATACATGCATTCATCTACAGCTGCATACAGCACTTGAGAGACAATTCGAATAGAAGCAAAACTTTTTTGGGGTAAAACCTAAAGGGAAAAGCCTAGCACCACATTGCATTGGCCATCTGATCTCACGTCTGGAGACAGTCAAAATGATCCTTAGAATTCTTCCCTACCTCTTTCCTCGGCCGAGATACATGCATTCATCTACAGCTGCATACAGCACTTGTGAGACAATTCGAATAGAAACAAAACATTCTTGGGGTAAAACCTAAAGGGAAAAGCCTAGCGCCACATTGCATTGGCCATCTGATCTAACTTCTGGAGACAGTCAAAATGCTCCTTAGAATTCTTCCCTACCTCTTTCCTCTGCCGAGATACATGCATTCATCTACAGCTGCATACAGCACTTGTGAGACAATTCGAATAGAAGCAAAACATTCTTGGGGTAAAACCTCAAGGGAAAAGTCTAGCACCACATTGCATTGGCCATCTGATCTAACCTCTGGAGACAGTCAAAATGATCCTTAGAATTCTACCCTACCTCTTTCCTCGGCCGAGATACCTGCATTCATCTACAGCTGCATACAGCACTTCTGAGACAATTCGAATGGAAGCAAAACATTCTTGGGGTAAAACCTAAAGGGAAAAGCCTAGCACCACATTGCATTGGGCATCTGATCTAACTTCTGGAGACAGTCAAAATGATCCTTGGGATTCTTCCCTACCTCTTTCCTCTGCCGAGATACATGCATTCATCTACACCTGCATACAGCACTTCTGAGACAATTCGAATAGAAGCAAAACATTCTTGGGGTAAAACCTAAAGGGAAACGCCTAGAACCACATTGCATTGGGCATCTGATCTAACTTCTGGAGACAGTCAAAATGATCCTCCGAATTCTTCCCTACCTCTTTCCTCGGCCGAGATACATGCATTCATCTACAGCTGCATACAGCACTTCTGAGACAACTCGAATAGAAACAAAACATTCTTGGGGTAAAACCTAAAGGGAAAAGCCTAGCGCCACATTGCATTGGCCATCTGATCTAACTTCTGGAGACAGTCAAAATGCTCCTTAGAATTCTTCCCTACCTCTTTCCTCTGCCGAGATACATGCATTCATCTACAGCTGCATACAGCACTTGTGAGACAATTCGAATAGAAGCAAAACATTCTTGGGGTAAAACCTCAAGGGAAAAGTCTAGCACCACATTGCATTGGCCATCTGATCTAACCTCTGGAGACAGTCAAAATGATCCTTAGAATTCTACCCTACCTCTTTCCTCGGCCGAGATACCTGCATTCATCTACAGCTGCATACAGCACTTCTGAGACAATTCGAATGGAAGCAAAACATTCTTGGGGTAAAACCTAAAGGGAAAAGCCTAGCACCACATTGCATTGGGCATCTGATCTAACTTCTGGAGACAGTCAAAATGATCCTTGGGATTCTTCCCTACCTCTTTCCTCTGCCGAGATACATGCATTCATCTACACCTGCATACAGCACTTCTGAGACAATTCGAATAGAAGCAAAACATTCTTGGGGTAAAACCTAAAGGGAAACGCCTAGAACCACATTGCATTGGGCATCTGATCTAACTTCTGGAGACAGTCAAAATGATCCTCCGAATTCTTCCCTACCTCTTTCCTCGGCCGAGATACATGCATTCATCTACAGCTGCATACAGCACTTCTGAGACAACTCGAATAGAAACAAAACATTCTTGGGGTAAAACCTAAAGGGAAAAGCCTAGCGCCACATTGCATTGGCCATCTGATCTAACTTCTGGAGACAGTCAAAATGCTCCTTAGATTTCTTCCCTACCTCTTTCCTCTGCCGAGATACATGCATTCATCTACAGCTGCATACAGCACTTGTGAGACAATTCGAATAGAAGCAAAACATTCTTGGGGTAAAACCTAAAGGGGAAAGCCTAGCACCACATTGCATTGGCCATCTGATCTAACCTCTGGAGACAGTCAAAATGATCCTTAGAATTCTTCCCTACCTCTTTCCTCGGCCGAGATACATGCATTCATCTACAGCTGCATACAGCACTTCTGAGACAATTCGAATAGAAGCAAAACATTCTTGGGATAAAACCTAAAGGGAAAAGCCTAGCACCACATTGCATTGGCCATCTGATCTAACCTCTGGAGACAGTCAAAATGATCCTTAGAATTCTTCCCTACCTCTTTCCTCTGCCGAGATGCATGCATTCATCTACAGATGCATACAGCACTTCTGAGACAATTCGAATAGAAGCAAAACATTCTTGGGGTAAAACCTAAAGGGAAAAGCCTAGCACCACATTGCATTGGCCATCTGATCTCACGTCTGGAGACAGTCAAAATGATCCTTAGAATTCTTCCCTACCTCTTTCCTCGGCCGAGATACATGCATTCACCTACAGCTGCATACAGCACTTGCGAGACAATTCGAATAGAAGCAAAACATTCTTGGGGTAAAACCTAAAGGGAAACGCCTAGAACCATATTGCATTGGCCATCTGATCTAACTTCTGGAGACAGTCAAAATGCTCCTCCGAATTCTTCCCTACCTCTTTCCTCGGCCGAGATACATGCATTCATCTACAGCTGCATACAGCACTTCTGAGACAATTCGAATAGAAGCAAAACATTCTTCGGATAAAACCTAAAGGGAAAAGCCTAGCACCACATTGCATTGGCCATCTGATCTAACCTCTGGAGACAGTCAAAATGATCCTTAGAATTCTTCCCTACCTCTTTCCTCTGCCGAGATGCATGCATTCATCTACAGATGCATACAGCACTTCTGAGACAATTCGAATAGAAGCAAAACATACTTGGGGTAAAACCTAAAGGGAAAAGCCTAGCACCACATTGCATTGGCCATCTGATCTAACCTCAGGAGACAGTCAAAATGATCCTTAGAATTCTTCCCTACCTCTTTCCTCTGCCGAGATACATGCATTCATCTACAGATGCATACAGCACTTCTGAGACAATTCGAATAGAAGCAAAACATTCTTGGGGTAAAACCTAAAGGGAAAAGCCTAGCGCCACATTGCATTGGCCATCTGATCTAACTTCTGGAGACAGTCAAAATGCTCCTTAGAATTCTTCCCTACCTCTTTCCTCGGCCGAGATACATGCATTCATCTACAGCTGCATACAGCACTTCTGAGACAATTCGGATAGAAGCAAAACTTTTTTGGGGTAAAACCTAAAGGGAAAAGCCTAGAACCATATTGCATTGGCCGTCTGATCTAACTTCTGGAGACAGTCAAAATGATCCTTAGAATTCTTCCCTACCTCTTTCCTCGGCCGAGATACATGCATTCACCTACAGCTGCATACAGCACTTGCGAGACAATTCGAATAGAAGCAAAACATTCTTGGGGTAAAACCTAAAGGGAAACGCCTAGAACCATATTGCATTGGCCATCTGATCTAACTTCTGGAGACAGTCAAAATGCCCCTCCGAATTCTTCCCTACCTCTTTCCTCGGCCGAGATACATGCATTCATCTACAGCTGCATAAAGCACTTGTGAGACAATTCGAATAGAAGCAAAACATTCTTGGGGTAAAACCTAAAGGGAAAAGCCTAGCACCACATTGCATTGGCCATCTGATCTAACTTCTGGAGACAGTCAAAATGATCCTTAGAATTCTCCCCTACCTCTTTCCTCTGCCGAGATACATGCATTCATCTACTGCTGCATACAGCACTTCTGAGACAATTCGAATAGAAGCAAAACATTCTTGGGGTAAAACCTATAGGGAAAAGCCTAGCACCACATTGCATTGGCCGTCTGATCTAACTTCTGGAGACAGTCAAAATGCTCCTTAGAATTCTTCCCTTCCTCTTTCCTCTGCCGAGATACATGCATTCATCTACAGCTGCATACAGCACTTCTGAGACAATTCGAATAGAAGCAAAATATTCTTGGGGTAAAACCTAAAGGGAAAAGCCTAGCACCACATTGCATTGGCCATCTGATCTAACTTCTGGAGACAGTCAAAATGCTCCTTAGATTTCTCCCGATCCTCTTTCCTCTGCCGAGATATATGCATTCATCTACAGCAGTATACAGCACTTCTGAGACAATTCGAACAGAAGCAAAACATTCTTGGGGTAAAACCTAAAGGGAAAAGCTTGGCACCACATTGCATTGGCCATCTGATCTAACTTCTGGAGACAGTCAAAAAGCTCCTTAGAATTCTTCCCTACCTCTTCCCTCGGCCGAGATACATGCATTCATCTTCAGCTGCATACAGCACTTCTGAGACAATTCGAATAGAAGCAAAACATTCTTGGGGTAAAACCTAAAGGGAAAAGCCCAGCACCACATTGCATTGGCCATCTGATCTAACTTCTGGAGACAGTCAAAATGCTCCTTAGGATTCTTCCCTACCTCTTTCCTCTGCCGAGATACATGCATTCATCTACAGCTGCATACAGCACTTGGGAGACAATTCGAATGGAAGCAAAACATTCTTGGGGTAAAACCTAAAGGGAAAAGCCTAGCACCACATTGCATTGGCCATCTGATCTAACTTCTGGAGACAGTCAAAATGATCCTTAGAATTCTCCCCTACGTCTTTCCGCTGCCGAGATACATGCATTCATCTACAGCTGCATACAGCACTTCTGAGACAATTCGAATATAAGGAAAACTTTTTTGGGGTAAAACCTAAAGGGAAAAGCCTAGCACCACATTGCATTGGCTGTCTGATCTCACATCTGGAGACAGTCAAAATGATCCTTAGAATTCTTCCCTACCTCTTTCCTCGGCCGAGAGACATGCATTCATCTACAGCTGCATACAGCACTTGTGAGACAATTCGAATAGAAGCAAAACATTCTTGGGGTAAAACCAAAAGAGAAAAGCCTAGCACCACATTGCATTGGACATCTGATCTAACCTCTGGAGACAGTCAAAATGATCCTTAGAATTCTTCCCTACCTCTTTCCTCGGCCGAGATACCTGCATTCATCTACAGCTGCATACAGCACTTGTGAGACAATTCAAATAGAAGCAAAAAATTCTTGGGGTAAAACCTAAAGGGAAAAGCCTGGCACCACATTGCATTGGCCATCTGATCTAACTTCTGGAGACAGTCAAAATGCTCCTTAGAATTCTTCCCTACCTCTTTCCTCTGCCGAGATACATGCATTCATCTTCAGCTGCATACAGCACTTCTGAGACAATTCGAATAGAAGCAAAACATTCTTGGGGTAAAACCTGAAGGGAAACGCCTAGAACCACATTGCATTGGCCCTCTGATCTAACTTCTGGAGACAGTCAAAATGCTCCTCCGAATTCTTCCCTACCTCTTTCCTCGGCCGAGATACATGCATTCATCTTCAGCTGCATACAGCACTTCTGAGACAATTCGAATAGAAGCAAAACATTCTTGGGGTAAAACCAAAAGGGAAAAGCCTAGCACCACATTGCATTGGCCATCTGATCTAACTTCTGGAGACAGTCAAAATGCTCCTTAGAATTCTTCCCTACCTCTTTCCTCTGCCGAGATACATGCATTCATCTTCAGCTGCATACAGCACTTCTGAGACAATTCGAATAGAAGCAAAACATTCTTGGGGTAAAACCTGAAGGGAAACGCCTAGAACCACATTGCATTGGCCCTCTGATCTAACTTCTGGAGACAGTCAAAATGCTCCTCCGAATTCTTCCCTACCTCTTTCCTCGGCCGAGATACATGCATTCATCTACAGCTGCATACAGCACTTCTGAGACAATTCGAATAGAAGCAAAACATTCTTGGGGTAAAACCAAAAGGGAAAAGCCTAGCACCACATTGCATTGGCCATCTGATCTAACTTCTGGAGACAGTCAAAATGATCCTTAGAATTCTTCCCTACCTCTTTCCTCGGCCGAGATACATGCATTCATCTACAGCTGCATACAGCACTTCTGAGACAATTCGAATAGAAGCAAAACATTTTTGGGGTAAAACCTAAAGGGAAAAGCCTTGCACGACATTGCATTGGCCATCTGATCTAACCTCTGGAGACAGTCAAAATGATCCTTAGAATTCTTCCCTACCTCTTTCCTCGTCCGAGAGACACGCATTCATCTACACATGCATACAGCACTTCTGAGACAATTCGAATAGAAGCAAAACATTCTTGGGGTAAAACCTAAAGGGAAAAGCCTAGCACCACATTGCATTGGCCATCTGATCTAACCTCAGGAGACAGTCAAAATGCTCCTTAGAATTCTTCCCTACCTCTTTCCTCGGCCGAGAGACATGCATTCATCTACACATGCATACAGCACTTCTGAGACAATTCGAATAGAAGCAAAACATTCTTGGGGTAAAACCTAAAGGGAAACGCCTAGAACCACATTGCATTGGCCATCTGATCTAACTTCTGGAGACAGTCAAAATGCTCCTTAGGATTCTTCCCTACCTCTTTCCTCTGCCGAGATACATGCATTCATCTACAGCTGCATAAAGCACTTGTGAGACAATTCGAATAGAAGCAAAACATTCATGGGGTAAAACCTAAAGGGAAAAGCCTAGCACCACATTGCATTGGCCATCTGATCTAACTTCTGGAGACAGTCAAAATGATCCTTAGAATTCTCCCCTACGTCTTTCCGCTGCCGAGATACATGCATTCATCTACAGCTGCATACAGCACTTCTGAGACAATTCGAATAGAAGCAAAACATTCTTGGGGTAAAACCTAAAGGGAAAAGCCTAGCACCACATTGCATTGGCCATCTGATCTAACTTCTGGAGACAGTCAAAATGATCCTTAGAATTCTTCCCAACCTCTTTCCTCTGCCGAGATACATGCATTCATCTACAGCTGCATACAGCACTTGTGAGACAATTCGAATAGAAGCAAAACATTCATGGGGTAAAACCTAAAGGGAAAAGCCTGGCACCACATTGCATTGGACATCTGATCTAACTTCTGGAGACAGTCAAAATGCTCCTTAGAATTCTTCCCTACCTCTTTCCTCGGCCGAGATACATGCATTCATCTTCAGCTGCATACAGCACTTGGGAGACAATTCGAATAGAAGCAAAACATTCTTGGGGTAAAACCTGAAGGGAAACGCCTAGAACCACATTGCATTGGCCCTCTGATCTAACTTCTGGAGACAGTCAAAATGCTCCTCCGAATTCTTCCCTACCTCTTTCCTCGGCCGAGATACATGCATTCATCTACAGCTGCATACAGCACTTCTGAGACAATTCGAATAGAAGCAAAACATTCTTGGGGTAAAACCTAAAGGGAAAAGCCTAGCACCACATTGCATTGGCCATCTGATCTAACTTCTGGAGACAGTCAAAATGATCCTTAGAATTCTTCCCTACCTCTTTCCTCGGCCGAGATACATGCATTCATCTACAGCTGCATACAGCACTTGTGACACAATTTGAATAGAAGCAAAACATTTTTGGGGTAAAACCTAAAGGGAAAAGCCTTGCACGACATTGCATTGGCCATCTGATCTAACCTCTGGAGACAGTCAAAATGATCCTTAGAATTCTTCCCTACCTCTTTCCTCGTCCGAGAGACACGCATTCATCTACACATGCATACAGCACTTCTGAGACAATTCGAATAGAAGCAAAACATTCTTGGGGTAAAACCTAAAGGGAAAAGCCTAGCACCACATTGCATTGGCCATCTGATCTAACCTCAGGAGACAGTCAAAATGATCCTTAGAATTCTTCCCTACCTCTTTCCTCTGCCGAGATACATGCATTCATCTACAGCTGCATACAGCACTTGTGAGACAATACGAATAGAAGCAAACCATTCTTGGGGTAAAACCTAAAGGGAAAAGCCTAGCACCACATTGCATTGGCCATCTGATCTAACCTCAGGAGACAGTCAAAATGCTCCTTAGAATTCTTCCCTACCTCTTTCCTCGGCCGAGAGACATGCATTCATCTACACATGCATACAGCACTTCTGAGACAATTCGAATAGAAGCAAAACATTCTTGGGGTAAAACCTAAAGGGAAACTCCTAGAACCACATTGCATTGGCCATCTGATCTAACTTCTGGAGACAGTCAAAATGATCCTTAGAATTCTTCCCTACCTCTTTCCTCGGCCGAGATACATGCATTCATCTACAGCTGCATAAAGCACTTGTGAGACAATTCGAATAGATGCAAAACATTCTTGGGGTAAAACCTAAAGGGAAAAGCCTAGCACCACATTGCATAGGCCATCTGATCTAACTTCTGGAGACAGTCAAAATGATCCTAAGAATTCTCCCCTACCTCCTTCCTCGGCCGAGATACATGCATTCCTCTACAGCAGTATACAGCACTTCTGAGACAGTTCAAATAGAAGCAAAACATTCTTGGGGTAAAACCTAAAGGGAAAAGCCGGGCACCACATTGCATTGGCCATCTGATCTAACTTCTGGAGACAGTCAAAATGCTCCTTAGAATTTTTCCCTACCTATTCCCTCGGCAGAGATACATGCATTCATCTTCAGCTGCATACAGCACTGCTGAGACAATTCGAATAGAAGCAAAACATTCTGGGGGTAAAACCTAAAGGGAAAAGCCTAGCACCACATTGCATTGGACATCTGATCTCACTTCTGGAGACAGTCAAAATGATCCTTATGATTCTTCCCTACCTCTTTCCTCTGCCGAGATACATGCATTCATCTGCAGCTGCATACAGCACTTGGGAGACAATTTGAATAGAAGCAAAACTTTTTTGGGGTAAAACCTAGAGGGAAAAGCCTAGCACCACATTGCATTGGCCGTCTGATCTCACGTCTGGAGACAGTCAAAATGATCCTTAGAATTCTTCCCTACCTCTTTCCTCGGCCGAGATACATGCATTCATCTACAGCTGCATACAGCACTTGTGAGACAATTCGAATAGAAGCAAAACATTCTTGGGGTAAAACCTAAAGGGAAAAGCCTTGCACGACATTGCATCGGCCATCTGATCTAACCTCTGGAGACAGTCAAAATGATCCTTAGAATTCTTCCCTACCTCTTTCCTCGGCCGAGAGACACGCATTCATCTACACATGCATGCAGCACTTCTGAGACAATTCGAATAGAAGCAAAACATTCTTGGGGTAAAACCTAAAGGGAACAGCCTAGCACCACATTGCATTGGCCATCTGATCTAACCTCAGGAGACAGTCAAAATGCTCCTTAGGATTCTTCCCTACCTCTTTCCTCTGCCGAGATACATGCATTCATCTACAGCTGCATACTGCACTTGTGAGACAATTCGAATAGAACCAAACCATTCTTGGGGTAAAACCTAAAGGGAAAAGCCTAGCACCACATTGCATTGGCCATCTGATCTAACCTCAGGAGAGAGTCAAAATGCTCCGTAGAATTCTTCCCTACCTCTTTCCTCGGCCGAGAGACATGCATTCATCTACACATGTATACAGCACTTCTGAGACAATTCGAATAGAAGCAAAACATTCTTGGGGTAAAACCTAAAGGGAAACGCCTAGAACCACATTGCATTGGCCATCTGATCTAACTTCTGGAGACAGTCAAAATGCTCCTCCGAATTCTTCCCTACCTCTTTCCTCTGCCGAGATACATGCATTCATCTACAGCTGCATAAAGCACTTGTGAGACAATTCGAATAGAAGCAAAACATTCTTGGGGTAAAACCTAAAGGGAAAAGCCTAGCACCACATTGCATTGGCCATCTGATCTAACTTCTGGAGACAGTCAAAATGATACTTAGAATTCTCCCCTACCTCTTTCCGCTGCCGAGATACATGCATTCATCTACAGCTGCATACAGCACTTGTGAGACAATTCGTATAGAAGCAAAACATTCTTGGGGTACAACCTAAAGGGAAACGCCTAGAACCACATTGAATTGGCCATCTGATCTAACTTCTGGAGACAGTCAACATGCTCCTCCGAATTCTTCCCTACCTCTTTCCTCGGCCGAGATACATGCATTCATCTACAGCTGCATACAGCACTTCTGAGACAATTCGGATAGAAGCAAAACTTTTTTTGGGTAAAACCTAAAGGGAAAAGCCAAGCACCACATTGCGTTGGCCGTCTGATCTCACGTCTGGAGACAGTCAAAATGATCCTTCGAATTCTTCCCTACCTCTTTCCTCAGCCGAGATACATGCATTCATCTACAGCTGCATACAGCACTTGTGAGACAATTCGAATAGAAGCAAACCATTCTTTGGGTAAAACCTAAAGGGAGAAGCCTAGCACCACATTGCATTGGCCATCTGATCTAACCTCAGGAGACAGTCAAAATGCTCCTTAGAATTCTTCCCTACCTCTTTCCTCGGCCGTGAGACATGCATTCATCTACACATGCATACAGCACTTCTGAGACAATTCGAATAGAAGCAAAACATTCTTGGGGTAAAACCTAAAGGGAAACGCCTAGAACCACATTGCATTGGCCATCTGATCTAACTTCTGGAGGCAGTCAAAATGCTCCTCCGTATTCTTCCCTACCTCTTTCCTCGGCCGAGATACATGCATTCATCTACAGCAGTATACAGCACTTCTGAGACAGTTCAAATAATAGCAAAACATTCTTGGGGTAAAACCTAAAGGGAAAAGCCGGGCACCACATTGCATTGGCCATCTGATCTAACTTCTGGAGACAGTCAAAATGCTCCTTAGAATTTTTCCCTACCTATTCCCTCGGCAGAGACACATGCATTCATCTACAGCTGCATACAGCACTGCTGAGACAATTCGAATAGAAGCAAAACATTCTGGGGGTAAAACCTAAAGGCAAAAGCCTAGCACAACGTTGCACTGGCAGTATGACCTCACTTCTGGAGACGGATCAAATGATCCTCCGAATTCTTCCCAACCTCTTTCCTCGGCCGAGATACATGCATTCATCTTCAGGTGCATACAGCACTTGGGAGACAATTCGAATAGAAGCAAAACATTCTTGGGGTAAAACCTAAAGGGAAAAGCCTAGAACCACATTTCATTGGCCATCTGATCTAACCTCTGGAGACAGTCAAAATGATCCTTAGAATTCTTCCCTACCTCTTTCCTCGGCCGAGATACATGCATTCATCTACAGCTGCATACAGCACTTCTGAGACAATTCAAATACAAGCAAAACATTCTTGGGGTAAAACCTATAGGGAAAAGCCTAGCACCACATTGCATTGGCCATCTGATCTAACTTCTGGAGACAGTCAAAATGCTCCTTAGAATTCTTCCCTACCTCTTTCCTCTGCCAAGATACATGCATTCATCTACAGGTGCATACAGCACTTGGGAGACAATTCGAATAGAAGCAAAACATTCTTGGGGTAAAACCTAAAGGGAAAAGCCTGGCACCACATTGCATTGGCCATCTGATCTAACTTCTGGAGACAGTCAAAAAGCTCCTTAGAATTCTTCCCTACCTCTTTCCTCTGCCGAGATACATGCATTCATCTTCAGCTGCATACAGCAGTTCTGAGACAATTCGAATAGAAGCAAAACATTCTTGGGGTAAAACCTAAAGGGAAAAGCCCAGCACCACATTGCATTGGCCATCTGATCTAACTTCTGGAGACAGTCAAAATGATCCTTAGAATTCTCCCCTACGTCTTTCCTCTGCTGGGATACATGCATTAATCTAAAGCTGCATGCAGCACTTGTGAGACAATTCGAATAGAAGCAAAACTTTTTTGGGGTAAAACCTAAAGGGAAAAGCCTAGCACCACATTGCATTGGCCGTCTGATCTCACGTCTGGAGACAGTCAGAATGATACTTAGAATTCTCCCCTACGTCTTTCCGCTGCCGAGATACATGCATTCATCTACAGCTGAATACACCGCTTCTGAGACAATTCGAATAGAAGCAAACCTTTTTTGGGGCAAAACGTAAAGGGAAAAGCCTAGCACCACATTGCATTGGCCATCTGATCTAACTTCTGGAGACAGTCAAAATGATCCTTAGAATTCTTCCCTACCTCTTTCCTCGGCCGAGATACATGCATTCATCTCCAGCTGCATACAGCACCTCTGAGACAATTCGAATAGAAGCAAAACATTCTTGGGGTAAAACCTAAAGGGAAAAGCCTAGCACCACATTGCATTGGCCATCTGATCTAACTTCTGGAGACAGTCAAAATGATCCTTAGAATTCTCCCCTACCTCTTTCCGCTGCCGAGATACATGCATTCATCTACTGCTGCATACAGCACTTCTGAGACAATTCGAATAGAAGCAAAACATTCTTGGGGTAAAACCTAAAGGGAAACGCCTAGAACCACATTGCATTGGCCATCTGATCTAACTTCTGGAGACAGTCAACATGGTCCTCCGAATTCTTCCCTACCTCTTTCCTCGGCCGAGATACATGCATTCATCTACAGCTGCATACAGCACTTGGGAGACAATTCGAATAGAAGCAAAACATTCTTGCGGTAAAACCTAAAGGGAAAAGCCTAGCACCACATTGCATTGGCCATCTGATCTAACTTCTGGAGACAGTCAAAATGCTCCTTAGATTTCTCCCGATCCTCTTTCCTCTGCCGAGATACATGCATTCATCTACAGCAGTATACAGCACTTCTGAGACAATTCGAATAGAAGCAAAACTTTCTTGGGGTAAAACCTAAAGGGAAAAGCCCGGCACCACATTGCATTGGCCATCTTATCTAACTTCTGGAGACAGTCAAAAAGCTCCTTAGAATTCTTCCCTACCTCTTCCCTCGGCCAAGATACATGCATTCATCTACAGCTGCATAAAGCACTTGTGAGACAATTCGAATAGAAGCAAACCATTCTTGGGGTAAAACCTAAAGGGAAAAGCCTAGCACCACATTGCATTGGCCATCTGATCTAACCTCAGGAGACAGTCAAAATGCTCCTTAGAATTCTTCCCTACCTCTTTCCTCGGCCGAGAGACATGCATACATCTACACATGCATACAGCACTTCTGAGACAATTCGAATAGAAGCAAAACATTCTTGGGGTAAAACCTAAAGGGAAACGCCTAGAACCACATTGCATTGGCCATCTGATCTAACTTCTGGAGACAGTCAAAATGCTCCTTGGAATTCTCCCTACCTCTTTCCTTGGCCGAGATACATGCATTCATCTACAGCTGCTTACAGTACTTGGGAGACAATTCGAATAGAAGCAAAACATTCTTGGGGTAAAACCTAAAGGGAAAAGCCTAGAACCACATTGCATTGGCCATCTGATCTAACCTCTGTAGACAGTCAAAACGATCCTTAGAATTCTTCCCTACCTCTTTCCTCTGCCGAGATACATGCATTCATCTACAGCTGCTTATAGTACTTGGGAGACAATTCGAAGAGAAGCAAAACATTCTTGGGGTAAAACCTAAATGGAAAAGCCTAGCACCACATTGCATTGGCCATCTGATCTAACTTCTGGAGACAGTCAAAATGATCCTTAGAATTCTCCCTACCTCTTTCCTCTGCCGAGATACATGCATTCATCTACAGCTGCATACAGCACTTGGGAGACAATTCGAATAGAAGCAAAACATTCTTGGGGTAAAACCTAAAGGGAAAAGCCTAGCACCACATTGCATAGGCCATCTGATCTAACCTCTGGAGACAGTCAAAATGATACTTAGAATTCTTCCCTACCTCTTTCCTCTGCCGAGATACATGCATTCATCTACAGCAGCATACAGCACTTGGGAGACAATTCGAATGGAAGCAAAACATTCTTGGGGTAAAACCTAAAGGGAAAAGCCTAGCACCACATTGCATTGGCCATCAGATCTAACCTCTGGAGACAGTCAAAATGATACTTAGAATTCTTCCCTACCTCTTTCCTCTGCCGAGATACATGCGTTCATCTACAGCTGCATACAGCACTTCTGAGACAATTCGAATAGAAGCAAAACATTCTTGGGGTAAAACCTAAACGGAAAAGCCTAGCACCACATTGCACTGGCCATATGATCTCACTTCTGGAGACAGATCAAATGCTCCTCCGAATTCTTCCCTACCTCTTTCCTCGGCCGAGATACATGCATTCATCTACAGCTGCATACAGTACTTGGGAGACAATTCGAATAGAAGCAAAACATTCTTGGGGTAAAACCTAAATGGAAAAGCCTAGCACCACATTGCATTGGCCATCTGATCTAACTTCTGGAGACAGTCAAAATGATCCTTAGATTTCTCCCTACCTCTTTCCTCTGCCGAGATACATGCATTCATCTACAGCTGCATACAGCACTTGTGAGACAATTCAAATCGAAGCAAAACATTCTTGGGGTAAAACCTAAAGGGAAAAGCCTAGCACCACATTGCATTGGCCATCTGATCTCACGTCTGGAGACAGTCAAAATGATACTTAGAATTCTTCCCTACCTCTTTCCTCTGCCGAGATACATGCATTCATCTACAGCTGCATACAGCACTTGGGAGACAATTCGAATAGAAGCAAAACATTCTTGGGGTAAAACCTAAATGGAAAAGCCTAGCACCACATTGCATTGGCCATCTGATCTAACTTCTGGAGACAGTCAAAATGCTCCTTAGATTTCTCCCGATCCTCTTTCCTCTGCCGAGATACATGCATTCATCTACAGCAGTATACAGCACTTCTGAGACAATTCGAATAGAAGCAAAACTTTCTTGGGGTAAAACCTAAAGGGAAAAGCCCGGCACCACATTGCATTGGCCATCTGATCTAACTTCTGGAGACAGTCAAAAAGCTCCTTAGAATTCTTCCCTACCTCTTCCCTCGGCCAAGATACATGCATTCATCTACAGCTGCATAAAGCACTTGTGAGACAATTCGAATAGAAGCAAACCATTCTTGGGGTAAAACCTAAAGGGAAAAGCCTAGCACCACATTGCATTGGCCATCTGATCTAACCTCAGGAGACAGTCAAAATGCTCCTTAGAATTCTTCCCTACCTCTTTCCTCGGCCGAGAGACATGCATACATCTACACATGCATACAGCACTTCTGAGACAATTCGAATAGAAGCAAAACATTCTTGGGGTAAAACCTAAAGGGAAACGCCTAGAACCACATTGCATTGGCCATCTGATCTAACTTCTGGAGACAGTCAAAATGCTCCTTGGAATTCTCCCTACCTCTTTCCTTGGCCGAGATACATGCATTCATCTACAGCTGCTTACAGTACTTGGGAGACAATTCGAATAGAAGCAAAACATTCTTGGGGTAAAACCTAAAGGGAAAAGCCTAGAACCACATTGCATTGGCCATCTGATCTAACCTCTGTAGACAGTCAAAACGATCCTTAGAATTCTTCCCTACCTCTTTCCTCTGCCGAGATACATGCATTCATCTACAGCTGCTTATAGTACTTGGGAGACAATTCGAATAGAAGCAAAACATTCTTGGGGTAAAACCTAAATGGAAAAGCCTAGCACCACATTGCATTGGCCATCTGATCTAACTTCTGGAGACAGTCAAAATGATCCTTAGAATTCTCCCTACCTCTTTCCTCTGCCGAGATACATGCATTCATCTACAGCTGCATACAGCACTTGGGAGACAATTCGAATAGAAGCAAAACATTCTTGGGGTAAAACCTAAAGGGAAAAGCCTAGCACCACATTGCATAGGCCATCTGATCTAACCTCTGGAGACAGTCAAAATGATACTTAGAATTCTTCCCTACCTCTTTCCTCTGCCGAGATACATGCATTCATCTACAGCAGCATACAGCACTTGGGAGACAATTCGAATGGAAGCAAAACATTCTTGGGGTAAAACCTAAAGGGAAAAGCCTAGCACCACATTGCATTGGCCATCAGATCTAACCTCTGGAGACAGTCAAAATGATACTTAGAATTCTTCCCTACCTCTTTCCTCTGCCGAGATACATGCGTTCATCTACAGCTGCATACAGCACTTCTGAGACAATTCGAATAGAAGCAAAACATTCTTGGGGTAAAACCTAAACGGAAAAGCCTAGCACCACATTGCACTGGCCATATGATCTCACTTCTGGAGACAGATCAAATGCTCCTCCGAATTCTTCCCTACCTCTTTCCTCGGCCGAGATACATGCATTCATCTACAGCTGCATACAGTACTTGGGAGACAATTCGAATAGAAGCAAAACATTCTTGGGGTAAAACCTAAATGGAAAAGCCTAGCACCACATTGCATTGGCCATCTGATCTAACTTCTGGAGACAGTCAAAATGATCCTTAGATTTCTCCCTACCTCTTTCCTCTGCCGAGATACATGCATTCATCTACAGCTGCATACAGCACTTGTGAGACAATTCAAATCGAAGCAAAACATTCTTGGGGTAAAACCTAAAGGGAAAAGCCTAGCACCACATTGCATTGGCCATCTGATCTAACCTCTGGAGACAGTCAAAATGATACTTAGAATTCTTCCCTACCTCTTTCCTCTGCCGAGATACATGCATTCATCTACAGCTGCATACAGCACTTGGGAGACAATTCGAATAGAAGCAAAACATTCTTGGGGTAAAACCTAAAGGGGAAAGCCTAGCACCACATTGCATTGGCCATCTCATCTAACTTCTGGAGACAGTCAAAATGCTCCTTTGAATTCTCCCTACCTCTTTCCTTGGCCGAGATACATGCATTCATCTTCACCTGCATACAGCACTTGTGAGACAAATCGAATAGAAGCAAAACATTCTTGGGGTAAAACCTAAAGGGAAAAGCCTAGCACCACATTGCATTGGCCATCTGATCTAACCTCTGGAGACAGTCAAAATGATACTTAGAATTCTTCCCTACCTCTTTCCTCTGCCGAGATACATGCGTTCATCTACAGCTGCATACAGCACTTGTGAGACAATTCGAATAGAAGCAAAACATTCTTGGGGTAAAACCTAAAGGGAAAAGCCTAGCACCACATTGCACTGGCCATATGATCTAACTTCTGGAGACAGATCAAATGCTCCTCAGAATTCTTCCCAACCTCTTTCCTCGGCCGTGATACATGCATTCATCTACAGCTGCATACAGCACTTGGGAGACAATTCGAATTGAAGCAAAACATTCTTGGGGTAAAACCTAAAGGGGAAAGCCTAGCACCACATTTCATTGGCCATCTGATCTAACTTCTGGAGACAGACAAAATGCTCCTTAGAATTCTTCCCTACCTCTTTCCTCGGCCGAGATACCTGCATTCATCTACAGCTGCATACAGGACTTGTGAGACAATTCGAATAGAAGCAAAACATTTTTGGGGTAAAACCTAAAGGGAAAAGCCTAGCACCACATTGCATTGGCCATCTGATCTAACCTCTGGAGACAGTCAAAATGATCCTTAGAATTCTTCCCAACCTCTTTCCTCGGCCGAGATACATGCATTCATCTACAGCTGAATACAGCACTTCTGAGACAATTCGAATAGAAGCAAAACATTCTTCGGGTAAAACCCAAAGGGAAAAGCCTAGCACCACATTGCATTGGCCATCTGATCTAACTTCTGGAGACAGTCAAAATGCTCCTTAGAATTCTCGCTACCTCTTTCCTTGGCCGAGATACATGCATTCATCTTCACCTGCATACAGCACTTCTGAGACAAATCGAATAGAAGCAAAACATTCTTGGGGTAAAACCTAAAGGGAAAAGCCTAGCACCACATTGCATTGGCCATCTGATCTAACTTCTGGAGACAGATCAAATGCTCCTCCGAATTCTTCCCAACCTCTTTCCTCGGCCGAGATACATGCATTCATCTTCAGCTGCATACAGCACTTGGGAGACAATTCGAATAGAAGCAAAACATTCTTGGGGTAAAACCTAAAGGGAAAAGCCTAGCACCACATTGCATTGGCCATCTGATCTAACCTCTGGAGACAGTCAAAATGATACTTAGAATTCTTCCCTACCTCTTTCCTCGGCCGAGATACATGCATTCATCTTCACCTGCATACAGCACTTGTGAGACAAATCGAATAGAAGCAAAAAATTCTTGGGGTAAAACCTAAAGGGAAAAGCCTAGCACCACATTGCATTGGCCATCTGATCTAACCTCTGGAGACAGTCAAAATGATACTTAGAATTCTTCCCTACCTCTTTCCTCTGCCGAGATACATGCGTTCATCTACAGCTGCATACAGCAATTGGGAGACAATTCGAATAGAAGCAAAACATTCTTGGGGTAAAACCTAAAGGGAAAAGCCTAGCACCACATTGCATTGGCCATCTGATCTAACTTCTGGAGACAGTCAACATGCTCCTCCGAATTCTCCCTACCTCTTTCCTTGGCCGAGATACATGCATACATCTTCACCTGCATACAGCACTAGTGAGACAAATCGAATAGAAGCAAAACATTCTTGGGGTAAAACCTAAAGGGAAAACGTAGCACCACATTGCATTGGCCATATGATCTAACTTCTGGAGACAGTTCAAATGCTCCTTAAGATTCTTCCCTGCCTCTTTCCTCGGCCGAGATACATGCATTCATCTACAGCTGCATACAGTACTTGGGAGACAATTCGAATGGAAGCAAAACATTCTTGGGGTAAAACCTAAATGGAAAAGCCTAGCACCACATTGCATTGGCCATCTGATCTAACTTCTGGAGACAGTCAAAATGATCCTTAGAATTCTCCCTACCTCTTTCCTCTGCCGAGATACATGCATTCATCTACAGCTGCATACAGTACTTGGGAGACAATTCGAATAGAAGCAAAACATTCTTGGGGTAAAACCTAAATGGAAAAGCCTAGCACCACATTGCATTGGCCATCTGATCTAACTTGTGGAGACAGACAAAATGCTCCTTAGAATTCTTCCCTACCTCTTTCCTCGGCCGAGATACATGCATT
Source organism: Melanerpes formicivorus (assembly GCF_026170545.1). NCBI lineage: Eukaryota > Metazoa > Chordata > Aves > Piciformes > Picidae > Melanerpes > Melanerpes formicivorus. The sequence goes on along the minus strand of NW_027142492.1, from coordinate 637,499 downwards.
CATCTACAGCTGCATACAGCGCTTGGGAGACACTTCGAATAGAAGCAAAACATTCTTGGCGTAAAACCTAAAGGGAAAAGCCTAGCACCACATTGCATTGGCCATCTGATCTAACCTCTGGAGACAGTCAAAATGATACTTAGAATTCTTCCCTACCTCTTTCCTCTGCCGAGATACATGCATTCATCTACAGCTGCATACAGCACTTGGGAGACAATTCGAATAGAAGCAAAACATTCTTGGGGTAAAACCTAAATGGAAAAGCCTAGCACCACATTGCATTGGCCATCTGATCTAACTTCTGGAGACAGTCAAAATGCTCCTTTGAATTCTCCCTACCTCTTTCCTTGGCCGAGATACATGCATTCATCTTCACCTGCATACAGCACTTGTGAGACAATTCGAATAGAAGCAAAACATTCTTGGGGTAAAACCTAAAGGGAAAAGCCTAGCACCACATTGCATTGGCCATCTGATCTAACCTCTGGAGACAGTCAAAATGATACTTAGAATTCTTCCCTACCTCTTTCCTCTGCCGAGATACATGCGTTCATCTACAGCTGCATACAGCACTTGTGAGACAATTCGAATAGAAGCAAAACATTCTTGGGGTAAAACCTAAAGGGAAAAGCCTAGCACCACATTGCACTGGCCATATGATCTAACTTCTGGAGACAGATCAAATGCTCCTCCGAATTCTTCCCAACCTCTTTCCTCGGCCGAGATACATGCATTCATCTACAGCTGCATACAGCACTTGGGAGACAATTCGAATTGAAGCAAAACATTCTTGGGGTAAAACCTAAAGGGGAAAGCCTAGCACCACATTTCATTGGCCATCTGATCTAACTTCTGGAGACAGACAAAATGCTCCTTAGAATTCTTCCCTACCTCTTTCCTCGGCCGAGATACATGCATTCATCTACAGCTGCATACAGCGCTTGGGAGACAATTCGAATAGAAGCAAAACATTCTTGGGGTAAAACCTAAAGGGAAAAGCCTAGCGCCACATTGCATTGGCCATCTGATCTAACCTCTGGAGACAGTCAAAATGATCCTTAGAATTCTTCCCAACCTCTTTCCTCGGCCGAGATACATGCATTCATCTACAGCTGAATACAGCAATTGGGAGACAATTCGAATAGAAGCAAAACATTCTTGGGGTAAAACCTAAATGGAAAAGCCTAGCACCACATTGCATTGGCCAACTGATCTAACTTCTGGAGACAGTCAAAATGATCCTTAGAATTCTCCCTACCTCTTTCCTCTGCCGAGATACATGCATTCATCTACAGCTGCATACAGCACTTGTGAGACAATTCAAATCGAAGCAAAACATTCTTGGGGTAAAACCTAAAGGGAAAAGCCTAGCACCACATTGCATTGGCCATCTGATCTAACCTCTGGAGACAGTCAAAATGATACTAAGAATTCTTCCCTACCTCTTTCCTCTGCCGAGATACATGCATTCATCTACAGCTGCATACAGCACTTGGGAGACAATTCGAACAGAAGCAAAACATTCTTGGGGTAAAACCTAAAGGGAAAAGCCTAGCACCACATTTCATTGGCCATCTGATCTAACTTCTGGAGACAGTCAAAATGCTCCTTAGAATTCTCCCTACCTCTTTCCTTGGCCGAGATACATGCATTCATCTACAGCTGCTTACAGTACTTGGGAGACAATTCGAATAGAAGCAAAACATTCTTGGGGTAAAACCTAAAGGGAAAAGCCTAGCACCACATTGCATTGGCCTTCTGATCTAACTTCTGGAGACAGTCAAAATGCTCCTTAGAATTCTCCCAACCTCTTTCCTCGGCCGAGATACATGCATTCATCTACAGCTGAATACAGCACTGGTGAGACAATTCGAATAGAAGCAAAACATTCTTGGGGTAAAACCTAAAGGGAAAAGCCTAGAACCACATTGCATTGGCCATCTGATCTAACCTCTGTAGACAGTCAAAATGATCCTTAGAATTCTCCCTACCTCTTTCCTCTGCCGAGATACATGCATTCATCTACAGCTGCATACAGCACTTGGGAGACAATTCGAATAGAAGCAAAACATTCTTGGGGTAAAACCTAAAGGGAAAAGCCTAGCACCACATTGCATAGGCCATCTGATCTAACCTCTGGAGACAGTCAAAATGATACTTAGAATTCTTCCCTACCTCTTTCCTCTGCCGAGATACATGCATTCATCTACAGCTGCATACAGCACTTGGGAGACAATTCGAATGGAAGCAAAACATTCTTGGGGTAAAACCTAAAGGGAAAAGCCTAGCACCACATTGCATTGGCCATCTGATCTAACCTCTGGAGACAGTCAAAATGATACTTAGAATTCTTCCCTACCTCTTTCCTCTGCCGAGATACATGCGTTCATCTACAGCTGCATACAGCACTTCTGAGACAATTCGAATAGAAGCAAAACATTCTTGGGGTAAAACCTAAAGGGAAAAGCCTAGCACCACATTGCACTGGCCATATGATCTCACTTCTGGAGACAGATCAAATGCTCCTCCGAATTCTTCCCTACCTCTTTCCTCTGCCGAGATACATGCATTCATCTACAGCTGCATACAGCACTTGGGAGACAATTCGAATAGAAGCAAAACATTCTTGGGGTAAAACCTAAAGGGGAAAGCCTAGCACCACATTTCATTGGCCATCTGATCTAACTTCTGGAGACAGACAAAATGCTCCTTAGAATTCTTCCCTACCTCTTTCCTCGGCCGAGATACATGCATTCATCTACAGCTGCATACAGCGCTTGGGAGACAATTCGAATAGAAGCAAAACATTCTTGGGGTAAAACCTAAAGGGAAAAGCCTAGCACCACATTGCATTGGCCATCTGATCTAACCTCTGGAGACAGACAAAATGCTCCTTAGAATTCTTCCCAACCTCTTTCCTCGGCCGAGATACATGCATTCATCTACAGCTGAATACAGCACTTCTGAGACAATTCGAATAGAAGCAAAACATTCTCGGGGTAAAACCTAAAGGGAAAAGCCTAGCACCACGTTGCACTGGCCATATGATCTCACTTCTGGAGACAGATCAAATGCTCCTCCGAATTCTTCCCAACCACTTTCCTCGGCCGAGATACATGCATTCATCTACAGCTGTATACAGCACTTGGGAGACAATTCGAATAGAAGCAAAACATTCTTGGGGTAAAACCTAAAGGGGAAAGCCTAGCACCACATTGCATTGGCCATCTGATCTAACCTCTGGAGACAGTCAAAATGATCCTTAGAATTCTTCCCTACCTCTTTCCTCTGCCGAGATACATGCATTCATCTACAGCTGCTTACAGTACTTGGGAGACAATTCGAATAGAAGCAAAACATTCTTGGGGTAAAACCTAAATGGAAAAGCCTAGCACCACATTGCATTGGCCATCTGATCTAACTTCTGGAGACAGTCAATATGCTCCTTAGAATTCTTCCCTACCTCTTTCCTCGGCCGAGATACATGCATTCAACTACAGCTGCTTACAGTACTTGGGAGACAATTCGAATAGAAGCAAAACATTCTTGGGGTAAAACCTAAATGGAAAAGCCTAGCACCACATTGCATTGGCCATCTGATCTAACATCTGGAGGCAGTCAAAATGCTCCTTAGAATTCTTTCCTACCTCTTTTCTTCGGCCGAGATACATGCATTCATCTACAGATGCATACAGTACTTCTGAGACAATTCGAATAGAAGCAAACGATTCTTGGGGTAAAACCTAAAGGGAAAAGCCTGGCACCACATTGCATTGGCCATCTGATCTAACTTCTGGAGACAGTCAAAATGATATTTAGAATTCTTCCCTACATCTTTCCTCTGCCGAGATACATGCATTCATCTACAGCTGCATACAGCACTTGGGAGACAATTCGAATAGAAGCAAACCATTCTTGGGGTAAAGCCTATAGGGAAAAGCCTAGCACCACATTGCATTGGCCATCTGATCTCACTTCTGCAGACAGATCAAATGCTCCTCCGAATTCTTCCCAACCTCTTTCCTTGGCCGAGATACATGGATTCATCTTCAGCTGCATACAGCACTTCTGAGACAATTTGAATAGAAGCAAAACATACTTGGGGTATAACCTAAAGGGAAAAGCTTAGCACCACATTGCATTGGCCATCTGATCTAACTTCTGGAGACAGTCAAAATGCTCCTTAGAATTCTTCCCTACCTCTTTTCTTCGGCCGAGATGCATGCATTCATCTACAGCTGCATACAGCACTTCTGAGACAATTCGAATAGAAGCAAAACATTCTTGGGGTAAAACCTGAAGGGAAAAGCCTAGCACCACATTGCATTGGCCATCTGATCTAACTTCTGGAGACAGCCAAAATGCTCCTTAGAATTCTTCCCTACCTCTTGCCTCGGCAGAGATACATGCATTCATCTACAGCTGCATACAGCACTTCTGAGACAATTTGAATAGAAGCAAAACATTCTTGGGGTAAAACCTAAAGGGAAAAGCCTAGCACCACATTGCATTGGCCTTCGGTTCTAACTTCTGGAGACAGTCAAAATGATCCTTAGAGTTCTTCCCTACCTCTTTCCTCTGCCGAGATACATGCATTCCCCCCTCTCTGCCAAGGGGGGTTACTCTCATTTCTGTGTTACACTGTTGTATATCTTTGTATATATTGTAGATAATGTAAATTTGTAATTATTCCCCTGCATACTCTACATTGCTTTGTAAATATAGCTCCACTGCTTTGCTAATTCAGCTTGTGAGTTATTTTTTTTCCTTTCCCTTCAATTTTTCTTTCCCTTTTATTTTACAAGGGGGAAGGGAGGTGGCTTCTTGGCCTTACCCTTTCCAAACCCACCACAGAATAGAAGCAAAACATTCTTGGGGTAAAACCTAAAGGGAAAAGCATAGCAATTCGAATAGGAGCAAAACATTCTTGGGGTAAAACCTAAAGGGAAAAGTCTAGCGCCACATTGCATTGGCCATCTGATCTAACTTCTGGAGACAGTCAAAATGATCCTTAGAATTCTTCCCTACCTCTTTCCTCGGCCGACATACATGCATTCATCTACAGCTGCATACAGCACTTCTGAGACAATTCGAATAGAAGCAAAACATTCTTGGGGTAAAACCTAAAGGGAAAAGCCTAGCACCACATTGCACTGGCCATATGATCTCACTTCTGGAGACAGATCAAATGCTCCTCCGAATTCTTCCCTACCTCTTTCCTCGGCCGAGATACATGCATTCATCTACAGCTGCATACAGCACTTGGGAGACAATTCGAATAGAAGCAAAACATTCTTGGGGCAAAACCTAAAGGGGAAAGCCTAGCACCACATTTCATTGGCCATCTGATCTAACTTCTGGAGACAGACAAAATGCTCCTTAGAATTCTTCCCTACCTCTTTCCTCGGCCGAGATACATGCATTCATCTACAGCTGCATACAGCGCTTGGGAGACAATTCGAATAGAAGCAAAACATTCTTGGGGTAAAACCTAAAGGGAAAAGCCTAGCACCACATTGCATTGGCCATCTGATCTAACCTCTGGAGACAGTCAAAATGATCCTTAGAATTCTTCCCAACCTCTTTCCTCGGCCGAGATACATGCATTCATCTACAGCTGAATACAGCACTTCTGAGAAAATTCGAATAGAAGCAAAACATTCTTGGGGTAAAACCTAAAGGGAAAAGCCTAGCACCACGTTGCACTGGCCATATGATCTCACTTCTGGAGACAGATCAAATGCTCCTCCGAATTCTTCCCAACCTCTTTCCTCGGCCGAGATACATGCATTCATCTACAGCTGCATACAGCACTTGGGAGACAATTCGAATAGAAGCAAAACATTCTTGGGGTAAAACCTAAAGGGGAAAGCCTAGCACCACATTGCATTGGCCATCTGATCTAACCTCTGGAGACAGTCAAAATGATCCTTAGAATTCTTCCCTACCTCTTTCCTCTGCCGAGATACATGCATTCATCTACAGCTGCATACAGCACTTTTGAGAGAATTCGAATAGAAGCAAAACAGTCTTGGGGGAAAACCTAAAGGGAAAAGCCTAGCACCACATTGCATTGGCCATCTGATCTAACTTCTGGAGACAGTCAAAATGATCCTTAGAATTCTTCCCTACCTCTTTCCTCGGCCGAGATACATGCATTCATCTACAGCTGCATACAGCACTTCTGAGACAATTCAAATAGAAGCAAACCATTCTTGGGGTAAAACCTAAAGGGAAAAGCCTCGCACCACATTGCATTGGCCATCTGATCTAACTTCTGGAGACAGTCAAAATGATATTTAGAATTCTTCCCTACCTCTTTCCTCTGCCGAGATACATGCATTCAACAACAGCTGCTTACAGTACTTGGGAGACAATTCGAATAGAAGCAAAACATTCTTGGGGTAAAACCTAAATGGAAAAGCCTAGCACCACATTGCATTGGCCATCTGATCTAACTTCTGGAGACAGTCAATATGCTCCTTAGAATTCTTCCCTACCTCTTTCCTCTGCCGAGATACATGCATTCATCTACAGCTGCATACAGCACTTGGGAGAAAATTCGAATAGAAGCTAAACATTCTTGGGGTAATACCTAAAGGGAAAAGCCTAGCACCACATTGCATTGGCCATCTGATCTAACTTCTGGAGACAGTCAAAATGCTCCTTAGAATTCTACCCTACCTCTTTCCTCGGCCGAGATACATGCGTTCATCTACAGCTGCATGCAGCAATTGGGAGACAATTCGAATAGAAGCAAAACATTCTTGGGTTAAAACCTAAAGGGAAAAGCCTAGCACCACATTGCATTGGCCATCTGATCTAACATCTGGAGGCAGTCAAAATGCTCCTTAGAATTCTTTCCTACCTCTTTTCTTCGGCCGAGATACATGCATTCATCTACAGATGCATACAGTACTTCTGAGACAATTCGAATAGAAGCAAACGATTCTTGGGGTAAAACCTAAAGGGAAAAGCCTGGCACCACATTGCATTGGCCATCTGATCTAACTTCTGGAGACAGTCAAAATGATATTTAGAATTCTTCCCTACATCTTTCCTCTGCCGAGATACATGCATTCATCTACAGCTGCATACAGCACTTGGGAGACAATTCGAATAGAAGCAAAACATTCTTGGGGTAAAGCCTATAGGGAAAAGCCTAGCACCACATTGCATTGGCCATCAGATCTAACTTCTGGAGACAGTCAAAATGATTCTTAGGATTCTTCCCTACCTCTTTCCTCTGCCGAGATACATGCATTCATCTACATCTGCATACAGCACTTCTGAGACAATTCGAATAGAAGCAAAACATTCTTGGGGTAAAACCTAAAGGGAAAAGCCTAGCACCACATTGCATTGGCCATCTGATCTCACTTCTGCAGACAGATCAAATGCTCCTCCGAATTCTTCCCTACCTCTTTCCTTGGCCGAGATACATGGATTCATCTTCAGCTGCATACAGCACTTCTGAGACAATTTGAATAGAAGCAAAACATACTTGGGGTATAACCTAAAGGGAAAAGCTTAGCACCACATTGCATTGGCCATCTGATCTAACTTCTGGAGACAGTCAAAATGCTCCTTAGAATTCTTCCCTACCTCTTTTCTTCGGCCGAGATGCATGCATTCATCTACAGCTGCATACAGCACTTCTGAGACAATTCGAATAGAAGCAAAACATTCTTGGGGTAAAACCTGAAGGGAAAAGCCTAGCACCACATTGCATTGGCCATCTGATCTAACTTCTGGAGACAGCCAAAATGCTCCTTAGAATTCTTCCCTACCTCTTGCCTCGGCCGGGATACCTGCATTCATCTACAGCTGCATACAGCACTTCTGAGACAATTTGAATAGAAGCAAAACATTCTTGGGGTAAAACCTAAAGGGAAAAGCCTAGCACCACATTGCATTGGCCTTCGGTTCTAACTTCTGGAGACAGTCAAAATGATCCTTAGAATTCTTCCCTACCTCTTTCCTCTGCCGAGATACATGCATTCCCCCCTCTCTGCCAAGGGGGGTTACTCTCATTTCTGTGTTACACTGTTGTATATCTTTGTATATATTGTAGATAATGTAAATTTGTAATTATTCCCCTGCATACTCTACATTGCTTTGTAAATATATCTCCACTGCTTTGCTAATTCAGCTTGTGAGTTATTTTTTTTCCTTTCCCTTCAATTTTTCTTTCCCTTTTATTTTACAAGGGGGAAGGGAGGTGGCTTCTTGGCCTTACCCTTTCCAAACCCACCACAGAATAGAAGCAAAACATTCTTGGGGTAAAACCTAAAGGGAAAAGCCTAGCAATTCGAATAGGAGCAAAACATTCTTGGGGTAAAACCTAAAGGGAAAAGCCTAGCGCCACATTGCATTGGCCATCTGATCTAACTTCTGGAGACAGTCAAAATGATCCTTAGAATTCTTCCCTACCTCTTTCCTCGGCCGACATACATGCATTCATCTACAGCTGCATACAGCACATCGGAGACAATTCGAATAGAAGCAAAACATTCTTGGGGTAAAACCTAAAGGGAAAAGCCTAGCACCACATTGCATTGGCCATCTGATCTAACTTCTGGAGACAGTCAAAATGATCCTTAGAATTCTTCCCTACCTCTTTCCTCGGCCGAGATACATGCATTCATCTACAGCTGCATATAGCACTTGGGAGACAATTCGAATAGAAGCAAACCATTCTTGGGGTAAAACCTAAAGGGAAAAGCCTAGCACCACATTGCATTGGCCATCTGATCTAACTTCTGGAGACAGTCAAAATGACCCTTAGAATTCTTCCCTACCTCTTTCCTCGGCCGAGATACATGCATGCATCTGCAGCTGCATACAGCACTTCTGAGAAAATTCGAATAGAAGCAAGCCATTCTTGGGGTAAAACCTGAAGGGAAAAGCCCAGCACCACATTGCCTTGGTGTGGCCGGTTGACGTTGCCCCCTTAAGAAAGGGAATATGGTGGACGGAAGTTGGTAAACGGAAGGAATAGTCTAAACTAATTTCATTGGTGAAGTGGGAGGAAGCACCTTCTGAGCTGGGACTATACTGGGTTTTTCCAGCACCTTATCTTCAGTCTTGCTTCCGCTCCTCCACAGAGCAGCTCTGTCTGTGCTGGTGTGGTGGGTGGAAGGGCAAGGCCGAGAAGCCTCCTCCCTTTCCCCTTGTAAAGTAAAAGGGAAAAAAAAATTGAAGGGAAAGGAAAAAAAAACTCGCAAGCTGAATTAGCAAAGCAGTGGAGCTATATTTACAAAGCAATGTAGGGTTTGCAGGGGATTATTTAAAAATTTACAATATCTACAATATATACAAAGATATACAACAGAGTAACACAGAAATGAGAGTAATCCCTCTCGGCAGAGAGGGGTCCCCCACCTCCGCTCTCCCCTCTCTCCCCCCCTTTCCCCAGAATGGGATAGAAAGAGAAAGGAAAGAGAGGAAAAAAAAGTTAGAAGCAGTTCGTGTTAATTGGAAAGGAGTTAATATACAGGCCTGGTATCTTATCGGCCTCAAGGCCGAAGCCTTGGCAGGAAGCCCAGGACAGAAAGCTGTTGCCTGAAGAAGAGGCGGAAGCAAGACTGAAGATAAGGTGCTGGAGAAACTCAGTATAGTCCCAGCTCATAAAGTGCTTCCTCCCACTCGTCCAATGAAATTAGTTTAGACTATTCCTTCCGTTTACCAACTTCCGTCCACCATATTCCCTTTCTTAAGGGGGCAACGTCAACCGGCCACAGTCCACCCCTTCTAAACAATTTCATTGGCTGTTCATACTGTCCATCCAATCCAAAACGATATTTACAGTTCGTGAGTAAAGTTCATAGTCCATTCCGGCTATGCTCAGATGTAGATGATTCAAAAGTCCAAGAAAATCAGAAAATGAGAAAAATGGAAAACAGTTCATTTCTTCACCGATGAAGCGAAGAAAAGGGAAACAGGGATTCTCAGGGTCTCTTAGTTGACTCAGGGCTCTCAGGGATCTCAGGGTTCGTGCACCGTAGATGTCTCATTGATTCTTCCTTTGGACGCGATGTAGCTGTACAACAGTTCGAAATTAACCTCTTTCAGCTAAAGTTAAATTTCTTTGTGGAATACACTGAATTTTACCATTCTCTTGCATTACCCAATAAGTGTGACCTGGACCTTCAGCTGAGACCACCCCTCGGACAGGTTTAGCCTCTCCTGAGGGTGAAAATACCCAAACAGTTTTACCTAACAGATTCTTTTCTCTAACAACAGGAACTCTATCACCTTCTACTTTCCGTAGCAAATCTGAATGTGCAGGTCCAGCTCGGTTCACTGAACCTCTACTATTTACCAGCCAGGTTGCTTGTGCTAAATGCTTTTCCCAGTTTTTCAAAGATCCACCTCCCATGGCTTTGAGAGTGGTCTTCAACAAACCGTTGTAGCGTTCAATCTTCCCTGAAGCTGGTGCATAGTAGGGAATGTGGAATATCCACTCAATACCGTGCTCTTTTGCCCAGCTCTTTACAAGGTTGTTCTTGAAATGAGTTCCGTTGTCTGACTCAATCCTCTCTGGAGTTCCGTGTCTCCACAGGATCTGTCTCTCCAGACCGAGAATGGTGTTGTGTGCAGTTGCATGTGGAACTGGATAAGTTTCCAACCATCCAGTGTTTGCCTCTACCATAGTAAGCACGTATTGCTTACCAGAACGAGAACGTGGTAGAGTGATGTAGTCAATCTGCCAAGCTTCACCATACTTGTACTTGGACCATCTGTCACCATACCACAAGGGCTTAAGTCGTTTTGCCTGCTTAATAGCAGCACAAATGTCACAGTCATGGATGACTTGTGTGATAGCATCCATGGAAATGTCTATGGATCTGTCACGAGCCCATTGGTATGTTGCATCTCTGCCTTGATGTCCTGACGAATCGTGAGCCCACCGAGCTAAGAATATCTCACCTCGGTGTTTCCAGTCGAGATCAAGATTAGAGTCCATGTCTACTTGAGAAACTCTTGCAGCCAGATCGGCCTGATGGTTGTGTTGCTGTTCCTCAGTAGCTTTGCTCTTAGGAATGTGAGCATCGATGTGTCTCACTTTCACTGGAATTCTCTCGATTCGATCAGCAATGTCCTGCCATAGGTTGGCTGCCCAAATGGGTTTTCCTTTTCTCTGCCAACCACTCTTTTTCCAGTTCTTTAGCCAACCCCATAGAGCATTGGCTACCATCCATGAGTCGGTGTAGAGATAAAGCTTTGGCCATCTCTCACGTTCAGCTACGTCGAGAGCTAGCTGGACAGCTTTTACCTCTGCGAATTGACTGGACTCTCCTTCTCCATCTTTCGCCTCTGCAACTCGGCGTGTTGGACTCCACACTGCAGACTTCCACCTTCGCTTGTTTCCAACAAGACGACAGGAACCGTCTGTGAACAAAGCGTATTTCTTTTCATCATCAGAAAGGTCATTGTAAGGAGGAGCTTCCTCAGCACGAGTCACTTTCTCCTCTGGAGGTTTGGCACAGTTGATGCCTTCAGGCCAACTTGAGATCACCTCCACTAGACCAGGTCTTTCAAGATTTCCCATTCGAGCTCTCTGTGTTATCAGAGCCATCCACTTAGACCACGTTGAGTCTGTGGCATGATGTGGTGTGGATCCTTTGCCTTTGAACATCCAATTCAAAACTGGTAATCTGGGAGCTAAGAGAAGTTGTGATTCAGTTCCAATCACTTCAGAAGATGCTTTCACTCCTTCATAGGCAGCTAAGATTTCTTTCTCTGTTGGAGTATAATTAGCCTCTGAACCTCTGTAACCTCGACTCCAGAAACCAAGAGGTCGTCCACGTGTCTCACCTGGAGCTTTTTGCCACAAGCACCAGGTTGGACCATTGTCACTTGCAGCCGTGTACAAAATGTTCTTAATGTCTGGACCATCTCGGACAGGTCCCAGACCCATTGCTTGAATCACCTCTTGCTTTATCTGGTCAAAGGCTGCTTGTTGTTCAGGTCCCCAGTGGAAATGGTTTCTCTTTCTAGTCACATCATACAGAGGTTTCACAATCTGACTGTATCCAGGAATGTGCAGTCTCCAAAATCCCACTATCCCCAAGAAACGTAGGGTCTCTTGCTTGTTGGTGGGACTTGCCATGGTAGAGACTCTATTTACCACATCCACTGGAATGTGTCGGCGTCCATCCTGCCAGCGCACTCCCAGAAACTGAATCTCTGTGGTAGGTCCTTTCACTTTGTCTCGCTTGATGGCAAAACCTGCATTCAGAAGAATGTCAATGATTTTGTTACCTTTCTCAAAGACTTCCTCAGCAGTTTTACCCCAGACGATGATATCGTCGATGAACTGGATGTGTTCTGGAGCACCTCCTTTCTCCAGAGCATCGTGGATCACTGCATGACAGATGCTTGAGCTGTGGATCCAGCCCATTGGCAGCCTGTTGAAAGTGTACTGGATTCCTCTCCAGGTGAAAGCAAACTGAGGCCTGCATTCCTCTGCTATGGGAATAGAGAAAAATGCATTAGCAATGTCTATGGTAGCATACCATTTGGCCTCTTTGGATTCCAGCTCATACTGTAGCTCCATCATGTCTGGTACTGCTGCACTCATCGGTGGTGTCACTTCGTTTAGGGCTCGGTAGTCTACTGTCAGACGCCAGTCTCCATTCTGCTTCCGCACAGGCCACACTGGACTGTTGAAAGGTGAATGAGTTTTGCTGATGACTTTCTGACTCTCCAACTGACGAATCAGATTCTGAATGGGCAACAAAGAGTCACCGTTGGTTCTGTATTGTCTGTGATGCACAGTCTGAGAAGCAACCGGCAATTTAATGTCCTGTATCTTATGTTGTCCCACAACTGCAGATTCATCAGAAAGCTCAGGTCTGGCAGACAGCTTCAATTTTTGTCCATCAATTTCTATAGAAGCTACTCCAAAAGCCCATTTGTAACCTCTAGGGTCTTTGAAACGCCCTTCTCTCAGAAAATCAATTCCCAAAATACAAGGTGCGTCAGGTCCGGTCACAACTGTATGCTTCCTCCATTGTTTACCAGTTAAACTTATATTAACCTCTACCTTACTTAACTCTTGAGATCCACCAGTGACTCCCAGAATAGTTATAGACTCTGATCCCTGATAATTTGATGGTATTATGGTGCACTGAGCTCCTGTGTCAACCAAGGCCCTGTACTTCCGAAATTGTGAAGTGCCAGGCCACTGGATGTACACATCCCAATAGATTCTGTTATCTCTGTTATCCCTCTCCTCCCCCTGGCGGGAGGCAGGGCACCCCTAGTTATGGGGAACATGCGCACATGTGCATTGCACATATTGTGCAGGGTTATAACTTTGCATGTTATAACTGGAGCCACTGTTGGAGCCATAAGAGTTGTTCTGGGGAACTGTGGAAGTAACAGCTACCCTTCTGGTATTGCTACCTTGGGTTCTGCCACTTTGCAATTCCCTCAGTCTCCTGAAAAGATTAGAAGTTGGTTGGCCATCCCAGCGGTTCATGTTCTCACCAAACTGATCACGCAGAGTTATCCAAATAGTTCTACGTGATTGCCTTGGCGGTCTGTTTTGGAGTGACCTGTTTTGGAACGTCCTGTTTTGGAATGACCTCCTTGGAGGACGTGTATTCCTCACAGATGAGACTTGTACCCACCTGGAGGAAGAATTGAAATTATCCCTTTGTGCCAATTGGGATATGGAATTTCTAAATTCATCTTTTAACTCTCTCATGCAATTCTCAATCTTTCCAGACAGAGTTTCAATGGCTGAAACCAAAGAACCACGTGTCATGCTATCCTCCAGTTGTCTCATTTGATCACTGAATTGGCCAACCGTAGGAGAAGCTCCACCATAACTTCTTGACACAATTCTGCTTGCCAGAATGTTTGCATAATTAGAAGGAGCAAGTTTGATGATCTTTTTAGCAAGACCAATACCCACAGGAACGTCATCAGGATTCAGAGTTTCATGTTCACCATAGAGTAGCTCCCTAACAGCAAATTCTCTCAAGCGCTTAATTCCCTCATCTATGGTAGTCCAGGGTTTAGGATTCCATGGAAGATCATCTCGGGAAGGGTATCTCAGGGCAACCGCTATTAAAAGGCGTATCCACAGATTAACCTTACCGAGAGCTTCGCCTAGATGTCTATCTATTCCATTGTCCCTTGAGAGAGTTCCTAACTGAGCTGCTGACTTGTCTCCAACTGTTAGAGCTGAAGCACCTGTATCATAACACCTACTAAGCCAAGCTAGAACTGGCTCCTTATCTGCCCTGGTGAAATCTTTACGGACATTTCGCAATTCCTCCCTTGGAGAAGAACAGTCTGTAATATCATCTTCATCTTCATCTCCCTGAATTCTTTGCCCATAAAATCCTGCTGTCATTCTCCTAAGGATCTCTTTAAGCTGAGAACCACCTTTGCCAGCTGCTTTCCTAGCTTCATCCCTATCCTGCTTTGATCTCACTAGGTTAGCTAGATCTTTAAAACAAACCTTCTCTTCCTCCTGAGCAGGATCTTTTAGAGTAGAGGGTCCCTCACCAGGATCAGTCTCCTCCTCTTCTTCTCCATCTTTGCCTTTTCCAGCTCTAGTCTTTAAAGGAGCCATCTTGACTGGAGCTGTGTTTGAATTTACAGCCACCTTAATGGAAGCTGACAGGTCCTGAGATAAATCAGCTGCTGGGGCAGTGACTTCCGGTCCCACCGAGGGAGTGGGTGGAAGTGACGTTGCTCCATTACTGGCCGACGGAGAAGAAGAAGAAGGAGAAGGAGTGGGAGAAGGAGTAGGTGCCATGTTGATACCAGCCGATGCCCTTGGCTGCTTGCTAGAATCAGCAAAGTCATTTAGGGCTGTTTTACCAATTAACTTTTTAGCCTTCTTTTTAACTGACACGGGTTCTCCACAGTCCTCGTCACTAGATGACTCTGGGACTGATCGAGAGCCACGGCGTTTTCTTTTTGACCTAGTTTTAATAACAAAACAAGCTCTGGATATCTTTCTCTCTCGCCGCAGAGAGAACAGTAAATATGCAATTACCATCACCAGCAACAGATTTATACACATCACATAAATCACCTTTGGATCCCAGGCATCACCTAAAGTTACTGTCTCCTCAGGCGGAATCTTAAAACCCTTTATCTCAATTGGGAGAGTGGTGGAGGTAACATTCCTGTATCTCACTGGCCATAATAAATTAATACATTTTCCATACCATAATTTAACTTTATACATAACCCACATATAAATTGTCCGCACCAAATATTTGCCCAGGTAATCCAAAATCAAACCCAAACAATATCTGTAAACCAGAGCCCCAAAAATTGAAAAGAACAATCGCTCCACAAACCACAATACCTTCATGTTTGCTAATTCAGCTAGAAAACACTAAATCAATCAAATAATAAATTGAACTAATTATCTGCCGCACGTTGGGTACGCCAATAAAAAAAATGTGGTGGGTGGAAGGGCAAGGCCGAGAAGCCTCCTCCCTTTCCCCTTGTAAAGTAAAAGGGAAAAAAAAATTGAAGGGAAAGGAAAAAAAAACTCGCAAGCTGAATTAGCAAAGCAGTGGAGCTATATTTACAAAGCAATGTAGGGTTTGCAGGGGATTATTTACAAATTTACAATATCTACAATATATACAAAGATATACAACAGAGTAACACAGAAATGAGAGTAATCCCTCTCGGCAGAGAGGGGTCCCCCACCTCCGCTCTCCCCTCTCTCCCCCCCTTTCCCCAGAATGGGATAGAAAGAGAAAGGAAAGAGAGGAAAAAAAAGTTAGAAGCAGTTCGTGTTAATTGGAAAGGAGTTAATATACAGGCCTGGTATCTTATCGGCCTCAAGGCCGAAGCCTTGGCAGGAAGCCCAGGACAGAAAGCTGTTGCCTGAAGAAGAGGCGGAAGCAAGACTGAAGATAAGGTGCTGGAGAAACTCAGTATAGTCCCAGCTCATAAAGTGCTTCCTCCCACTCGTCCAATGAAATTAGTTTAGACTATTCCTTCCGTTTACCAACTTCCGTCCACCATATTCCCTTTCTTAAGGGGGCAACGTCAACCGGCCACAGCTGGGCTTTCTGCCAAGGCCTCGGCCTTGAAAACACGATACCAGGCCTGTATATTAACTCCTTTCCAATTAACACAAACTGCTTCTAACATTTTTTTTTTTCCTCTCTTTTCTCTCTCTTTCTATCCCACTCTGGGGAAAGGGGGGGAGAGAGGGGAGAGCGGAGGTGGGGAACCCCCTCTGTCCAGAGGGGCGTCACTCTCATTTCTGTGTTACTCTGTTGTATATCTTTGTATATATTGTAGATATTGTAAATTTGTAAATATCCCCCTGCAAACCCTTCATTGCTTTGTAAATATAGCTCCACTGCTTTGCTAATTCAGCTTGTGAGGGTTTTTTTTTTCCTTTCCCTTCAATTTTTTTTCCTTTTACCTTACAAGAGGGAAGGGAGGAGGCTTCTCGGCTTTACCCTCCCAAACCCACCACATTTTTTTTATTGGCGTACCCAACGTGTGGCAGATAATTAGTTTAATTTATTATTTGATTGATTTAGTGTTTTCCAGCTGAATTAGCAAACATGAAGGTATTGTGGTTTGTGGAGCGATTATTCTTTTCAATTTTTGGGGCTCTGGTTTACAGATATTGTTTGGGTTTGATTTTGGATTACCTGGGTAAATATTTGGTGCGGACAATTTATATGTGGGTTATGTATAGAGTTAAACTATGGTATGGAAAATGTATTAATTTATTATGGCCAGTGAGATACAGGAATGTTACCTCCACCACTCTCCCAATTGAGATAAAGGGTTTTAAGATTCCGCCTGAGGAGACAGTAACTTTAGGTGATGCCTGGGATCCAAAGGTGATTTATGTGATGTGTATAAATCTGTTGCTGGTGATGGTAATTGCATATTTACTGTTCTCTCTGCGGCGAGAGAGAAAGATATCCAGAGCTTGTTTTGTTATTAAAACTAGATCAAAAAGGAAACGCCGTGGCTCTCGATCAGTCCCAGAGTCATCTAGTGACGAGGACTGTGGAGAACCCGAGTCAGTCAAAAAGAAGGCTAAAAAATTAATTGGTAAGGCAGCTCTAAATGACTTTGCTGATTCCAGCAAGCTGCCAAAGGCGGCAGCTGGTATCAACATGGCGCCTACTCCTTCTCCTTCTTCTTCTCCGTCGGCCATTAACGGAGCAACATCACTTCCACCCACTCCCTCGTTGGGACCGGAAGTCACTGCCCCAGCAGCTGATTTATCTCAGGACCTGTCAGCTTCCATTAAGGTGGCTGTAAATTCAAACACAGCTCCAGTCAAGATGGCTCCTTTAAAGACTAGAGGTGCAAAGGCCCAAGATGGAGAAGAAGAGGTGGAGACTGATCCTGGTGAGGGGCCCTCTACTCTAAAAGATCCTGCTCAGGAGGAAGAGAAGGTTTGTTTTAAAGATCTAGCTAACCTAGTGAGATCAAAGCAGGATAGAGATGAAGTTAGGAAGGCAGCTGGCAAAGGTGGTTCTCAGCTTAAAGAAATCCTTAGGAGAATGACAGCAGGATTTTATGGGCAAAGAATTCAGGGAGATGAAGATCAAGATGATATTACAGACTGTTCTTTGCCCCGTGAAGAATTGCGAAATGTCCGTAAAGATTTCACCAGGGCAGATAAGGAGCCAGTTCTAGCTTGGCTTAGTAGGTGTTATGATACAGGTGCTTCAGCTCTAACAGTTGGAGACAAGTCAGCAGCTCAGTTAGGAACTCTCTCGAGGGACAATGGAATAGATAGACATCTAGGCGAAGCTCTCGGTAAGGTTAATCTGTGGATACGCCTTTTAATAGCGGTTGCCCTGAGATACCCTTCCCGAGATGATCTCCCATGGAATCCTAAACCCTGGACTACCATAGATGAGGGAATTAAGCGCTTGAGAGAATTTGCTGTTAGAGAGCTACTCTATGGTGAACATGAAACTCTGAATCCTGATGACATTCCTGTGGGTATTGGTCTTGCTAAAAAGATCATCAAACTTGCTCCTTCTAATTATGCAAACATTCTGGCAAGCAGAATTGTGTCAAGAAATTATGGTGGAGCTTCTCCCACGGTTGGCCAATTCAGTGATCAAATGAGACAATTGGAGGATAGCATGACACGTGGTTCTTTGGTTTCGGCCATTAAAATGATGTCTGGTGATATTCAGAATTGCATAAGAGAGTTAAAGGATGAATTTAGAAATTCCATATCCCAATTGGCACAAAGGGATAATTTCAATTCTTCCTCCAGGTGGGTACAAGTTTCATCTGTGAGGAATACACGTCCTCCAAGGAGGTCATTCCAAAACAGGTCATTCCAAAACAGACCGCCAAGGCAATCACGTAGAACTATTTGGATAACTCTGCGTGATCAGTTTGGTGAGAACATGAACCGCTGGGATGGCCAACCAACTTCTAATCTTTTCAGGAGACTGAGGGAATTGCAAAGTGGCAGAACCCGAGGTAGCAATACCAGAAGGGTAGCTGTTACTTCCACAGTTCCCCAGAACGACTCTTATGGCTCCAACAGTGGCTCCAGTTATAACATGCAAAGTTATAACCCTGCAAACTATGTGCAATGCACATGTGCGCATGTTCCCCATAACTAGGGGTGCCCTGCCTCCCGCCAGGGGGAGGAGAGGGATAACAGAGATTATAGAATCTATTGGGATGTGTACATCCAGTGGCCTGGCACTTCACAATTTCGGAAGTACAGGGCCTTGGTTGACACAGGAGCTCAGTGCACCATAATACCATCAAATTATCAGGGATCAGAGTCTATAACTATTCTGGGAGTCACTGGTGGATCTCAAGAGTTAAGTAAGGTAGAGGTTAATATAAGTTTAACTGGTAAACAATGGAGGAAGCATACAGTTGTGACCGGACCTGACGCACCTTGTATTTTGGGAATTGATTTTCTGAGAGAAGGGCGTTTCAAAGACCCTAGAGGTTACAAATGGGCTTTTGGAGTAGCTTCTATAGAAATTGATGGACAAAAATTGAAGTTATCTGCCAGACCTGAACTTTCTGATGAATCTGCAGTTGTGGGACAACATAAGATACAGGACATTAAATTGCCGGTTGCTTCTCAGACTGTGCATCACAGACAATACAGAACCAACGGTGACTCTTTGTTGCCCATTCAGAATCTGATTCGTCAGTTGGAAAGTCAGAAAGTCGTCAGCAAAACTCATTCACCTTTCAACAGTCCAGTGTGGCCTGTGCGGAAGCAGAATGGAGACTGGCGTCTGACAGTAGACTACCGAGCCCTAAACAAAGTGACACCACCTATGAGTGCAGCAGTACCAGACATGATGGAACTGCAGTATGAGCTGGAATCCAAAGAGGCCAAATGGTATGCTACCATAGACATTGCTAATGCATTTTTCTCTATTCCCATAGCAGAGGAATGCAGGCCTCAGTTTGCTTTCACCTGGAGAGGAATCCAGTACACTTTCAACAGGCTGCCAATGGGCTGGATCCACAGCTCAAGCATCTGCCATGCAGTGATCCACGATGCTCTGGAGAAAGGAGGTGCTCCAGAACACATCCAGTTCATCGATGATATCATCGTCTGGGGCAAAACTGCTGAGGAAGTCTTCAAGAAAGGTAACAAAATCATTGACATTCTTCTGAATGCAGGTTTTGCCATCAAGCGAGACAAAGTGAAAGGACCTACCACAGAGATTCAATTTCTGGGAGTGCGGTGGCAAGATGGACGCCGACACATTCCAGTGGATGTGGTAAATAGAGTCTCTACCATGGCAAGTCCCACAAACAAGCAAGAGACCTTACGTTTATTGGGGATAGTAGGATTTTGGAGACTACACATTCCTGGATACAGTCAGATTGTGAAACCTCTGTATGATGTGACTCGAAAGAGAAACCATTTCCACTGGGGACCTGAACAACAAGCAGCCTTTGACCAGATAAAGCAAGAGGTAATTCAAGCAATGGGTCTGGGACCTGTCCGAGATGGTCCAGACATGAAGAACATTTTGTGCACGGCTGCAAGTGACAATGGTCCAACCTGGTGCTTGTGGCAAAAAGCTCCAGGGGAGACACGTGGACGACCTCTTGGTTTCTGGAGTCGAGGTTACAGAGGTTCGGAGGCTAATTATACTCCAACAGAGAAAGAAATTTTAGCTGCCTATGAAGGAGTAAAAGCATCTTCTGAAGTGATTGGAACTGAGTCACAACTTCTTCTAGCTCCCAGATTACCAGTTTTGAATTGGATGTTCAAAGGCAAAGGATCCACACCTCATCACGCCACAGACTCAACCTGGTCTAAGTGGATGGCTCTGATAACACAGAGAGCTCGAATGGGAAATCTTGAAAGACGTGGTCTAGTGGAGGTGATCTCAAGTTGGCCTGAAGGTATCAACTGTGCCAAACCTCCAGAGGAGAAAGTAACTCGTGCTGAGGAAGCTCCTCCTTACAATGACCTTTCTGATGATGAAAAGAAATATGCTTTGTTCACAGACGGTTCCTGTCGTCTTGTTGGGAACAAGCGAAGGTGGAAGTCTGCAGTGTGGAGTCCAACACGCCGAGTTTCAGAGGCGAAAGATGGAGAAGGAGAATCCAGTCAGTTCGCAGAGGTAAAAGCTGTCCAGCTAGCTCTCGACGTAGCTGAACGTGCGAGATGGCCAAAGCTTTATCTCTACACCGACTCATGGATGGTAGCCAATGCTCTATGGGGTTGGCTAAAGAACTGGAAGAAGAGTGGTTGGCAGAGAAAAGGAAAACCCATTTGGGCAGCCAACCTATGGCAGGACATTGCTGATCGAATCGAGAGAATTCCAGTGAAAGTGAGACACATCGATGCTCACATTCCTAAGAGCAAAGCTACTGAGGAACAACAACACAATCATCAGGCAGATCTAGCTGCAAGAGTTTCTCAAGTAGACATGGACTCTAATCTTGATCTCGACTGGAAACACCGAGGTGAGATATTCTTAGCTCGGTGGGCTCATGATTCGTCAGGACATCAAGGCAGAGATGCAACATACCAGTGGGCTCGCGACAGATCCATAGACATTTCCATGGATGCTATTACACAAGTCATCCATGACTGTGACATTTGTGCTGCTATTAAGCAGGCAAAATGACTTAAGCCCTTGTGGTATGGTGACAGATGGTCCAAGTACAAGTATGGTGAAGCTTGGCAGATTGACTACATCACTCTACCACGTTCTCGTTCTGGTAAGCAATACGTGCTTACTATGGTAGAGGCAAACACTGGGTGGTTGGAAACTTATCCAGTTCCACATGCAACTGCACGCAACACCATTCTCGGTCTGGAGAGACAAATCCTGTGGAGACACGGAACTCCAGAGAGGATTGAGTCAGACAACGGAACTCATTTCAAGAACAACCTTGTAAAGAGTTGGGCAAAAGAGCACGGTATTGAGTGGATATTCCACATTCCCTACTATGCACCAGCTTCAGGGAAGATTGAACGCTACAACGGTTTGTTGAAGACCACTCTCAAAGCCATGGGAGGTGGATCTTTGAAAAACTGGGAAAAGCATTTAGCACAAGCAACCTGGCTGGTAAATAGTAGAGGTTCAGTGAACCGAGTTGGACCTGCACATTCAGATATGCTACGGAAAGTAGAAGGTGATAGAGTTCCTGTTGTTAGAGAAAAGAGTCTGTTAGGTAAAACTGTTTGGGTATTTTCACCCTCAGGCGAGGCTAAACCTATCCGAGGGGTGGTTTCAGCTGAAGGTCCTGGTCACGCTTATTGGGTAATGCAAGAGAATGGTGAAATTCAGTGTATTCCACAAAGAAATTTAACTTTAGCTGAAAGAGGTTAATTTCGAACTGTTGTACAGCTACATCGCGTCCAGAGGAAGAATCAACGAGGAATCTACGGTGCACGAACCCTGAGATCCCTGAGAGCCCTGAGTCAACTAAGAGACCCTGAGATTCCCTGTTTCCCTTTTCTTCGCTTCGTCGGTGAAGAGATGAACTGTTTTCCATTTTTCTCATTTTCTGATTTTCTTGGACTTTTGAATCATCTACATCTGAGCATAGCCGGAATGGACTATGAACTTTACTTACGAACTGTACATATCGTTTTGTATTGGATGGACAGTATGAACAGCCAATGAAATTGTTTTGAAGGGGTGGACTGTGGCCGGTTGACGTTGCACCCTTAAGAAAGGGAATATGGTGGACGGAAGTTGGTAAACGGAAGGAATAGTCTAAACTAATTTCATTGGAAGAGTGGGAGGAAGCACCTTCTGACCTGGGACTATACTGGGTTTTTCCAGCACCTTATCTTCAGTCTTGCTTCCGCTCCTCCACAGAGCAGCTCTGTCTGTGCTGGGCTTTCTGCCAAGGCCTCGGCCTTGAAAACAAGATACCAGGCCTGTATATTAACTCCTTTCCAATTAACACAAACTGCTTCCAACATTTTTTTTTTTCCTCTCTTTTCTCTCTCTTTCTATCTCACTCTGGGGAAAGGGGGGGAGAGAGGGGAGAGCGGAGGTGGGGAACCCCATCTGTCCAGAGGGGGGTCACTCTCATTTCTGTGTTACTCTGTTGTATATCTTTGTATATATTGTAGATATTGTAAATTTGTAAATATCCCCATGCAAACCCTACATTGCTTTGTAAATATAGCTCCACTGCTTTGCTAATTCAGCTTGTGAGTTTTTTTTTTCCTTTCCCTTCAATTTTTTTTCCTTTTACCTTACAAGGGGGAAGGGAGGAGGCATCTCGGCTTTACCCTCCCAAAACCACCACAATTGGCCATCTGATCTAACTTCTGGAGACAGTCAAAATGATCCTTAGAATTCTTCCCTACGTCTTTCCTCTGCCGAGATACATGCATTCATCTACAGCTGCATACAGCACTTCTGAGACAATTTGAATAGAAGTAAACATTCTTGGGGTAAAACCTAAAGGGAAAAGCCTAGAAATTCGAATAGGAGCAAACCATTCTTGGGGTAAAACCTAAAGGGAAAAGCCTAGCACCACATTGCATTGGCCATCGGATCTAACTTCTGGAGACAGTCAAAATGCTCCTTAGAATTCTTCCCTACCTCTTTCCTCGGCCGAGAGACATGCATTCATCTACAGCTGCATACAGCACTTGTGAGACAATTCGAATAGAAGCAAAACATTCTTAGGGTAAAACCTAAAGGGAAAAGCCTAGCACCACAGTGCATTAGCCATCTTATCTAACTTCTGGACACAGTCAAAATGATCCTTAGAACTCGTCCATACCGGTTTCCTCGGACGACATACATGCTTTCATCTACAGCTGCATACAGCACTTGTGAGACAATTCGAATAGAAGGAAACCTTTCTTGGGGTCAAACCTAAAGGGAAAAGCCTAGCACCACATTGCATTGGCCATCGGATCTAACTTCTGGAGACAGTCAAAATGCTCCTTAGAATTCTCCCCTACCTCTTTCCTCTGCCGAGATACATGCATTCATCTAGTGCTGCATACAGCACTTCTGAGACAATTCGAAAAGAAGCAAAACATTCTTGGGGTAAAACCTGAAGGGAAAAGCCTAGCACCACATTGCATTGGCCATCTGATCTCACTTCTGGAGACAGTCAAAATGATCCTTAGAATATTTCCCTAGCTCTTTCCTCTGCCGTGAGACATGCATTCATCTATAGCTGCATACAGCACTTGTGAGACATTTCGCATAGGAGCAAAACATTCTTGGGGTAAAACCTAAGGGGAAAAGCCTAGCACCACATTGCATTGGCCATCTGATCTCACTTCTGGAGACAGTCAAAATGATCCTTAGAATACTTCCCTACCTCTTTCCTCTGCCGAGAGACATGCATTTATCTACAGCTGCATACAGCACTTGGGAGACAATTCGAATAGAAGCAAAACATTCTTGGGGTAAAACCTAACGGGAAAAGCCTTGCACCACATTGCATTGGCCATCTCATCTAACTTCTGGAGACAGTCAAAATGCTCCTTAGAATTCTTCCCTACCTCTTTCCTCGGCCGAGAGACATGCATTCATCTACAGCTGCATACAGCACTTGTGAGACAATGCGAATAGAAGCAAAACATTCTTGGGGTAAAACCTAAAGGGAAAAGCCTAGCACCACATTGCATTGGCTATCTGATCTAACTTCTGGAGACAGTCAAAATGATACTTAGAATATTTCCCTGCCTCTTTCTTCGGCCGAGAGACATGCATTCATCTACAGCTGCATACAGCACTTCTGAGACAATTCGAATAGAAGCAAAACATTCTTGGGGTAAAACCTAAAGGGAAAAGCCTAGCACCACATTTCATTGGCCATCGATTCTAACTTCTGGAGACAGTAAAAATGATCCTTAGAATTCTTCCCTACCTCTTTCCTCGGCCGAGATACATGCATTCATCTACAGCTGCATACAGCACTTCTGAGACCAATCGAATAGAAGCAAAACTTTCTTGGGGTAAAACCTAAAGGGAAAAGCCTAGCACCACATTGCATTGGCCATCTGATCTAACTTATGGAGACAGTCAAAATGATCCTTAGATTTCTTCCCTACCTCTTTTCGCTGCCGAGATACATGCATTCATCTACAGCTGCATACAGCCCTTCTGAGACAATTCGAATGGAAGCAAAACTTTCTTGGGGTAAAACCTAAAGGGAAAAGCCTAGCACCACAGTGTATTAGCCATATTATCTAACTTCTGGACACAGTCAAAATGATCCTTAGAATTCTTCCCTACCTCTTTCCTCGGCAGAGATACATGCATTCATCTACAGCTGCATACAGCACTTGTGAGACAATTCGAATAGAAGCAAAACATTCTTGGGGTAAAACCTAAAGGGAAAAGCCTAGCACCACAGTGCATTAGCCATCTTATCTAACTTCTGGACACAGTCAAAATGATCCTTAGAATTCTTCCCTACCTCTTTCCTCGGCCGATATACATGCATTCATCTACAGCTGCATACAGCACTTCTGAGACAATTCGAATAGAAGCAAACCATTCTTGGGGTCAAACCTAAAGGGAAAAGCCTAGCACCACATTGCATTGGCCATCTGATCTAACTTCTGGAGACAGTAAAAATGCTCCTTAGAATTCTTCCCTACCTCTTTCCTCGGCCGAGAGACATGCATTCATCTACAGCTGCATGCAGCACTTGTGAGACAATTCGAATAGAAGCAAAACATTCTTAGGGTAAAACCTAAAGGGAAAAGCCTAGCACCACAGTGCATTAGCCATCTTATCTAACTTCTGGACACAGTCAAAATGATCCTTAGAATTCTTCCCTACCTCTTTCCTCTGCCGAGATACATGCATTCATCTACAGCTGCATACAGCACTTGTGAGACAATTCGAATAGGAGCAAAACATTCTTGGGGTAAAACCTAAAGGGAAAAGCCTAGCACCACATTGCATTGGCCATCTGATCGAACTTCTGGAGACAGTCAAAATGATCCTTAGAATTCTTCCCTACCTCTTTCCTCGGCCGAGATACATGCATTCATCTACAGCTGCATACAGCACTTGTGAGACAATTCGAATAGAAGCAAAACATTCTTGGGGTAAAACCTAAAGGGAAAAGTCTAGCACCACATTGCATTGGCCATCTGATCTAACTTCTGGAGACAGTCAAAATGCTCCTTAGAATTCTTCCCGACCTCATTCCTCGGCCGATAGACATGCATTCATCTACAGCTGCATACAGCACTTGTGAGACAATTCGAATAGAAGCAAAACATTCTTGGGGTAAAACCTAAAGGGAAAAGCCTAGCACCACATTGCATTGGCCATCGATTCTAACTTCTGGAGACAGTCAAAATGATCCTTTGAATTCTTCCCTACTTCTTTCCTCGGCCGAGATACATGCATTCATGTACAGCTGCATTCAGCACTTGTGAGACAATTCGAATAGAAGCAAAACATTCTTGGGGAAAAACCTAAAGGGAAAAGCCTACCACCACATTGCATTGGCCATCTGATCCCACTTCTGGAGACAGTCAAAATGTTCCTTAGAATATTTCCATACCTCTTTCCTCGGCCGAGATACATGCATTCATCTACAGCTGCATACAGCACTTCTGAGACAATTCGAATAGAAGCAAAACATTCTTGGGGTAAAACCTAAAGGGAAAAGCCTAGCACGACATTGCATTGGCCATCTGATCTGACTTCTGCAGACAGTCAAAATGATCCTTAGAATTCTTCCCTACCTCTTTCCTCTGCCGAGAGATATGCATTCATCTACAGCTGCACACAGCACTTCTGAGACAATACTAATAGAAGCAAAACATTCTTGGGGTAAAACCTAAAGGGAAAAGCCTAGCACCACATTGCATTGGCCATCTGTTCTAACTTTTGCAGACAGTCAAAATGATCCTTAGAATTCTTCCCTACCTCTTTCCTCTGCCGAGAGACATGCATTCATCTACAGCTGCATACAGCACTTGTGAGACAATTCGAATAGAAGCAAAATATTCTTGGGGTAAATCCTAAAGGGAAAACCCTAGCACCACATTGCATTGGCTATCTGATCTAACTTCTGCAGACAGCCAAAATGCTCCTCCGAATTCTCCCCTACCTCTTTCCTCGGCCGAGATACATGCATTCATCTACAGCTGCATACAGCACTTCTGAGACAATTCGAATAGAAGCAAAGCATTCTTGGGGTAAAACCTAAAGGGAAAAGCCTAGCACCACATTGCATTGGCCATCTGATCTCACTTCTGGAGACAGTCAAAATGATCCTTAGAATTCTTCCCTACCTCTTTCCTCTGCCGAGATACATGCATTCATCTACAGCTGCATACAGCACTTCTGAGACAATTCGAATAGAAGCAAAACATTCTTGGGGTAAAACCTAAAGGGAAAAGCCTTGCACCACATTGCATTGGCTATCTGATCTAACTTCTGGAGACCGCCACTTGGTCCTCCGAATTCTTCCCTACCTCTTTTGTCTGCCGACATACATGCATTCATCTACATCTGCATACAGCACTTCTGAGACAATTCGAATGGAAGCAAAACATTCTTGGGGTAAAACCTAAAGGGAAAAGCCTAGCACCACATTGCATTGGCCATCTGATCTAACTTCTGGAGACAGCCAAAATGATCCTTAGAATTCTTCAATACCTCTTTCCTCGGCCGAGATACATGCATTCATCTACAGCTGCATACGGCGCTTCTGAGACAATTCGAATAGAAGCTGTGGTGGGTGGAAGGGTAAGGCCGAGAAGCCTCCTCCCTTCACTCTTGTAAGGCAAAGGGAAAAAAAAATTGAAGGTAAAGGAAAAAAAATCTCACAAGCTGAATTAGCAAAGCAGTGGAGCTATATTTACAAAGCAATGTAGAGTATGCAGGGGAATATTTACAAATTTACAATATCTACAATATATACAAAGATATACAACAGTGTAACACAGAAATGAGAGTGATCCCCCTCGGCAGAGAGGGGGTTCCCCACCTCCGCTCTCCCCTCTCTCCCCCCCCTTTCCCCAGAGTGGGATAGAAAGAGAGAGAAAAGAGAGGAAAAAAAAAAAATGTTAGAAGCAGTTCGTGTTAATTGGAAGGGAGTTAATACAGGCCTGGTATCTTGTTTTCAAGGCCGAGGCCTTGGCAGAAAGCCCAGCACAAGACAGAGCTGCTGCACGAACAAAAGGCGGAAGCAAGACTGAAGATAGAAGTACCAGAGTGCCCAGTTCATTCCCAGTTCACTCCCAGTTCAGAAGGTGCTTCCTCCCACTCTTCCAATGAAATTAGTTTAGACTATTCCTTCCGTTTACCAACTTCCGTCCACCATATTCCCTTTCTTAAGGGGGCAACGTCAACCGGCCACAGTCCACCCCTTCTAAACAATTTCATTGGCTGTTCATACTGTCCATCCAATCCAAAATGATATTTACAGTCCGTAAGTGAAGTTCATAGTCCATTCCGGCTATGCTCAGATGTAGATGATTCAAAAGTCCAAGAAAATCAGAAAATGAGAAAAATGGAAAACAGTTCATTTCATCACTGACAAAGCGAAGAAAAGGGAAACAGGGATTCTCAGGGTCTCTTAGTTGACTCAGGGCTCTCAGGGATCTCAGGGTTCGTGCACCGTAGATTCCTCCGTTGATTCTTCCTCTGGACGCGGTGTAGCTGTACAACAGTTCGAAATTAACCTCTTTCAGCTAAAGTTAAATTTCTTTGTGGAATACACTGAATTTCACCATTCTCTTGCATTACCCAATAAGTGTGACCCGGACCTTCAGCTGAAACCACCCCTCGGACAGGTTTAGCCTCTCCTGAGGGTGAAAATACCCAAACAGTTTTACCTAACAGATTCTTTTCTCTAACAACAGGAACTCTATCACCTTCTACTTTCCGTAGCAAATCTGAATGTGCAGGTCCAGCTCGGTTCACTGAACCTCTACTATTTACCAGCCAGGTTGCTTGTGCTAAATGTTTTTCCCAGTTTTTCAAAGATCCACCTCCCATGGCTTTGAGAGTGGTCTTCAACAAACCGTTGTAGCATTCAATCTTCCCTGAAGCTGGTGCATAGTAGGGAATGTGGAATATCCACTCAATACCGTGCTCTTTTGCCCAGCTCTTTACAAGGTTGTTCTTGAAATGAGTTCCGTTGTCTGACTCAATCCTCTCTGGAGTTCCGTGTCTCCACAGGATCTGTCTCTCCAGACCAAGAATGGTGTTGCGTGCAGTTGCATGTGGAACTGGATAAGTTTCCAACCATCCAGTGTTTGCCTCTACCATAGTAAGCACGTACTGCTTACCAGAACGAGAACGTGGTAGAGTGATGTAGTCAATCTGCCAAGCTTCACCATACTTGTACTTGGACCATCTGTCACCATACCACAAGGGCTTAAGTCGTTTTGCCTGCTTAATAGCAGCACAAATGTCACAGTCATGGATGACTTGTGTGATAGCATCCATGGAAATGTCTATGGATCTGTCACGAGCCCATTGGTATGTTGCATCTCTGCCTTGATGTCCTGACGAATCGTGAGCCCACCGAGCTAAGAATATCTCACCTCGGTGTTTCCAGTCGAGATCAAGATTAGAGTCCATGTCTACTTGAGAAACTCTTGCAGCTAGATCTGCCTGATGGTTGTATTGCTGTTCCTCAGTAGCTTTACTCTTAGGAATGTGAGCATCGATGTGTCTCACTTTCACTGGAATTCTCTCGATTCGATCAGCAATGTCCTGCCTTAGGTTGGCTGCCCAAATGGGTTTTCCTTTTCTCTGCCAACCACTCTTCTTCCAGTTCTTTAGCCAACCCCATAGAGCATTGGCTACCATCCATGAGTCGGTGTAGAGATAAAGCTTTGGCCATCTCTCGCGTTCAGCTACGTCGAGAGCTAGCTGGACAGCTTTTACCTCTGCGAACTGACTGGATTCTCCTTCTCCATCTTTCGCCTCTGCAACTCGGCGTGTTGGACTCCACACTGCAGACTTCCACCTTCGCTTGTTTCCAACAAGACGACAGGAACCGTCTGTGAACAAAGCATATTTCTTTTCATCATCAGAAAGGTCATTGTAAGGAGGAGCTTCCTCAGCACGAGTTACTTTCTCCTCTGGAGGTTTGGCACAGTTGATACCTTCAGGCCAACTTGAGATCACCTCCACTAGACCAGGTCTTTCAAGATTTCCCATTCGAGCTCTCTGTGTTATCAGAGCCATCCACTTAGACCAGGTTGAGTCTGTGGCATGATGTGGTGTGGAGCCTTTGCCTTTGAACATCCAATTCAAAACTGGTAATCTGGGAGCTAAAAGAAGTTGTGATTCAGTTCCAATCACTTCAGAAGATGCTTTCACTCCTTCATAGGCAGCTAAAATTTCTTTCTCTGTTGGAGTATAATTAGCCTCTGAACCTCTGTAACCTCGACTCCAGAAACCAAGAGGTCGTCCACGTGTTTCACCTGGAGCTTTTTGCCACAAGCACCAGGTTGGACCATTGTCACTTGCAGCCGAGCACAAAATGTTCTTCATGTCTGGACCATCTCGGACTGGTCCCAGACCCATTGCTTGAATCACCTCTTGTTTTATCTGGTCAAAGGCTGCTTGTTGTTCAGGTCCCCAGTGGAAATGGTTTCTCTTTCGAGTCACATCATACAGAAGTTTCACAATCTGACTGTATCCAGGAATGTGTAGTCTCCAAAATCCCACTATCCCCAAGAAACGTAGGGTCTCTTGCTTGTTTGTGGGACTTGCCATGGTAGAGACTCTATTTACCACATCCACTGGAATGTGTCGGCGTCCATCCTGCCACCGCACTCCAAGAAACTGAATTTCTGTGGTAGGTCCTTTCACCTTGTCTCGCTTGATGGCAAAACCTGCATTCAGAAGAATGTCAATGATTTTGTTACCTTTCTCAAAGACTTCCTCAGCAGTTTTACCCCAGACGATGATGTCATCGATGAACTGGATGTGTTCTGGAGCACCGCCTTTCTCCAGAGCATCGTGAATCACTGCATGACAGATGCTGGAGCTGTGGATCCAGCCCATTGGCAGCCTGTTGAAAGTGTACTGGATTCCTCTCCAGGTGAAAGCAAACTGAGGCCTGCATTCCTCTGCTATGGGAATAGAGAAAAATGCATTAGCAATGTCTATGGTAGCATACCATTTGGCCTCTTTGGATTCCAGCACATACTGCAGCTCCATCATGTCTGGTACTGCTGCACTCATAGGTGGTGTTACTTCATTCAGGGCTCGGTAGTCTACCGTCAGACGCCAGTCTCCATTCTGCTTCTGCACAGGCCACACTGGACTGTTGAAAGGTGAATGAGTTTTGCTGACGACTTTCTGACTTTCCAACTGACGAATCAGATTCTGAATGGGCAACAAAGAGTCACGGTTGGTTCTGTATTGTCTGTGATGCACAGTCTGAGAAGCAACCGGCAATTTAATGTCCTGTATCTTATGTTGTTCCACAACTGCAGATTCATCAGAAAGCTCAGGTCTAGCAGATAGCTTCAATTTTTCTCCATCAATTTCTATAGAAGCTACTCCAAAAGCCCATTTGTAACCTCTAGGGTCTTTGAAACGCCCTTCTCTCAGAAAATCAATTCCCAAAATACAAGGTGCGTCAGGTCCGGTCACAACTGTATGCTTCCTCCATTGTTTACCAGTTAAACTTATATTAACCTCTACCTTACTTAACTCTTGAGATCCACCAGTGACTCCCAGAATAGTTATAGACTCTGATCCCTGATAATTTGATGGTATTATGGTGCACTGAGCTCCTGTGTCAACCAAGGCCCTGTACTTCCGAAATTGTGAAGTGCCAGGCCACTGGATGTACACATCCCAATAGATTCTATTATCTCTGTTATCCCTCTCCTCCCCCTGGCGGGAGGCAGGGCACCCCTAGTTATGGGGAACATGCGCACATGTGCATTGCACATAGTTTGCAGGGTTATAACTTTGCATGTTATAACTGGAGCCACTGTTGGAGCCATAAGAGTCGTTCTGGGGAACTGTGGAAGTAACAGCTACCCTTCTGGTATTGCTACCTCGGGTTCTGCCACTTTGCAGTTCTCTCAGTCTCCTGAAAAGATTAGAAGTTGGTTGGCCATCCCAGCGGTTCATGTTCTCACCAAACTGATCACGCAGAGTTATCCAAATAGTTCTACGTGATTGCCTTGGTGGTCTGTTTTGGAATGACCTATTTTGGAATGTCCTGTTTTGGAATGACCTCCTTGGAGGACGTGTATTCCTCACAGATGAAACTTGTATCCACCTGGAGGAAGAATTGAAATTATCCCTTTGTGCCAATTGGGATATGGAATTTCTAAATTCATCCTTTAACTCTCTCATGCAATTCTCAATTTTTCCAGACAGAGTTTCAATGGCTGAAACCAAAGAACCACGTGTCATGCTATCCTCCAATTGTCTCATTTTATCACTGAATTGGCCAACCGTGGGAGAAGTTCCACCATAACTTCTTGACACAATTCTGCTTGCCAGAATGTTTGCATAATTAGAAGGAGGAAGTTTGATGATCTTTTTAGAAGACCAATACCCACAGGAATGTCATCAGGATTCAGAGTTTCATGTTCACCATAGAGTAGCTCTCTAACAGCAAATTCTCTCAAGCGCTTAATTCCCTCATCTATGGTAGTCCAGGGTTTAGGATTCCATGGGAGGTCATCTCGGGAAGGGTATCTCAGGGCAACCGCTATTAAAAGGCGTATCCACAGATTAACCTTACCGAGAGCTTCACCTAGATGTCTATCTATTCCATTGTCCCTTGAGAGAGTTCCTAACTGAGCTGCTGACTTGTCTCCAACTGTTAGAGCTGAAGCACCTGTATCATAACACCTACTAAGCCAAGCTAGAACTGGCTCCTTATCTGCCCTGGTGAAATCTTTACGGACATTTCGCAATTCCTCCCGGGGCGAAGAACAGTCTGAAATATCATCTTCATCTTCATCTCCCTGAATTCTTTGCCCATAAAATCCTGCTGTCATTCTCCTAAGGATCTCTTTAAGCTGAGAACCACCTTTGCCAGCTGCTTTCCTAACTTCATCTCTATCCTGCTTTGATCTCACTAGGTTAGCTAGATCTTTAAAACAAACCTTCTCTTCCTCCTGAGCAGGATCTTTTAGAGTAGAGGGCCCCTCACCAGGATCAGTCTCCTCCTCTTCTTCTCCATCTTTGGCCTTTCCAGCTCTAGTCTTTAAAGGAGCCACCTTAACTGGAGCTGTGTTTGAATTTACAGCCACCTTAATGGAAGCTGACCGGTACTGAGATAAATCAGCTGCTGGGGCAGTGACTTCCGGTCCCACTGAGGGATTGGTTGGAAGTGATGTTGCTCCATTACTGGCCGACGGAGAAGAAGAAGGAGGAGAAGGAGTGGGGGAAGGAGTAGGCGCCATGTTGATACCAGCTGCCGCCTTTGGCAGCTTGCTGGGATCAGCAAAGTCATTTAGAGCTGCCTTACCAATTAACTTTTTAGCCTTCTTTTTGACTGACACGGGTTCTCCACAGTCCTCGTCACTAGATGACTCTGGGACTGATCGAGAGCCACGGCGTTTTCTTTTTGATCTAGTTTTAATAACAAAACAAGCTCAGGACACCTTTCTCTCTCGCCGCAAAGAAATCAGGAGATACACGATAATTATCACCAGCAGCAGAATTATAGACATGAGATAAATCACCTTTGGATCCCAGGCATCACCTAAAGTTACTGTCTCCTGAGGCAGAATCTTAAAACCCTTTATCTCAATTG
This sequence comes from Melanerpes formicivorus, assembly GCF_026170545.1. Taxonomy (NCBI): domain Eukaryota; kingdom Metazoa; phylum Chordata; class Aves; order Piciformes; family Picidae; genus Melanerpes; species Melanerpes formicivorus. Next base: position 604,301 of record NW_027142492.1, on the reverse strand, counting down.
GGAGAGTGGTGGAGGTAACATTCCTGTATCTCACTGGCCATAGGAAATTAATACATTTTCCATACCATAATTTAACTCTATACATAACCCACATATAAATTGTCCGCACCAAATATTTACCCAGGTAATCCAAAATCAAACCCAAACAATACCTGTAAACCAGAGCCCCAAAAATTGAAAAGAATAATCGCTCCACAAACCACAATACCTTCATGTTTGCTAATTAGGCTAGAAAACACTAAATCAATCAAAAAATAAATTGAACTAATTATCTGCCGCACGTTGGGCACGCCAATAAAAAAAATGTGGTGGGTGGAAGGGTAAGGCCGAGAAGCCTCCTCCCCTCCCCCTTGTAAGGCAAAGGGAAAAAAAAATTGAAGGGAAAGGAAAAAAAAACTCACAAGCTGAATTAGCAAAGCAGTGGAGCTATATTTACAAAGCAATGTAGAGTATGCAGGGGGATATTTACAAATTTACAATATCTACAATATATACAAAGATATACAACAGAGTAACACAGAAATGAGAGTGACCCCCCTCTGGACAGAGGGGGTTCCCCACCTCCGCTCTCCCCTCTCTCCCCCCCCTTTCACCCAGAATGGGATAGAAAGAGAGAGAAAAGAGAGGAAAAAAAAAAAGTGTTAGAAGCAGTTCGTGTTAATTGGAGGGGAGTTAATACAGGCCTGGTATCTTGTTTTCAAGGCCGAGGCCTTGGCAGAAAGTCCAGCACAAGACAGAGCTGCTGCACGAAGAAAAGCTGGAAGCAAGACTGAAGATAGAAATACCAGAGTGCCCAGTTCATTCCCAGTTCACTCCCAGTTCAGAAGGTGCTTCCTCCCACTCCTCCAATGAAATTAGTTTAGACTATTCCTTCCGTTTACCAACTTCCGTCCACCATATTCCCTTTCTTAAGGGGGCAACGTCAACCGGCCACAGAAGCAAAACATTCTTGGGGTAAAACCTAAAGGGAAAAGCCTAGCACCACATTGCATTGGCCATCTGATCTAACTTCTGGAGACAGTCAAAATGATCCTTAGAATTCTTCCCTACCTCTATCCTCTGCCGAGATACATGCATTCATCTACAGCTGCATACAGCACTTGTGAGAGAATTCGAATAGAAGCAAAACATTATTGCGGTAATACCGAAAGGGAAAAGCCTAGCACCACATTGCATTGGCCATTTGATCTAACTTCTGGAGACAGTCCAAATGCTCCTTAGAATTCTTCCCTACCTCTTTCCTCTGCCGAGATACATGCATTCATCTACAGCTGCATACAGCAATTCTGAGACAATTCGAATAGAAGCAAGACAGTCTTGGGGTAAAACCTAAATGGAAAAGCCTAGCACCACATTGCATTGGCCATCTGATCTAACTTCTGGAGACAGTCAAAATGCTCCTTAGTATTCTTCCCTACCTCTTCCCTCTGCCGAGATACATGCATTCATCTACAGATGCATACAGCACTTGGGAGACAATTCGAATACAAGCAAAACATTCTTGGGGTAAAGCCTAAAGGGAAAAGCCTAGCACCACATTGCATTGGCCATCTGATCTAACTTCTGGAGACAGTCAAAATGATCCTTAAAATTCTTCTCTACCTCTATCCTCTGCCGAGATACATGCATTCATCTGCAGCTGCATACAGCACCTCTGAGACAATTCGAATAGCAGCAAACCATTCTTGGGGTAAAACCTAAAGGGAAAAGCTTAGCACCACATTGCATTGACCATCTGATCTAACTTCTGGAGACAGTCAAAATGCTCCTTAGAATTCTCCCCTACCTCTTTCCTCTGCCGAGATACATGCATTCATCTACAGCAGCATACAGCACTTGGGAGACAACTCGAATAGAAGCAAAACATTCTTCGGGTAAAAACCTAAAGGGAAAAGCCTAGCACCACATTGCATTGGCCATGTGATCTCACTTCTGGAGACAGTCAAAATGATCCTTAGAATTCTTCCCTACTTCTTTCCTCGGTGAGATACATGCATTCATCTACAGCTGCATACAGCACTTCTGAGACAATTTGAATAGAAGCAAAACATTCTTGGGGTAAAACCTAAAGGGAAAAGCCTAGCACCACATTGCATTGGCCATCTGATCTAACCTCCGGAGACAGCCAAAATGCTCCTTAGAATTCTTCCCTACCTCTTTCCTCTGCTGAGATACATGCATTCATCTACATCTCCATACAGCACTTGCGAGACAATACGAATAGAAGCAGAACATTCTTGGGGTAAAACCTAAAGGGAAAAGCCTAGCACCACATTGCATTGGCCATCTGATCTAACTTCGGGAGACAGTCAAAATGCTCCTTAGAATTCTTCTCTACCTCTTTCCTCTGCCGAGATACATGCATTCATCTACAGCAGCATGCAGCACTTCTGAGACAATTCGAATAGAAGCAAGACATTCTTAGAGTAAAACCTAAAGGGGAAAGCCTTTCACCACATTTCATTGGCCATCTGATCTAACTTCTGGAGACATTGCATTGGCTATCCTGGGTAGGGAATTGGCGGGTCTCATAGACAGGGCTTTAAACTAATTTCGAAGGGGGAAGGGGCTGAAGAGAGTCCTCTCAAACAAGAGTCTGGGGGCGACAAGCTAGAGTTGGAGGTGAAACCGGCAGCCCAGCTGAAGTGCATGTACACTAATGCACGAGGCATGGGTAACAAACAGGAGGAGCTGGAAGCCTTGATGCAGCAGGAAAATTATGATATATTTGCCATCACAGAGACGTGGTGGGACGACTCACACGACTGGAGCGCTGCAATTGACGGTTACAAGCTCTTCAGGAGAGACAGGCGAGGAAGAAGGGGTGGAGGGGTGGCCCTTTACATCAGGAAGGCACTAGATGCCATTGAGATGGAGACTAGGGATGATCGGGTTGAATGCTTGTGGATAAGAATTAGAGGGAAGACCAGCAGGGCAGACACCCTGGTTGGAGTCTGTTATAGACCACCCAACCAGGAGGAAGATGTTGACGAAGCATTCTATAGGCAGCTTAGGGCTGTCTCAAGATCTCCGGACCTTGTTCTCGTGGGTGACTTCAACCTGCCTGACATCTTCTGGGAACTCAACACGGCAGAGAGGAGACAGTCTAGAAGGTTTTTAGAATGCATGGAGGACAGCTTCTTATCCCAGGTGCTGCGAGAGCCTACCAGGGGCAAGGCTATGCTTGACCTCCTCTTCACCAACAGGGAAGGACTGGTGGGCGATGTGGTGGTTGGAGGGTGTTTGGGGTCCAGTGACCACGAGATAATTGAATTCTCGGTTTTTGGTCAAGCCAAGAGGGGCGGCAAGAAGACCTCCACTCTGGACTTCCGGAGGGCAGACTTTGGGTTACTCAAGGAACTAATTCAGAGGGTTCCTTGGGATAAAGCCCTTAAAAACAAAGGGGTCCAGGAGAGCTGGACCTACTTCAATGAAGAATTGTTGAAGGCTCAGGGACAGGCTGTGCCAATGTGCCAGAAGATGAGCCGCCGGGGCAGACGGCCAGCCTGGATGGTTCATGAACTTTTAATGGAACTGAGGGAAAAAAAGAGGGTGTATCACCTTTGGAAGCGAGGGGAGGCAACCCACAGAATGTTTAAGGATGTTGCTAGGTCTTGTAGGAAGAGAATTAGGGAGGCAAAAGCACACTTGGAGCTTAAACTGGCCTCTACTGTGAAGGACAACAAAAAGTCCTTCTATAAATACATTAATAGTAAGAGGAAGGGGAAGGACAACCTCCACTCCTTGGTGGATACGGAGGGGAACATTGTAACCAAGGATAAGGAAAAGGCAGAGATACTTAACACCTTCTTTGCCTCAATTTTTACTAGAAGGGCAGAACGTCTTCCTGACAGCTGGCCTGCAGAGCTAGCAGAAGGAGCCAGGGAGCTGCACAGTTTCCCTATGTTCCATGAGGCGGTGGTTGGAACTCTCCTTAGCAGCTTGGATCCCCACAAGTCCATGGGACCAGATGGGATTCATCCTAGAGTGCTGAGAGAGCTGGCAGATGAGCTGGCCAAGCCACTCTCCATAATTTTCCAGCAGTCCTGGCTCACTGGCGAGGTCCCAGAGGACTGGAAGCTGGCCAACGTGGTGCCCATACATAAGAAGGGCCGGTTGGATGAGCCAGGGAATTACAGGCCTGTCAGCCTGACCTCAGTGCCAGGCAAGATCATGGAACAGGTCATCCTGAGTTCAATAACACAACACTTACAGGATGGCCAAGGGATCAGGCCTAGCCAGCATGGATTTAGGAAGGGCAGGTCCTGCCTGACCAACCTGATCTCCTTCTATGATCAGGT